>NC_139679.1:37439069-37841569 GCF_964106915.1 Podarcis gaigeae | reverse complement strand
GGCCCCCCACAAGGTCTGAGGGACAGTGGACCAGCCCCCTGCTGAATAAGTTTGCTGACCCCTGGGTTAGAGTGAATTGGCTACCACAGGTGAACCGGGTTCGCGTCTCCGCTCCTCCACATGCAGCTGCTGGGTGACCTTGGGCTGTTCACACTTCTCTGAAGTCTCTCAGCCCCACTCACCTCACAGAGTGTTTGTTGTGGGGAAGGAAGGGAAAGGAGGCTCTGAGACTCCTTCGGGTAGTGATAAAGCAGGATATCAAATTGAAATTCTTCCTCTTTTTCTTCTTCACAGACAGCAAATGCTAAGG
This sequence comes from Podarcis gaigeae, assembly GCF_964106915.1. Taxonomy (NCBI): domain Eukaryota; kingdom Metazoa; phylum Chordata; class Lepidosauria; order Squamata; family Lacertidae; genus Podarcis; species Podarcis gaigeae. Next base: position 37,841,259 of record NC_139679.1, on the reverse strand, counting down.
GCAAGATGCAGGGGGCCATGCAACTTGCCTTGCACACTTAAGCTTGCTGTCCTTAAGTGTAGTCAGTGTCGGGCAGCATTGGAGGGGCAGCCCTGCTCACCTGACCTCTGGTTGGTCACGTCACTGTTGCTTACTGGCAGGTAGAGTGGGAGAGGCTGAGGCAGTGGTGAGGCTGGGAAAGTGCAAACACGCCAGTGGGAGCACTGGGTTGTCCCTGCCGATGCATTTGTACCGCATCAACCTCACCACTCCCTTGGCCCCCCTTCCCTCTAATTCCCAGGAAGCAAAAGCAACATGAACAACAGGTGGTCAGGGGAGCTGGCCTGCTCCTGTGTGTCCTTAGGCGTGCTGTCCCATCCCCAGTGTTGAAGCAGCATTCAGTTGCCAGCTGAAATGTTGACAAACTGATTGAGAAATGTTTCTGCTACATCTTCTTCACACTATCTCCTCCATTCATTCTCTGCACCATCTGGCTAAAATCGGAATGAGAAGTGGAATTCTGATTACCCTAAATAACCCTCCTGGCCACCCTGTGGTTGGCATCTTCTTCCAATTTTACATACGAACGAGAAATGTCTTTTTTAAAAAAGATAAAGAAATAAAAATCATAAACGGCAGACACAAAATATGAAGTGAATTCTCATAATCCTTCATTGTTTTCCATGAGATTAGATCCCCCTTCCAGGGAGGCTTAGAACATCATCTTCCGTAAGGAAAGATTTCGTGATGTGTGGAAAAAGCAGGCTAAGAAGTTATTAAGGATTAGACGAATAGGCAATTTCTGTAGAGCCAGGGGGAAACGTTTCCCCTCGATTGCCCAATGTTGGATCATTCCCCAGTCTCTCTGAAATATGTGTGAAAAGCTCAGCCTGGCCTTTATCTCTTCTTTCCTACAACTTAAGGAATCAAAACATCCATTCCCATTTCCCTGGCAGCAGGAGCTGAAGGGCAGGAAAGTGGAGGGATGTGCTAATGGAGACATTTGGCAGGCTGTGTTGGAAAAGATCACTCTAGGTCTTGGGTGCCTAACTCTCCCTGCACTGGTGTGGTGGTGCCGGCCTCCCCCTTCAAGCCAGAGGACTGGACACTTACTGCTGTGAAACAGCTATAAGCAAGAATAAGCCGCCCATGCTTAAACACCAGCAATTGTAACAACAGCTACTTGTCTTGCCCTGGATGGACCTGTAATGTTTCTAGGATTGCTAGATGATGCCATGCATGAGACAATCATATCCTTAAACAATTGGTGAAAGGGTAAAAAGTTGCTGTCTCTAACCAAGCAGGTAGTCTATGGAGTGCATCCAACATTAGTCCCAGAAGAGGCGCATTGAAATCAATGAGCTTAAGTTAGTTGTATCCATTGATCTCACTAGAGCTACTCTTGAGTATGACTTACCGTACGTTGGATACAACTCCAAAGAGTAAGTGGAGATAGCTGTGGGTCATAGAAGCACCATGAAGTGTAATAGATTTATTTAGATTGGGCATGATATTATCCCACACTTTCCCGAGTAGGGGAGGTTTTTATCTAGCTCTGCACCTTTCAAATCAGCAGTTGCCTTTAGAGTAGTTGCCCTTAACTTTGAGCCTATTCTCATTTTTTTTCTGCATCAAAGCTCCTACAGCCCTCACTTTCCAGCACCACTTATTCCATGCCAGTGAGGTACCACTATGGCTTAGGGATGGGGAAGAAATTTGATTCAATTCACATCTATCAAATCCTGAAACAATATGAGAACTGACACATAGCCATTCTTCAAAATGGACAGTTTTTCAGTGCTGTTCTCCAACCAAACAATGTTTGCAAAAGTTCAAGTTAGGGGAAATGAACATGTTCATCAAAATAGCATGCAAATGTGTGTTATATTTGGAGAAATTGCTTGCTAAAATCTGTACATTAGTCAAAAATGCACATATTTATTAGGTTGATGGTGTTGAGAAGCATATATCTGTCAGAAGAAACAACATTCAGGAGAGATTTGAGAAGTTTCTGCTGGATGTACACACTCATACAGATTTTCTCACCCAACAATTCATCCTTCTTGGATATAATCCTACAAATCTATCCAGGCTGGTTCCAGACTTACATTCCTGGGAATGAAGAATCAATGTTCATAGAAATAGGGAAGATCAGCTACATAGCCAAAGAAAGAAAAACTAGAAGAGGAAGGAATCCACCATCCTTATGCTCTTTGAATGTGAAACTGTATAAACACTTGAGATAGAACATGTGTCACAGAGTGTCAGTGTCACAAAGTTCAAAGCAAAAGCAAAGGAAATGTCTTTGCAATTCCAGTAGGACAACATCTGATATACAAAGAAATGAGTTTTCTACAGATGTACTGCCCATGTTTCTTCAGTAAGAAGAGCAAGGATCAGTTGCCCCCTGTACTTTTAAAGGTCATATTGGTGGACTACCAGATGTAAAGGCATCCTGGAGATCTGTCTGAAAATACAGCAGGGTTGTATTTTAACGTAAGTCAAAATTGAGATTGTCCTTCAGCAACCTTTGCAAAGAAGTAAAAGCCTAGTACACAATGTAATAACAGAAAGGAGACAAATGAGGACAAGGTTCCTATCCATAGGTGGGCACTGCACACCCAAACACACCCACTGAGGGCTGGTTTTCATTGAAATTTTAGGTCCAAGATTCCAGGGAAATAATTCATTAATTTATATTTAAGAAAAGCTTAGTGGTTCATTTAAACTTCCCTGACTTACTCTCTGTATCAGCTGATGTCATATGCCCCCTGCCCCATATAACATAATTCCAGAGCCACATTTTATTAACTAGGTAACCTGTTCATTATGTGAACCCTGACTGCTTGGGATGCAAGTAATCCAAGAGACACTGCCCTCACTCACACTGTTACATAGCCAGATTTGATTTGTTACATAGGGTCATGGCATCACCACATCCAGTACACAATTCCCAACCGGCCAGCATCATCAATATGAATGAACCAGGAAAGACAAGGCAGAAGCAGTGTCCAAGCAGCAGCCACCAGGCGGGATCTTGTAAACATGAATATTCTAGTACTGGGCCCTTCAAATTCACTGGCCCATTCAGAGGAAAAGCTGCCTTATACCATCAATTGTCCATCCAGCCCAGCAAGGTCTACTCGGACAGGCAGTGGCTTTCCAAGATCTCAGATGGGAAGATTTCCCATCATCTGCTACCTCAGGTCTCAGGAGCCAGAGGCAGCCCTCCAGGCCTCTCTAGCTAGTCTGTGGGACTCTCCCCAAACTACACACCCTCTTGAGCACTCACCTGCCCTGCTTTGCATCCTCCTTCGGGGTTTTTTAACCAGACTGGAAAGTGTCCTCCTTGAACCTGAACAATGCTTCATGAGGTGAGGGCTCTTAGTGGCTACAAGCCTTGGTGGCTATGCTCTGCCTCAAAAGTTGGAGGAGAGAGTGCTCTGCTGCTCATGTCCCACCTGCTGGTTACTCACAGGTATCTGGTTGGCCACTGTGGGAACAGGATGGTGGACTAGACAGGCCATTGACCTGATCCAAGAGGTTCTTAGGTTCTTGTTTGCCTGGATGGAGGATGGAAAGGGATGTTCAGGTGTACAGAAACTAGCCTGCTGTAGAAAGGTAAAATAGATTTTTTTTTTTTAATTTTTAAAATTGTATTTCTATGCCGCTTTTAATTCAAATGATTCCCGAAGTGGCTTGCGAACAATAAGTAATACAACAGAATATCACAAATACAGCGTAAGTAATATAAACTAATTAACAAAATCATCAATAAAACACTATAAAACCCTGCCTGTTGACGCAGCCTTCCCAAATGTGGTGCCTTCCAATTTTTCTGAACTCCCACTCCCAGCATCCCTGACCATTGGCCATGCTGGCTGGGGCTGATGAGAGCTGCATTCCAATACATCTGGAGAGCACCAGCTTAGAGAAGGCTGTTATGGAGCTAGAGGGACTCTGCACACTTTTGCCTCTGGCTGTCTCCACCAATGGCATGTGCTCCCCCCAGAAGAGGATGTGGCCTTTAGGCTGACAAAGGTTCCCCAGCCACACCCTGTGTTTCATGGTCCTTTTAACTAGGGATCAAGCCTGCAACCTGCAGCGCCCAAAGGATTCATCTCTAGCGCTATGCTATTATCCCTCCCTTCAGCTTACCGGTATGTCAAATCACAAGCCAAGTCTAATTACAGCTTTTTGTTAGCAGACATATTGATCGCTGCGGACTGAATCAGTTTCTTCCTGTACATAATATCAGTTAGAGTTGAATCCTGTATATTTTATGCCACTGTTTAAAATGGTTTCTTTTTTTCTAAAGCAATTCCAGACAGCATATTAAAAGGCAATTGTCCATTATCTCATGCAGGAGTGTTGAAGCATTTATAATGTTATAATAGTATTTGTGTAGAAACCAGAAACACCTGTGTGGGCATCTTAGAATGGTCACAATCTGTGTGACACTGGTGGAGAGAATGGAGTTAAAAGGCTATCTTGCCTTTTACTTTTCCCCTGCCCCAACATATATTTCATGCTTTGTGCTATGAGAAAATCTTGGCACAGAGGGGAAATAATTTGTGTCTGCGTTTCTTTTATAACAAGAATGTAGAGACACATTGTTTTCAGAAAGCTGGATGTATTTCCTTTTAACAAGGCAGAACAATGGACTAGTCCTTCAGAGTATTGCTATGGAAGGGAGTTTATTATTATCATTATCCTTGGGAAAAGACAAGCATATGGTTGGCATCTTTCAAGAAAAGATGCAGCCTTGCTCACAAGCCGATGCGCGGAGCCCAGGATGTTAACACGGGGTCTTCCATTCCACTTCCTGATGAAAGCTAGCTGACACATGCAGCAAAATGAGATGGTAGAATAGATAGTTTCATTTCAGGCTGTGGCGATAATGCCATTTTCAAATGCTTCTCCATGTAAAAAGCTCCCTGAAAGTAGGTAGCTAACACATTGGACAGAAAGGTTGTGGAAGGCTGGTTTAAACAAACCACGTTTCCCCAGCTTTGGACATCACAAGGAACTGTAGTCAGCTGTTGTTCTTAGAGACAGGGGAGAAATTCAATTCAATTCACATTTAGAGATGAGCCTACCTAATCTGCACTTTCTAGAACAATCCATACATTGAAACACAGCCATTGTTCAAAATGTAGACTTCTCCAAATTTTGCATTACATTTCTCTGGACAAGTAGTATCTACAAAAATGCATCTATTAGGGGAATATGTGCATTTACCTGCATCTATTACTAAAGATAAAAATGCATTACAGTGGGGAAATTTGTTTTGCAAAAATGTGTATGTTAGGCAAAATTGCAAAAAAAAAAAATGGCTTACAGGAAATACTAAAATGATCAATAACAATTAATGACAATTAAAATTAACAGTAAAAGAAATTAAAGCGCATCAGCATCTACATGGCTGCATAGACTTGCCTAAACAAAAATGTTTTAAGCAGGTGCTGAAAAGAGTACTACAAAGGCACCTGTCTGGAGTCAATAGACAGGGAGTTCCGAAGGGTAAGTGCCACCATACCAAAATATTGATTTTTTTACCACTATGTAATGAGTCTTTCCATTCAGCTGCATACAACACCTCTGCTCAGAGAGGTGTTAGTTTGGTCATATAAAGCCCTTAATGGCTTGGGACCAATTTAAAGGATTGCTCTACCCTATTTGCCCACTTGACAGCTTTGATCTGCGAAAATGGCACTTACGGGTGCCATGAATACTCAGTGTATACAGCAGAGAATTATTGTGTACCATGTAACTGGAAGTGTCTCAAGGATCCTTCTAAACAGCTGTAGCCTAATCAAATTTGGGAGATTATGGGCAAATTATTTACCAAGTGCAGCAGGCCAGGAATTCCCCCATGTTAAAAAAAATGTACTGTCCTTGCTGTTTATTGCATATGTAGAAGCCCTTCAAGCATCTGACCACATTCTAATCTTATGGGGATGCAGGTATTTTTATTATTGTGATTCAGTTACATAATTTACATGGATCCAAACTCTCTCAATAGTTAATGAGTTTTTCCTTAGGCTGCTTTTTTACTCTGCCTCACAAGCTGGCCGTGATGTACTAAGGACTGTAATCAAAATTCCCTGCCCCCTTAGTTCCTGATCTTGTTGCATTGTTATGATCCTGTTTGTTGCCTCTTGGATTCAACCCAATTTCAAAATAATATGTCATGTTAAGCAAAGAAACAAAACAGAAAGCAGGCCTAAAGTCAGGGAGCAGATTTGCATTACTTTGGCAATTACTTCTAGCCAAGAGGTCAGAGGAGATTAAATATTCATTGCCTGGTCTGGTTTAACAAAGGTGAAAGCTTGCCCTCAGCATTGCAGGATAATGTTGTTTTGCCACCTCCACTGTTGATCAGTCTTATTTTTTTTTTGTCAAGCACATGGGGACATGTAGGTAATTTCAAAGTAAGCAAGGCGCTCATTTCTATGATGCACTGTCTGTTTGGAAAAAAAATCTCTCTCTCTCTCTCTCTCTCTCTCTCTCTCTCTCTCACACACACACACACACACACACACACACTACAGGAAAGGAGTATCTTTCTTATGAAGAAGAGCCTAATTCAAAGGGCTAAAGAACATAAGAAGAGTTCTACTGGATCAAACCAAAGTCCTCTGCAGTCAAGCATTGTGGTCACATAATGGCCAACTCAACTTCTCTGGGGAAGCCCACATGGAGGACAGGAGTGCAATAGCACCTTCTCATTCATGCTTCCCAGCAACTGGTAACAGGGGCTGCCATGAATTGGCATCACGCCATTGAGACTAGTAGTCTTTGGTAGTCTTAGCCTCCACAAATCAGCCCAATCTCCCCATTCTTCAGGAACATGTTCAGGTGAATATTACAAATATTTGGGCTTTTGGAGCAATCAGGGCATCCAGTCTGTGGCGTGTGTATCATGAGTTTAACATCATCCGCTTGCATTTTGTAGCCATCGCCTAGGATAATGGCTCATATTTACATCACAGATTACTAAAGTCAGAAGAGCAAATGCAGTTACCCCACATTCTCTCTTCCACTGTCAGAAATCTTTATAAATTCAAAAGCATGACAGAAGTACTTCAGGACATGTGGTCTGAAAACAGGCAGACGGTTTGGCACGTGACAGAGGCGCCAAGTTGCGCCCAAGATTGAGAGGGCCCATTGCACATCCACAACGTCATATGCACAGAGTGCATATGCACAGAGTCCACACACAGAGTGTGTGTGACAAGACGTGTGTGGTGCATGACTCATGACATCACATCATTAGGATGAGGTCAAACATGGAGCCCAGTGCAGTGTGACTTCAATGGCCAACAGCTCCTCCGCTCATGTGCTGAGGAGTAGCCAGCCACTGAAGTTGTGCCACACTTGGCTCAGTGCTCAGCCTCCTCCACCCCCTCAACATTGAGGGGGCCAAGCACCCTGCTAACAGATATGGGGGAGACTGAAGACAGCTCAGGCCCATGGGGTCAGCACCTTTGGCATGTGACCAGGCTATGGGTCACCTAGAAGCTCTACAGCTGAGCAATGAATCATTTGGCTTGAAGAACCAGACCAGGGTCAGAAGCTCTATAAGACCATATGGAGCTCTATCTTCTCCCTGTGACTTCCAATTCCCACAGACCTAGAAGTTGTAGTACCACCATCTGGCCACCTGTACTGGTGGCACTGCAGTGCAGTGAAGATCAGGTCAGCAATTCTGTTTGCCCACAAGCTGCTAAATGAGGGAGGAAGATGCCTGGGCCCTGCTAACAGACTCTCTGCCTCAGGGTCCTGAAACTCAAGATCTTTACATTGTTACAGGTGAAAGGAGGAGGGCCCAGACATCAGTTCCACTTTAGCTATAGTTCTCTCTTGAGAGAGAACAAAATGGAGGCTTGTAAAATTATGAGCTATATCAAGAGACCAAATGTTCAATTTCACCTGAAACTCAGGATCATGATCCAATTAAACTGATTGGCAGGTGGTTCGGTATCAGGACAATGGCATTTATCACCACAGGATGATGAAGCAGCCACTAGCTTGAAGATCTTTATAATGAATCATGGGGTATAGCTTTCTCAGTGGCTGTTAGTCATGACAGCTAAGAATGTCAGAGCTCAAAAGGCTGTAGAATCCTATAATCTCATAGCATGAATCTTTTGCACCACTGGTCCGTGTGGTGCTCTTTATGAGGTGGTAATAGATTGTACCACTTCAGACTGAAGCTGAGGTCTATTTTTTTTAAATGTTTCCCCATGTTAGAGAGACTCATTACCAGGAGAGAAAAAAACCTAGCATAGCAGGAGAAGGTTGAGCTAGCATCATTCTCCTATGTGTTGTTTTGTTTTGACTTCTAGATATATATATTTTTAAGGAGGAGCATTCAAAATGGCATCCCACACGTGACATGAAGCCTGAAGCGGCATGGTACACTAAATTTCCTACCAACACATTTTGCTGTGTGTGCAGACAAGGGGCCACAACTAAACCATCTATCCAAATTTACTGTTAACCATAGGACAAATTCTTATAGAGGGTAAGCACACATCCAAATACAATTTCTTTGGTAACCAGGAAGCTGCCATCTACATTCCACTTTATTATTCTACCCCAGTCCCAACAACATTTACCTAATGAAGAGCTGCTATTAGAACCCTTAAGTAGGCTCTGCAATATAGCATTGTAGTATGGAGTGCTCCTGTTCAGCGTTTCAAAATCAGCTAGACCTTTCCCCAGAATATTCCATTACCTTTTCCTAGATTATTTTTGGCACATAAAGCAGATGCTCCAGTGTCTATAGCCGCTGAGCATGCTCAGCCCTCACTGTTTTGTTTTTTTAAAAGAAGTTTGTCCTACCCTTTCCGAAAGGGTTTTTTATTTCTGCAAACCTCGAGGTCCGCCCCCCCCCCAAGTCTGCTGATCTCTCCCTTACGTGCACGGATAATGTCCCTTTTTGCTACTTGAGGACCATGACTCAGAGAACGCTGTTAAGTCTATAGGCTAGGAATTTCTCTCTGAGGCATTAGCTGTGCAACCACATTTCCTCTTTGCCGTGCTACCTGACAAAACATAATCTTAATTAACTACCACTTCACTGCCTGTTTAATTTGATAGATATAAAGCCCAAATAGGGTAATAAAGTGATCCATCATCTCCCTACTGAAGGCAGGAGGCAAAACGATGGCCTTGAAAAATCAATATTTTTGAAATTATATATATTCTTGTTGTTACAAATTAGGCAATGTCAATGCTTAAGCTGTCTTTCTTCATTGCCTGACTTGCAGAGGGAGGAAGGGAGGGAGGGGAGAAGAGGGAGGCAGGGACTGGCCTCTGGAATGCCCTAGAGGAGACTTCAAGTTATGTAGAGCATGAGACTGCAGACACACACCTCGGTTGTTCTGTAGAAGCACAGCTTCTGTTTTCTAAGCTGCCACCACCACAAGAGATGGAACTAGCATTAGAGATTAGCACTGGCTTTTTGAAAGTCTGGAACTAAACCACTCTCAGCTACTCACCTATAACAGAAGCAACAACAGTGCCAAATGTGTCTGCTGTTCACAATGCAACCCACCATCTAAGCATACATGGTTGACGTATCCCTTGACTTTATAAAGCTCTCAACTAGGACTGCAGAGCCTCAGCTTTGAGAGCCAAATGCAACCCTCCAGGCTCCTTTATCTGGCCTCTTGGGACTCTCCCCAAGCCAAAGCCCCTCCTTCCCCAGTCTATACCCCTCCCCAGCCTTGCTTCATATCCTCTGAGAGTTTTTTTGCCTGGTTGGAAGGTGTCCTTAAGCTCTTGTCTGCCCAGATGCTCTCTCTCAGACCCATTAGATTTAGTCAAAGAATTGCCCGACCAATAATGAATACTTCGTAATGAGTTAAGGATGGTTTGTAATCAATGGTGCATTCTTTTATTCAAAACTGGTCTGTTGTCTGGATGCTAATTCCCCCTTGTGTAAGGATAAACGGACTCTTCACTGCGTATGGTAAGGCATGGTACCCATGGACTTATTTTTCATATTGGGAAGGTTTCCAGATAATTAGCCCACATGAAGAGTTCTGATCTGGCAAGTAGCCTTCAACATCCTTGGGATATATTGAGCCTGGCTCAAACTCTAAGGAGAAAACCCATTCATTTAGGAGAATCCTGGTTCAATTCTCACCTTGCCAGCCGAAACAGTGGCCACTCACTTAGAGACCGTAGAGCCTGTGGCATAGATGAAGTGTTTGTTTGTTTGGTTTTAGCCTCCCTCCTGATTCACTCCAACATATTTATTGATCTTTGAGAGAGCTAGTTCCTTCCACATTAAGCCTTGGATTCAGGAATAGCATCTGTCTCTCGCTGTTCTTGCCTCTGCATTGTTTGCACACATTTTTATGACTCTTCCATCCCAGCAGAACAGAGGCTTTATTGGCTTACAATACAGGTTAAGATGCTCGGATGTATTGCTCTTTCCAAAAGCAAATGGGAAATGCAGGTGCATGCATGCACATTACATTCCAAAGCCCTCTTCCAGGGAAGATTTACTGCACTTTCCCAGAAAGAGTAATAGAAAAGCACAACAAAACAATATGCAGTAAGATAGTGCTCACCACTTTCCTGAGAAATGTCTGTCTGCAATGTCGCCCTTGAGATAGGAAATGGAATTGGATTGTGTGATAGCTACAAGGCCCAAAGTACATGCTAGCATGTAGTTTCAGCAAACTTTCACTCCCCGCAGGCTATGCTTTGCTGCTGTCACCCTAAAGAGAAGTGCTATTTAGCTATAAAAGTAGTTTTAACTTGAAACCTTCAATAAAAGATTCGGCATTAATTGTATAATGCAAAGCAACATCCATCACCATGGCTAAAACAAGACCTGTCTCCTCGCTTTGATTTATACCCATTGTAAATCAAGGGTGGCTTTACTCGTCTAAACGGCCTCTGCTTTTTATAGCCCATTTGCACAACCACTTTTTGTATTAAAAATTCAAATCCAGGCTATTTTGTTTGTCAGGTCAGACTGAATAGGCATACGATGAAGCTGCCATCTGAGAGCTCCACTATAGGTAACAGATTTCCAATTGAATGCACCACTATAAACAACCCTTCAGAAGTGGTAGTGTGAACTGGCCCTTAGCAGACTAAAGACGACAAGCCCTTTATTATGCAAATCACTTAGTCTGGCATGCATGTACATTCCGTTAAGCCTTGTGCATATTAATCAATTAATTCAGAGCCACAAATCGAAAATGTTGCATGTCAATGGTTTCCAGGTTTCTATTTTGAAATTCCATTTTGCAAGAACTTTTCAAAAGACTAATGTATATCAGTGACTTAAGATCAAGGTGACAAATATGTAATAACTTGCCAAGGTTCTAAGATTTGCCTTGTATCTGAATCTCTCTCTCTCTCTCTCTCTCTCTCTCTCTCTCTCTCTCTGTGTGTGTGTGTGTGTGTGTTTAAAAATGTTTCCCCCCCTAGACATCTTTATTGAAAGTTTAAAAGTGCATAATTATATGTGAACTAAACATGACGAGAAGTAAATAAAAGAGAGAAAGAGAGAAACAGCACCCATGTAGAAGGGAAAGTAAAGGGGGGAGGGGGAAACCCAAAACTGTATACCGTAAATTTCGCTCTATAACACGCAGATTTTTTCTCCTAAAAAGGAAGGGGAAATGTCTGTGCGTGTTATAGAGCGAATGTGTGGTCCCTGGAGCCGAAAAATCAAGCAAAAATCAAATCGCGGGGCTGCACGCTGCACAGAGAAGCGAAACTTGAAAAGAGGAAGCGGCTGCTTTCCTGCATTCTGCCTCAGGGTCTTACTGCCCACCCTTCTCTGTTTCCTTGCTGTGTTTGCTGAAACGGAACAAAGAGCAGGGAAAGCCCCTCCCCTCCAGGCAAGCTCCGGTGCTGCTGGGGGAGAGGGAGAGAGAGGGGGGAGGGAGAGAGAGGGGGGGAGGGGGGAGGAGGGAGGGAGGGAGGGAGGGAGAGAGAGAGAGAGAGAGAGAGAGAGAGAGAGATGGCTGGCTTGGGTGGGAGGAAACTTTTGCCTTTCTTTCCTCCCTCCCGTTAAATCCCTCTCCTGCATTCTTAGCCAGCTGCTTCTCTGCACACCCCTCTCCTGCTCCTTGTCCCTTCTGTGTTTTTCCTTCCCTCCCCACTTAAAATGTGGTTACAAAGCATAGATCCTCAGGATCTTTGCATTGGGTCACCCCAAATTCACCATCAGATCACATAGCATGTCCATGGCTACAGCCTGCACCAAAAAAATCACGCACCCACTGTTGCCTGGGGCTGCAATGGTGCAAAAACGTGGTTAAAAAGCATGGATCCACAGGGATTCTCAGGATCCTTGCATTGGGTCACCCCAAATTCACCATCAGATCACATAGCATGTCCATGGCTACAGCCTGCCCCCCCAAAACCACGCACCCACTGTTGCATGGGGCTGCAATGGTGCAAAAACGTGGTTAAAAAGCATAGATCCACAGGGATTCTCAGGATCTTTGCATTGGGTCACCCCAAATTCACCATCAGATCACATAGCATGTCCATGGCTACAGCCTGCACCAAAAAATCACGCACCCACTGTTGCCTGGGGCTGCAATGGTGCAAAAATGTGGTTAAAAAGCATGGATCCACAGGGATTCTCAGGATCCTTGCATTGGGTCACCCCAAATTCACCATCAGATCACATAGCATGTCCATGGCTACAGCCTGCCCCCCCAAAACCACGCACCCACTGTTGCATGGGGCTGCAATGGTGCAAAAACGTGGTTAAAAAGCATAGATCCACAGGGATTCTCAGGATCTTTGCATTGGGTCACCCCAAATTCACCATCAGATCACATAGCATGTCCATGGCTACAGCCTGCACCAAAAAATCACGCACCCACTGTTGCCTGGGGCTGCAATGGTGCAAAAATGTGGTTAAAAAGCATGGATCCACAGGGATTCTCAGGATCCTTGCATTGGGTCACCCCAAATTCACCATCAGATCACATAGCATGTCCATGGCTACAGCCTGCCCCCCCAAAATCACGCACCCACTGTTGCATGGGGCTGCAATGGTGCAAAAACGTGGTTAAAAAGCATAGATCCACAGGGATTCTCAGGATCTTTGCATTGGGTCACCCCAAATTCACCATCAGATCACATAGCATGTCCATGGCTACAGCCTGCACCAAAAAAATCACGCACCCACTGTTGCCTGGGGCTGCAATGGTGCAAAAACGTGGTTACAGAGCATGGATCCACAGGGATTCTCAGGATCTTTGCATTGGGTCATCCCAAATTCACCATCAGATCACATGTCTGTGGCCACAGCATGAAGCCCAAAAATGATACATCCACTGTTTCATTCAGAATGTTTTTTCCCTTGTTTTCCTCCTCTAAAAACAATGTGCGTGTTATGGTCAGGTGCGTGTTATAGAGCGAAAAATACGGTACTTTACAAAGTTGTTATTGTACTTCACCAAAACACTATTGCAGTATGTGTAAGAATGGATTCCAAATATCATTGAATTTGTCCATGGCAAGTCTGCATTTATATGCAAGCTGTTCATATGTTGCAAGTTTGTATAAGTCTTCAATCCAATAGTAGAAGGGAGCCGCATTTTTATTTCTCCTGTTCATCAGTATTAGTCTTTTTGCTGTGGTATTTTTGGGAAAAAATATGTTGTTGTTTCTGAGTTACTGTGTTCTCTCTGCTTCAATCTTTAATTTGGCTCCTGTGCTGCTCTGTGCGCTCACTCCATTCACAGTAATGGGAGAAATCTAAAGATGGCTATAACTGTTTCCCCTTTTGGCCAAAGTGGGTGAAATTTCCAGGCCTAGGATTGGCTCCAGAGTGGATTAAGCCTGCAAAATTGCAGACAAATAGCTCCACTGTAAAAAAAAGGGATTCATTTTTCCCCATATTTTTTTCTAGAAAATTTTCTTACCTTAAAATAATGAAGACGTGGCTGAGTTGCAGGTACTCTTGGTGGTACATTTTTTTTAAAAAAAATTGCAGCTTCACATAGACCTTAGTTTCCAGTGCCCTCCAATAGGACTTAACTGTACAGGTCTTGTTTGGAACCTCCAGCAGGCCACAGGTTTCTGATACAGGCTTTACAACATGGCACTGTCTAGGATGCTGCCCATAGAGTTCTAAAGACCTCTTGTTTTGGTCTTGTTAAAGCAGCACAACATAGGATTATTTTAAAAATTAACTGATGTTTTTAACATTTAAAAAAGCCTTCTGCTACTATGCTTCAGCAACAACAACATCCAGTTCTTCAGTGCTCTGTGGGCAACATTTTGGACAGTGTCACTTCTTGCAAAGCCCATGAACCCAAATAAACCAAGAGAGATGCAAAACCATACAAGTCTTCTGTACAAAACAACAACACCCTTGAGCAACAGTGTGCTTTGTGGAAAGTTTGCCTTGCCAAGAGGCATGTGATTCTTTTTCAATTCTGGCAGGCGATAGCAGAAACACTACTCAAATAGGATTAATTTGCTAAACAAGAATACAAAGGAAAGCATAAAAAGCCAAACTGCCCTTTGAGTTGCTGGGGGGCGGGGAACTCATCCAGAACAGCAACACATCCTCCCACTCTGGCATTTGATCTTACTCTCTAAACAAAGGCATGGCTGGGCTTTATATACTATCATATGATGGTGTTGCCAGACATTCCCAACACTCTCCTACTGCAAAGCCAACATGTGACATCAGAGAACTGGCTAGTGGCCAAGGGAGATACCTCACCTCTTCATGCATCAAGATGCCGAGGCAGCTGTCCAGTGACTTATCTTGATGGCTCATAAGGGAAGCCCTTACTACTGTTCTATATCATGCTGTGGTCTTACCAGATGTCCACAGCACCTCCACGTGACATAACCCATTCCTACACACATTTAAACTCCTTAAAGGAGCTTGTCATGCAAAGCTCACCTGCCAAAATTCCATCTCCTGCACAACTAGTAAAGGCAGAAAAGTCTTTCCATCCTAATTTTCACCAGGCCATCTTCTGCCTGTTGGAATATGGATAATTATCAGGACCCCACACTACTTCCTATAGCAACTAACTGCACTTTGTAAAATGTGGGTGTTGAATGCAAATTTCCTTTCCAAAGATTGTCCATTAAGGATTTCTAGCCTTCCAAATGGCAAAAAATACCTATACATCATGTGATGGGGGGGGCGTTGTTTCTCTTCCATATTGGTCCTCTGTGCACAATAAAAGCTAGCAATTTGCATCCTCAACTCAGCTGGGTAAAGAACATTTGAATGTTGTCTGGTTTCAAGCTTTTAGACTGGCATAAAGATCAATGAAAGATAATGGGATTGGTTATGTTTCTCATGGCCAAAACCTTGAGCCAAAACCACACAATAACAGCTGTTGCTCTGAGATTTTCCATACAATACTCTATAACAACAAGACTGGCAGAAAATGTTTGGATATCAGATTGTCAGTGCCTGGTCAATAATAATCCATAGATCGTCCTGGTGTGGGGGTCAAGGCACCAGCATGGGCTTGATGGGAAACATTTGTTATCCATTTTCCAGGGTGAATGAATTTGCAGCGCAAGCTGGAGGCAGAGAAGAGTCCAAGGAGAATGACTGTGGTACATGGAAGAAGGCAATCACTGATAAAAACTCACCAGGGGACTATGCAGGACTTTGATGCAAACCATGGGAGGAATTCAGTTTAGTGCTATGGCAATTGCTCTGTCAGCGAAAACTTTTCTGCTTGCCATATGAGATGGTCCCCCTCTTGTCTTCCTCATATTATTGAAAATATTTCCAATATTTTAAAACAACCACCTTCTAACTGATTACATAAGTTGTGGCTCTTTCCTATTCATTCTTTGCCAAACTGGGCAATAGGAAAGGTTTTGAATCCTTGAATGAATGAATGAATGAATGAAACTTTATTTGCGTCAGCCATCGGCCATAGCAACAAAAGAACATTGCAATATACACAGAACAAAATAAAAAGTTGATTATATTATAGCGAATCCTTCACTTATAACTCAGGATAAATGGAATTAGCTGTCAATTTTAATTGTCTCTGTCTGCCATTGTTCTATTTTGACCTTTCTGCAGCCATTTTCAATTTGTTAAAGAAATCATCAGCATTTTAGTGTAAATTTATCCTGATAAGCACATTTTGTATGCACTTTTTACTGATCATATGCAAGCAGTTTTCTCTAATATCATGCATTTTTCTATGTGATTCTCACTATAATATTCATTCCCCCCCCCCATATATGCATTATTGTGAACACCAGTTGCTTGGAGAACTGAATCATAAAATTTGGGTAAGTACAAATTCCAAAGGATGGCTGTGTTTCAGTTTGCATATTGTTTCAGAAAGTGTGGATTTGATCAGATTCACTTCGATACAAAACAGAATCTCTCTCCCATCCCTACTTCTAATACAACATGACTCCAAGGCTCAAATTTCACTTCCCCACATATGTAACAAGAACACAAAGAGAGTGTTAAGTTATGGGTGAACATATCAGACAACACAGCGATTCTGCAAACAGCTCTTGTTTATTCACAGGCCAGAACAGAACTGAACTGAAGGGTTCAGCCAGCCTGCTTATATAGAGCTCCACTACAACACAACTGTAAGCACTTTCTGTAACTATCCAATCACTGAATGTCACTTTCAATCCCTTATTTGCATGTGTGGACCTGAGTGAAAACTATCTACAGTATCCCCCTGCTGGCCCATGGTGAGAACTTCAGTACATAACAGAGATCAATTGTACAAAGTCACCCGCATCTTGCTCCACTAGTCTCCAGCCTATAAAGGTTACATACCAAAAAGAATTGCCCTGTTCATGAAATATTCCCTTTGAAGACAGGTACACTTTGGAGAAAGTTGTATGGAGGCAAAGGAAAGTTAAGGCAAGAACATAGAGGAGCAAGGCCAAATTGTTAGCCATGACCCACTTTTGTTGGAGGCACAACATGTGCCCTTTTCCAATAAGCCATCAATATGGAGGAATTTAAATATTTCTTAAATATCATTTCTTTATATCACTTTCCTGCCTGTCAAATAAAAGAGGCTTCCATTATTAAAACTTTAATTTGGATTCCAAAGGTTAAAGTGATATCGGTTGGAGACTGCTCCTGAAAGGCTCCACACTTTTAATTGCCTTTGAAAATCTTGAGAAATTAAGATTTTGCTCAGTGACTTGTAACACTTTATTACAAACACAGGATAGTCCAACTGAAGGATTATGGGCCTAAAAGAGGCAGGCATGGAGCCAGTCTTAGCATTTGGGAAAGGTTAGAAAGTATATTGAGAGGGGGGGATTTGTCCCCTGGAGCAGACAAGCAGGGAAGAAACAGGGAAGTGTAATGTTATTATCTAAGCACTGAGCAGACATTCAGAAAGAGCTGGGTTGAAGTCAGTAGCAGAACAACTGGGTCATTTGGGCTAAGAAGCTTTGGCAAATGACCCAAAATGCTATTGTAGCAGAAACATATCCCCTTTTTCTTGGCTCACTGGATAGATGAAAGCTGTTCTGGCAAGATTCAGGACTTTTAGGGATTGTTAATTTTCTTAGCGCCAAGCTAGACTTGCCATTAACTGTGTATTTAATAATTACCATGCAGATTGTTAAAAATACAAGTAGGATCAGCCAAGACTGAGGGCTGATAATCATTGAGATGGCTGAATCCGTGACCAGGGAAAAGAGACGGCGGAAGAAGATTGGAAGAAATTTAAGGACTATCTTAAGAAACATTGTAAAATTATTGAATGTTAGAACGATGTTGATTTAGAAATTAAGGGGTTTCTAGCTGTAATGATTATGTAATTAAGAAAAGAAAGATTAAAAATTAAACAGAAATTAGGGGGATTTGCTGAATTGGCTTGATTAGAGATTGGAATACAGAGAGGGGAGGTATGAGGAGGTCGGGAAAGTAAGTTATATGACTATAAGGGATCGAAATTATACTTGTTATTTGTTTTGTATGTATGTTTATTTTATTGTTATCTTTGTTTTCTTTTTCTTTTTTTCTTTCTTTTTGTTTTTATGTTATATAATTTCTTGAAAACTTTAATAAATATTCTTTATTTTAAAAAAAGATAATCATTGAGATGGCAACAGGTGTCGGTGGGCTTTCCCTCTTTCCTCTCCTACTGCAATTCAGAGGAGAATCCCTTCTCTTTCTCTGAATATGCTTTTTGCCAGGTGCCCCCTGGCAGCAGTAGAGAATTTCTCCACACACATACACACACACCACCAGCTTCTGAGGAGCGTTTTCCCTCAGGACCACAGCAGAGGAGGAAAAGTTAATTTGATCCTTTATGTCTGCTCTGATCCAAATAATTACCAGCTCTCCCAGCTGATGAATGATTATTTATTTCAACTATTTATATACTGCTTAACACCACAGTTTCTAAGTGGTGCACAATGAAACCACTATAGAGAGGCAAAGGATAAAATCATTTAAAATCAACAAGAAGATCTTCCTTAAAATGCCTGCCATTTTTTTATGACTTCACCTGAAGTTCAATAGGGATTCGCTTGCCATTTGCAAACACATATTTAACATCATGCCTCTTTTCACTCATAGAAGTGTGGGGTGTTAGCATTCAACATGCATATGTAAAGGGTTGATTGCAAGAGCTGTAGAACTCTATGATGTCACACACTCTGTGACAGTTATGGCAGTTGGCACAGCAGTAGCAGTTAGGTGAACAGTCCTAGCAGTTAGAGCAGCAGGTATGTTATGTTGTGCTACTGTCTGCCTCAGAGTTAGTCTATAACAGTTGTTTTAGCAACTTAAATATCACCTACCTGCATTGTACGTATATTTTAATCTGCAAGTGCAAGTACACTAAGTAAAAGTTATATGCTATTTAAACTTTAAAATAGTGTGTCTTGAGTAGTTTTTATAGGAGGGGAAAGGGAACTGATTAAAGGGTCAAATTACCCAGGTCTGTCTTCCGCATACACTGCAAATGGGAAATAGAGTTTAATTCCAAGAAGAAGAAAGAAAGTGGGCACTGTTCCACCTCTTAATCAACTCTGACCAGGCCTGGAAGACAAGTGGCACCTCATCTGTCATGGAACAGACCCCTGTCACTGTCCAGAATCCATAGACCTCCTGAGAAGTGGAACCTTCATTGCCTTCTAAGGACCTGTGGCTCTCCTTCACTCTGCAAGATGGACTAGGAAGCCTCCATATCAGATCCAGGTAGGCCAAGCCCTGACCTGAGAGGGAACTGGGGAAGAAAATGTGATTACTAGATTGATATTTGTGAAGCAGGGGGAGTTGGTTTACACCAAGACACATTGGATCCAACAAGTATTAAGATATAAGCCAGGCTAGCTTCCTGGTGAGGTGATTATTTGGGTGATGGGCCACTAAGGGGAATGAAGAGAACGGGCTCTGTGTGAGGCGGCAAATCAACTCGTGAATAGTTAGAAGGATAAAGCCAGTACTGAGACCTGAGAGTTGTGAGCTAGAGGAAAAAGCAGCAAACTGGAGAAAGAGCCAGAGTAATGTTTGATGTCTGTTTGAATCCAAGGCTGCTGCTATGGGAGAAACAAGATACTTTTGGTGTGAACCCTACCTCCATATGCTCAGGTTGCATACATGTTTAAAGAAACCATATACAGGCAATGACCTCCCCCTGTGGGGGAGGGTTGCGCTCCTGACCCCCATGCATGTCAGCCCTTTCTGCCCTGTTACACCCTGTTAGGCCCCAATCTGACCCCTCCCTGCCCCCTCTTCTGGCCACTTCTGGGTTGCAGTGATGCACACATGCATGGTCACCCGTTATTTGAACATGCGCAAGACAGGAGTTGCCTGTATCAAAAAGACACAACAGTCGCTGTTGTACATTATTCCTAAAGGAAACACAAACCCCAGGTAAGCGCCTGAAACCCCTGGAATCACACTACTCAGAGATTGGGGTGGCGTGCAAGAATATATAGCACAAAGCTCCTCTGGCAGATGGTGTGCCACATATTTTTAACATCCAACAGTCTATTCTAGTTTCCCCTAACTTGCTCTCACTATTCTTAGCATCAACACAGATGGCCAGTCTTCCTTCAAATATCCAGTATATATTTTTCACTCTCCAAAAGTCTGCTATGTATGCCAGACAAAAATGTCATAAAATCACTATATTGAAACAAGCCCAAAGTTCACATAGGTCCAACCTTCTGGCCACCTGACAAGATCCTCCACACATCAAGTCACATCCTAGCAACAGCATACTGTTTGTATACATTGTGCCAGAAGAAGAGCACAGGACCTAACAGTTGGCAGAATCATCTATCCAAGATATTGTCAGCAAAATAATAAAACAGTGGTTGAAAGATAAAGGTAAAGGGAGCCCTGACCATTAGGTCCAGCCGGACCGACTCTGGGGTTGTGGCGCTCATCTCGCTCTATAGGCCGAGGGAGCCGGCGTACAGCTTCTGGGTCATGTGGCCAGCATGACTAAGCCGCTTCTGGCGAACCAGAGCAGCACACGGAAACGCCGTTTGCCTTCCCGCTGGATGCTGGACTTGCACTTTTGAGGTGCTTTCGAACTGCTAGATTGGCAGGAAGAGGGACCGAGCAACAGGAGCTCACCCCATTGCGGGGATTCGAACCACTGACCTTCTGATCAGCAAGTCCTAGGCTCTGTGGTTTAACCCACAGCACCACCCACGTCCCTTAGTTGAAAGATACCACTGGATAAAAGCAAGAGATAAAGATAATGGCAAAAGTCCCACCTCAAACTCATTTTTCTTCCAACTAGTGTTTATTTATGTGATTCTTTGGACACAACAATGATGATGTGAAGTCCTATTTGTGTGACCAGTATGCTGATGACACCCAACTCTATCTCACCTTTCCATCTTTGCTTTCCATGGAAGCTCTTTAAGAGTCCTGAATCATAGGCCAGTATAGGGCTGAGGACAAACAAAATGAAGCTTAATTCAGGCAAGGCAGAGGTGCTCCTGGTTACTTAGAAGGCAGATAAAATTAGGGGGGCAACCCGACTTGGATCCCCAACCTTTATTGCCTTCTAAAATAGGGGCCTTCACTCTCTTTTGAAGCCCAGGTTCACAGTTTGAGTATACTCCTGGTTCATCCTTGAGCCTGGATGCCCAGGTTTCAGCAGTGGCTGAAGATAAGGAAGCTACTGTATTAGTCCATTTAATTCAGCATTGTCTTCTTGGACCAGCAATAGCTCTCCGAGGTTTCAGACAGGGGTCTTTCCCAACCATACCTGGAGTTGCTGGGAGTTGGACTTGGGGCCTCCTGAATACAAAACAGATGTTCTACCACTGAGCTGTGACTCTCCCCATAAAGTTATCTCGTCATTAAACTAGGCTTAGGGTTGGGGAGAGGGGAAGCATTGCTTCTGTTTTTCTCCCCTTGATGTTTTCATTCATTGCCTTCATTCTCATTATTTTAGGCAATGGATATTGAAATCCTGACAGTTAATTATGGAGTTCAGTGCTTTCAGTAGCAAGGACACTCTGCTAATTAAATCAGGATGGAATGAGCTTCTAGAAATGATTAACTGACAGTCACAGTTTGAAGAAACCATGCATGCAAGTTTCCTCTAGCCTGCTTAGTTTCTTGAGTCATTTTTCTTTCCAGAATAATGTGGCATCAAGCACTAAGAGAGGCAGATTTAACTAAAACATACTTTCACATGTTATTAAACTGGCTGGAGATAACGAACATGTTGTAGTAGCAATGAGGGAGGAATATGATTTGAAAACTAACTGGTGGCTAAAATTTGTGTCTAAGAATTATATATTCCGTGTGTGTGTGTGTGTGTGTGTAATTTTTATTAAATTTATTTTCTCATAACAAATATCCAGTAACATTGCTAAATGAGACCATTTCTTTCTGTTGTTTCTGCAAGTATATTGTAAAAGGTTCCCATTCTTTTTCAAAGTCACTATTGTCCTTTTCACATAGTTTGCCCGTTAATTTTGCAAGCTCTGCATAGTTCATCAACTTTTCCTGCCATTGTGCTTTCAATAGTACTTCTCCAGTCTTCCAATTTTGAGCTATTAAGATTCTTGCCGCTGCTGTAGCATACATAAGTAATGTCTGTTTTTCTTTCAGCAACTTTTGTCCAGGAATTATGTATTCCAATAACACAGTCACATTGGATGGGGAGTAAGAACTCACCTGTCCACTCAGCATCCCAGCACTGCCTCTGATGTCATCAGACATCCATACAGGGGCATAAAATTCCCATAGGGTGGAATCCAGTGCATAAAGGCCAAGAGCACTGAAAGCAATTCCTAGATTTTATCTAGGAAATGGACTGTGTGATCCTAGCCTACCTACACTGGATTGCACATGCACACACCCTATTTGTATGCCCCTGTATGGACACCTGGTGGCATTGGAGGCAGGGCAGGCAGATCTGGAAGTTGTACTAATTCTGAATTTCCACTTTGTATGCAAAGTAGAACACATGCATGTGCAATTATTCCATGCAATTATCTCCATTACATACTAAGAATGGCACAGAGGTGCTTTCTGTGCAGAAATTCATAGTGACTGAAGAAGCCTTCAGTAGACAGGATTTTGCAGCATTTTCAAGTCTGTGAACCCATTTTTGTGACTTCTTTGGTGAAATTGTATCTTCTTTGTTGGTGGCTGGTCTTGTGAATGCTCTGGCACAGGTTGATGTGTCAACAACCAAGACCATGATTTACTACAACACTTTCACAAAACGTTGAACTTTTGATGGGTATTCTCCTCAGTGAGGATACTACAAACTTGTATCCAATTAAGAAACTTAAGACATACAAATTAGGAATGTACAAACCTGTCACTTTTGATTTATCTCAGTTTCTCATCTTTCCAATCTTCAGTTACCCTATTTCTGCATCACTTTATTTTTTAAAAAATGATACCCATATTGTGCATATTTCTCCTAGCGTGTGCATTTTTATCCAATTTTTGCCAATATAAGCATTTCTGCCATACAGGATATGAGAGAGCCAAAAGTCAAGTGCTTCAACGCATTAGGGACATAGAGTTGCAATGTCATATGGGCAAAATGGATAAACATGCCACAATTAGAGACTTTGGGAGAGGGTTTTCACCCGCAAATTATCTGGCTAATTTACAAATACCTAAGTACAGACACTCCTTTACCCTGGCCAGATTCAACGTTCTGCCCTCTGCCCTGCTGCTAGGCAGATATGAGGGCAAACCATATGAGTCACGTGTTTGCCCATGTGGCTCATCGGAAGTGGAAACAAGTCTGCATGTATTGCTGCACTGTAGTTACTACGAGGATTTACGCCTGACCTTTATTGCCCCAGTTCTACAAAAGCTTTAAAATGAACCAGAACTCCAACGTATGAGAGCCTTGGTAGAAGATAAGGTTCCTGAAATTACGATCAATGTTGCCAAATTCTGTGTAGCCGCTATTAGGCGTAGGAAACAAGAGCTTTCCAATGTCAATATGCAGGTGAAGGCAAATACTTAATTTTATTTATGCTGTCTAATTTTAAATTGCTGTTATGGCCTAATCTGTATTGAAATTGTCCTTTGTCCTTTGTTTTTTTCCGGTGTTATGCTTCGCTGACTAGCTGTACGAGTTAATCTGGTCTGTGACCGTTTAATAAAATTTGATTTGATTTGAAGCATTTCTGCCATCAATTTTCCCTATGTATATTATTTTCACTAATATATGCATTTCTGTGTGTACTTTCCCCTAAGAGACACTTTTTTGTATACTTTAAAAAAAAACCACAGAAGAGCTGAATCACAAAATTCGTAAAAGTGCAAATTACAAAAAATAGTTGCATTTTGGTTTATGTGTTGGCTAGAGAATCAGAATTGCATAGGTTCACATTGAAATTCAGACCAAGCTAATTTCTCTCCTCAGTCCTAATGTAAATAAGAAGTAGCAAGGTTTTCCGAAAAAAGAAACAGAACCCTAGTTCAGTCTCAATGTTAAACAATTGGCCACTTACAATTTAGAATTAATTAACATATTTAAATAAGCAACTGGATTTTTTTTTACTACTAATGGAAGAGGAGGTTCTCATTTATTTATTCCTCAGCTATAGATATATAAGCAAACAGATTCATACAATGTATCTAGAAAACTTTACTGCTCTTTACTACAGAGGAAACTGACTTTAGAAAGGATAACTTGAATACTGCATCACTAAAGGAAGCAAAATAAAAGCTGCTTTCCTCAAGTGATAAATAAGCTTTTCCTAGACTGTACCACTTCAGGTTGTAGGATTTGGGGGCAGGGGGTTGCCTGTTTAACACTTCCACAACAAAACCCCCTGAAAATAGAAATGTAAGGGGAAAGAGTCTGTTCAAGGTTTATCAATTGCATACTATTTCCCCACATGCTTAGACATTGCCCTGCAGAGAAGCATTCAAACATGCAACTCTCCCCCATCCTCCCCATTGCACCCTAAACAACTTTATCCCTTGATTCTGCTGATTGCATAAATGAACTCTGAGATCCAGAAAATTTAGCTGAACTTTTTTAAGTAAGTGGAATATACTATGCCTGTGTCATTTCCCACAGAGTGTGTGGCCCCAGGCTGGCAGCTACAGGATCACAAATATTTCCCAGTGAGCAACTCACTCCCAACAAATTTAGGAGCAGAATGAGACCTTTTAAGCCACTGTCTCCAAACCCCCTCTTCCAGACTCCACCCACCTATCTTCAGTGGTCTGAAGATAGGCATTTCTCCTCTGTTCCACAGCTTTTCTACTGGTGTGTTCTGAGTATCATTGTTGTGTGGTGGGAGGCCACAGGCTCCTCCTGGGAAGATGCTTGTGTGGGTCTGGGGTCTGGCCCTATAGGCCCTGGCTGTCTGGGAGGTTCTTTTGGGGGCTTTTGTCTAACAGCCTCAGATACAATGGCTTATTGGTCTCCAGAAGCCAGTGCTGAGCCCTGAACTTGATCTGCCTTTTTAGCTGGTGCCTCTACGGCCTCCGATTCTGTGTCTGGATTGCTGCTGAACTGAGAAGTCATGACTGTTGTGTAGGGTGGAGTGATTAAAAAAATCAATCCTCCTGTCAGACTGGGAATATCCCCTCACTCACCCAGTTTAGGATATTTCACCATTTTTCAGCAGAGTTTCTTTTCTTTCAGCAAAGTAAGCGGCTCAGGTATAGGTCAAACAAAGCTTTAATAATAAAGAAAATTGTAACATAATAACATGCTATCTGAGAGAAACTAAAACAACATCATGAGGCAAGAATGACAGTTGGCCTCTCTAACTGAACTTAACAGAACACCTGAAGTGAGGGGCCAATTCCAGAGCACAACACAAAAGCCCTGCCTACCAGATGCCAGACATTCTACTATTCAAATCAGACCCCAGTGTTTTTCTAACAATGACACCATGGAGCCAGCTCTTCCCAAACGGAAACCAATGTTGCCATGATTTACCATTTGAATGCTAGGACCCTTGTTCGGGTCTACTCAGGTCTTACTCAAAGCTACAGGCATACAGCTAATATGTATCACTAATCCCCACCATTGTCTAAGACATATAATGGAAATCACACACACACTCTGCCCAGTGTTCACTTTTCATTACAATAATCCTTTTTCTGTAGCCTTTTCCATTATGTCATCAGATTTACATCCAGTTCCTAACCATTCCTTTCATCTCTGTCCCTTTCTTCCTGTGCATTACCAATTTTCAATCTCAAAAGCAATTTTGTCCTCCCAGTATTATCATAAAACATCATTTGCTTTCATGGGGAAGGCAACTGGATTGAATTACTGTGACTTGATTCTGCAATAAGGGCAAGGCATGACTTTTTTATTGACATACCCAAGGCATAATGTGGCTCTTTGTGGCAGTATTTGACAATAGCTTGCAAGAAATTAGAGCAATAGCTCCATGGATATTGAGAGGACACCCTTATGAAATATATATTAAAACATACAAAAAGTAGCAACTACCAGGGAAAAAGGAGAAATCAGCTCAGTTTGCATTTTGATATGAGCTTACCAAATTTGCACTTCCCGAGCCAGCATGCAAATTGAAAAACTGCTCTCCTTCAAAATGCACACTTCTCCAAAGTTTGCAATTCAGTTCTCCAACCAAAGAATGTATACAAAAATGCACATGGGTGAAAAATGCATGCAAAAAAAGTGTGGATACTGGTGAAAAACATGTATAAAAATGCATTATATTAGGGGGGAACTACATATGCAAGGCAAATTTGCATGCAAAAAAATGGGTATATTTGGAGAAATATAAATGAATGTTCCTGTGATTTTTTTTAAAATGCAAACATGTGTGGAAATGGGACGAACTGACCTCAAGACTGGAAAGAATAAGAAATTAAGTCAAACCAAAATGGACAGTTTTATCCATTCCAATAAAAACCTGGGAATATCCTGCTATACAGCATGAATTTACCCCTTAAAGAGGCTTGTGGTAATGAAAATTTAGCATATTTTAAATAATTTATATCTATGCAACTTTAAAATTGCCTATTAGTGAGTAAGGAGGCAAAGGTTAAAGCATAACTTTAAGCACCTCATTTTAACAGCAGGTGTGGGGAGGGAATCTGACTGGTTAAAAACAACCTGCTGAAAACAAAGGCAAATGTTCTCACAGATCTAGCATTAAGTTGTTCACAGGCTCATTCAAGGTAGGCTTTTAAGGAAACTCTCTGACTATCCTGTCTTTTGATGGGCAAGGTGGTACAAAACCCACAAAAATTCTTCTGCTAACTGGACCTAAGGAACGGGTTTTCAACGAAAACCTGATTACACAGATTTGAATTCTGCCTAGTTGTGTTTGCACTGCCATTACTCCTCTGTTGTTGACTGCACACTTCAAGTAAGGGCCCAAACTGCTTTGTACGCTATCAGTTTATGTAGTGTAAGGCAGTAAAAACCGATATTCCCCTATGAAATAATTGAAATAGCACAAGGATAAAGCTTACTATGTTGCGGAGGGGAAATGGGGGCAAGCGCTTCCTGGATCAGGTTCATCAAATAGAAAACTGTGAATGCTGGTGTGTTGGCTGGTTGTTGATGGATATTTTTCTTAAATGCAGCTCAGATTTCCAGCCAATGGTGGCCATGTTACATTGCTGTTCTTTGAAGGATTTATAGCTGGCTGGCCAGACTGCTGACAAGATTGATTGGTCTTGAATACACCCAAAAAGCCCCGACAGCCAGTGGTCTATGTTCAGATGACTATGCACTTAGCTAGAAAGCCTCTGTCATTCCCACCCCTGCTTAATCCCATCCTTCCCTTTGGCATCAATCTGAACAAATATTAATTGTGCCCTACAAGTTCACTTCTGATGTAAAGGATGGAGGATCAGAAGGAACCATTGTTTTAACACTACATTCACTGTGTGACAGGGTTGTCACTTCAGTACCTCCAGATACTTGGCAACAATAACTCAAAATTATTTCATGAAGCCCTCAGTCTCATCCTCTTGAATCCACAGGCAGGAAAGGATTAGCCCATATCCATCCCACATCTCACTTTCCAGGGGCAACTCTACTGCTAATTGCTTGCTAACCTGCCCACTGCATTTCCCATTATACTGTAAACTCTGAAGACAAGAGCAGCCATTGCGGCTTTGCCAAGTTGCTTTGTGCCAACTATGTCTTCAGGTCTCAATGCTTCCCATAGCCTGGAAGAAGTAGTTGGAGCTTATTGGGACTTAGGCCTGGCAGGCAGGGGGGCTGGTGCCCATTAGACCAAGTAGGGCAGAAGTCAGTTGGAGCCAGAGTCCACTAATTCTACTTTTGTCCCCATCCTGCAAAGGCAACACAGGGGCTGCGTTCAGATGTGGGGCTTACTGCATCTTCTTTCCCAGTATCTTAACATTCCTTTTACACTGCAGCTCTTTTCTGCTGCTCTGAGAAGAAGGTAGGTGCTACCAGATGATGGGCAAGCAGAAAAGAGCAGACCCTCCACGTGTCCCTATTTTCCAGGGACAGTCCCAGATTTACAGACAACGTCCTGGTTTCTGATTTGATCCTGGAATGTCCCACTTAGGATGTCCCTCTTTTCATTGGAGAAATGTTGGAGGGTGTGGAGCTATGTGACCTCCGAGCCAGGGAAATAAGGAGCTATGCAACCTTTAGAAGACATCTGAAGGCAGCCCTGTATGGCAAAGGCACTCTGGGCAGTGGTTGTTGTTGTGATGATGGATGTCCCTATTTTCATTGGAGAAATGTTGGAGGGTATGGAAGAGGGCAAGTGGCAGCCAAACTGAGAGAAGGCTAAGAAGGGACTTTTGGCACTCAGTCAGCTATGAGCTGTTGGAACGAAATGTTCACTGCTGCAGAAGTCACCCAACTCCCCATCACACAGATCTTCATTCATATGCTCCTGTATGAGGTGCAACCATCTCCCACAAGTTTGTGTCCTGGGGCTCCATGCCCATCACCTAATCTCTAGTTATCACATGTCTGTGGCCAGGCTAAGCTTCTGTGCTTCACTCTGAGCCATTTCCCCCTTTTTTCCCTTTTTGATGTATCCAAGTGCACGCTCAAAACGAAGGCCGTTATAATAAAGCCATGCATCATCATTCAAAGGATGCCATATATCTTCATTTCATGTCATGGTTATTCAGTTCTGCTCCCTCGGTTCTTTTACGGGCCTAACATAGCCATGTATCACCATTTTGCTTCACTTGGGCTTTGTTTTGTAGCTGGCTGCTGGGAAGATGAAGCCAAATAATAAATCCCTCCAGGTTTTGCTTCTTCTTTTCTCCCTCCCCCAAGAACAAAGCATACAGTTTCTGCCTGCAGACTACCCTCTGCAGACAGCCCTTGTTCCCTCATTCAACACCAATTATTTGTTCTGTTCTTTACACACAAGCAGGGCCCTTGCCTTGTGGGAGCCCCCACAAACTCCCTTACCTGGAACTTTAATAATAATAATAATAATAATAATAATAATAATAATAATAATAATAATAATAAATTATTTATACCCCGCCCATCTGGCTGGGTTTCCCCAGCCACTCTGGCCGGCTTCCAACAGAACACTAAAATACAATAACCTATTAAACATTAAAAGCTTCCCTAAACAGGGCTGCCTTCAGATGCCTTCTAAAGGTCTGGTAGTTGTTGTTCTCTTTGACATCTGGTGGGAGGGCATTCCACAGGGCGGGTGCCACTACTGAGAAGGCCCTCTGCCTGGTTCCCTGTAACTTGGCTTCTCGTAGCGAGGGAACCAGCAGAAGGCCCTGGGCGCTGGACCTCAGTGTCCAGGCAGAATGATGGGGGTGGAGACGCTCTTTCAGATATACTGGACCGAGGCCGTTTAGGGCTTTAAAGGTCAGCACCAACACTTTGAATTGTGCTCGGAAACGTACTGGGAGCCAGTGTAGGTCTTTCAAGACTGGTGTTATATGGTCTCAGCGGCCACTCCCAATCACCAGTCTAGCTGCCACATTCTGGATTAGTTGTAGTTTCCAGGTCACCTTCAAAGGTAGCCCCACATAGAGCACATTGCAGTAGTCCAAGCGAGAGATAACTAGAGCATGCACCACTCTGGCGAGACAGTCTGCAGGCAGGTAGAGTCTCAGTCTGCATACCAGATGGAGCTGATAAACAGCTGCCCTGGACACACTAAGAAGAAAAGAAACATTTCTGAAAATTCAGGTTCAACTTGTTGACTAGCTTCCAACAAAACTGGTCTGGCCCTGCAAGCCCAGATATTCCTGAGTGTTTCCAAACACCTGAGATGAGTAAGCCATTTGAGTGAGTGACTGATTTGATTCGACTTCCTACCTGCTCTTCATCATAAAGTCCCAGCATGGATTACAATATAATCACACAATTAAAAACTGTTTATACAATTGGGAGGGGGAGGACAAGTAAAAAATTGAAACAAAGGGGGTGGGTCCCAGCAAAATGCCTTAATTTAAGAGAGGTGTGTGCTCAGATTATGATGGAAACTAAATAATGAAGATGCTAATTGTTGTTGTTAATGTGATTTGTACCCCACCCCATCTGACTGGGTTACCCTAGCCCTTAGACCTCTGTGGGGAGGGAGTTTCACAGTTTAAGGGCCAGTGTGGTGTAGTGGTTAAGAGCGGTAGTCTCGTAATCTGGGGAACCGGGTTCGCTTCCCCACTCCTCCACATGCAGCTGCTGGGTGACCTTGGGCCAGTCACACTTCTTTGAAGTCTCTCAGCCCCACTCACCTCACAGAGTGTTTGTTGTGGGGGAGGAAGGGAAAGGAGAATGTTAGCCACTTTGGGACTCCTTAAAGGGAGGGAAAGGCGGGATATAAAATCCAAACTACTACTACTACTCCTCTTCTTCTTCTTCTTCTTCTTCTTCTTCTTCTTCTTCTTCTTCTGCCTCAGAGAAAACCACCTGCTGGGCTGCTATTCCCCACACATCTGAGGGTGGTGGAACTACCAAGAGAGCCCCCTCTGCTGATCAGTGGCGTAGCGTGAGGGGTGCAGGGGGGGCCGCCCGCACCAGGCGCAACATCTGGGGGTTAGGGGGCGCAAATCCACGGGTTAGGGGGCACAAATTACTTGCCTTGCCCCGGGTGCTGACAACCCACGCTACGCCACTGCTGCTGATCTTAACATCCAACAGCGTCTTGTCAGGAAGGAGACAGTCTTTCAGATATTTGGGGCCTGTGGCATTTAAGCCTTTGAACATTGATTTTAGCATATTCGTTTGGACCCAGAAACAAACTGCCAACCAGTGCAGCTTTTTTAAAACAGGAGTGGACTGCTCACTGACTCCAGGGTAGAACTAGAAAGAACTTTAAAAATGGACAACTCCAAATCTTCATAAAACACCCCTCTTCAAATTTCAATATAGAATATTCTGTGCTTCATCAAGTACTTGCTTTTTGCTGTTGATACTCATCCTATAATATCTGATGGGAATCACCAAGAGTGAAAATGCTGCCGTATCTGCTAGTAGGCATGAAATACCATTTTAGCATTCAGCAGTGTTTACACACTGCACTGTTCAACATTTGATACCATTTGAGAGCTGACAATGGTATTGCATATCTAACAATGTTTTAGAGTTGACACATATAATGGTCTTTGATAGCTGCAGCTTAGGAGACTTCCAAACAATGAAGACACCAACAAGCCTCAAGTACTTGCATTTTAAGGTCTGAGGTAAAAATTCAACCTTTCAATCTGACATTCACATCATCTTGCTCTGTACAAATGTTTAAACAATGTCTGAAATGCATCTCGTCTTCTGAGCCTTCAACCACTAGATCACTTCCTCTTCTTTCCCCTTCCATTTGTGTCCTGCCCTTCCACTTTCTAAATAGTATTGGGTGCTGTTTATTTTGCTTCCTCCCCTCTTCTCTCTCCCCCTCCCTTTATACAGAGGAAGTTCAGCAATGGATCAAAGCAATTTTTAGTGCAGTATCATAGAAGTAAATACAGTCAAAACTAAAAGGTTTAAGGGGCTTGAGGGGGAGAGAGGAAGCAAAAAAGGAGGGGAATAGGCTCCAGCAGAGCTTTCGGGGCATAGACTTCACACAAACAATTCCAGTTATGAATCCCAAGTGTCTGTTTGTTCTCCTCTTGCTGCCTGCTAAAGATACTTTTTCATATGATACATGAGTAGGTAAGTCTTCTGACCACTGAGCAATTTTGGGGTTGAGGAATATACGTTCCTTCCAATGTTGTAACACCAGCCTTTTGCCCACCAAAAGGGCATGCAAAGTTCAGTTATGTTGCCCCTCTGTCAATGCCCCCAGTGTTACATTTTAACAGCATGGACAACCAAGAATTGGGGAGATTTTCCCCGAGACCAAGTTAGCACAGAGAATGACTTCTGTCCAGAATTGTGCATACCCAGATGATCAGCCTTGAAAGCAGGGTTTCAAATGAATCAATTGCTAAAGGATCCACAAAGAAAATGAGAGCAACAGAATATTAATATGGGCAAAATTCAGAATATTCATATCAGCTGTCCCGTGAGAGACTTGTGGAAATGAGGCTACCATTCAGAGGCTGGTTATTATATGACTTCCATGAAGAACCTCCATAATATATAATGAATTATATATTGGTATCACATTTTGATGGATCAGTGGGGAGGGAGCCTTTCCTTACTGGCAGACCTTGATTTTGTTGGGGGGGAGGGTTAAATCGTATTGGCCTGACGGATGGTAGCCTACGCTCTTAACAAGCCTGTTTTGTCCAGGTGCCTGGGGTATATTTAAGCCCTACTGACAGCAGCAGTCATTGTGCAGATGGATGGCAGTGTTTAACTGCCCTGTTACCTGCCTTTTATTCTGCTATCGTAATCCTTATACTTTTAGCTGTCTTATTCTGCGGCTTTTATGGTTTCTTTCATTTTAGGTCATTTTGTAACTCACTGACTTTTTTTCTTGCTACCTGCTCGGGGACATAGTTTTAATTGAAAGCAGTTTCAAGTCTGCCTAAATA
This sequence comes from Podarcis gaigeae, assembly GCF_964106915.1. Classification (NCBI taxonomy): domain Eukaryota; kingdom Metazoa; phylum Chordata; class Lepidosauria; order Squamata; family Lacertidae; genus Podarcis; species Podarcis gaigeae. The sequence continues at coordinate 37,808,894 of NC_139679.1, read as the reverse complement.
ATGATAATAATAAATATAACGGGACCACAGGAGAAACAGCAATCTTTAGGCAGATGCATGAGGGCTCAGTCACACCTTACGTGCTTTTTAAGATCTCAGGCATTTCTATCTGGGTGTATAAAGAAGAAAATGACTTGTTTTCCTATCTCCTGAGGAATAGCTTTTGATTGTATTAATTTATTATTATGATTATTGCATTATTCTTTTGCGTAAGAGCGGCATTGAAAATAAGCCCATTTCAGCCCATTCAAGAGTGAAATTAAGTTGAACAACAAAGCAATTTCTATTAGCTGAAGGAGGGAGGAGGAGGGAAACCAAATTAGGAGTGAATAGAGAACTCACAAAGGCAGAGGAGTGTGTCAGGCAATAGCGAAATTAAGAAATAAAAGCAACTGCTCAGGTACCAGCAATACAATTGCACTGAGATACACCTCACGGCTACAGTGTTCCCTTTAAATAACTTATGAGCACCTGATAGCTCAGATATTATAGTGAAGTTTGGCATCACTAGCCATGAACACCCCATGCATACTTGCTTAGAGATGCTGGCTTTTACCATGCCTTAAGATGCTGAGTGAGGCTGCTGCTCTGTTTCTCCAACTTCTCTTTTCCATATGGGACAGCTGCCTATTCCTACATTGCAGGGGGTTGGACTAGAAGGAGAGGGTCCACAGGGTCTACGATTCTACAGTTTTGTGATTCTATGATACCAACAGCAATTCCCCTTCCCTTTTTTATTTTTAAATATATATTTATTAAGATTTTTAAACATAAATGCAAAAATAATGAACAATGTAACATATATCATAACATAATTTCTTAACTTCTTTGGACTCCCTCACGTCTCCCGCTCCCACTTGCATCGTTGTCAATTCTTGCCCGCAATTTATCATCTTGTTTACATTCTTGTGTCCCATTCATTTAGAATATAATCTAATAATTCTCCCAAAGGTTTATGATTTTTCCTCAATCTCACTTATCATCCTAATTGCATCTAGTTTAGTGGTGCTCAATTATTTATGATCTAGCCTCCATCTTAACATTCAACCAAATTACAGTGCTTTTTTAAATAAATCTTAAATTTCTTCCAATCTTCTTCAACCTTCTCTTCTCCCAGGTCTCGGATTCTGCCGGTCATCTCGGCTAGTTCCATATAGTCTATCAGTTGCATCTGCCACTCTTCCAGTGTGGGTAGATCTTGAGTTTTCCAGTGCTTAGCGATGAGTATCCTTGCTGCCATTGTTGCATACATAAAAAATGTTCGGTCCTTCTTTAACACCTTCTGGCCGACAATACCCAAAAGGAAGGCCTCTGGTTTCTTAGTAAAGGTATACTTAAATACCTTTTTCAGCTCATTATATATCATTTCCCAGAAGGCCTTCACTCTAGGGCAGGTCCACCAGAGGTGAAAGAATGTTCCATCATTTTCTTTACATTTCCAACATTTGTTATCAGACAAGTGGTATATTTTGGCAAGTTTAACTGGGGTCATGTACCATCTATATATCATTTTCATTACATTTTCCTTCAAAGCATTACATGCAGTGAAGTTCAGCCCGTTGGTCCACAACCTTTCCCAGTCCTCAAACATGATATTATGCCCAATGTCCTGTGCCCACTTTATCATAGCCGATTTAACCATTTCATCTTGTGTATTCCATTTTAACAGCAAGTTATACATTCTTGAAAGTACCTTAGTCTTAGGTTCTAACAGTTCTGTTTCCAATTTCGATTTCTCCACCTGGAACCCTAACTTTTTGTCATTTTTAAAAACTTCATTAATCCGAGCGTAGTGTAACCAGTCTCGCACTTTATCCTTCATTGTCTCCAAACTCTGCAATTTCCAATTGTCTCCATCTTTTTCTAATATTTCCCAATATTTTGGCCATTTGGCCTCCATATTGGGTCTTTTTCGGGCCTTAGCTTCCAGCGGTGAAAGCCACCTTGGAGTTTTATTTTCCAATAAGTCTTTATATTTTGTCCAGACATTAAACACTGCTTTTCTGACAATATGGTTCTTAAAGGCCTTATTGATCTTAACCTTGTCATACCATAAGTATGCATGCCAACCAAAAGCATTGTTAAAACCTTCCAGATCCAGAACGTCAGTGTCCTCGAGAAGTAGCCAGTCTTTTAGCCAGCAGAAAGCTGCGGCCTCATAGTACAGCTTTAGGTCTGGCAGGGCAAAGCCCCCTCTTTCTTTCGCATCAGTTAATATCTTAAACTTAATTCTGGGCTTTTTGCCCTGCCAGACAAACTTAGAGATGTCTCTCTGCCACTTCTGGAAGCACTCCGTCTTGTCCACAATCTGTAGTGTTTGAAACAAAAACAACATTTTTGGCAATACATTCATCTTAATAGCAGCAATTCGGCCTAACAAAGAAAGTTTCAATTTTGTCCAACTGTCTAAGTCTCTCTTAATTTCGGACCAGCATTTTTCATAGTTATCCTTAAAAAGACTCAGATTTTTTGCTGTTATGTTTACCCCTAGGTACTTTACTTTTTTAACCACAGTTAGTTCTGTCTCTCTCTGAAACCCTTCTGACTCTGAATCTGTCAAATTTTTTCCCAACACCTTAGTTTTCTGTTTGTTTAATTTGAATCCCGCCACCCGACAAAGTCTTGAATCAGTTGTAATACTCTTATCGTACTAGATTCTGGCTCCTGCAGGGTCAAAACTAGGTCATCTGCAAAAGCTTTAAGTTTGTATTGTTTCGCTCCGACCTGGATTCCTTCCACCAACCGGTCCCCTCTGATCATATTCAAGAGCACCTCCAGAACCGAAATAAATAACAGAGGGGAAATAGGGCAGCCTTGTCGTGTTCCTTTTTCAATTTTAAACTCTTCTGTAACCACATTGTTAACTATCAATTTAGCCTTTTGTTCTGAATATATTGCATCAATCCCATTTTCAAAACCCCGTCCCACTCCCATTTCTTTTAAATTCCCCTTCATAAATTTCCAAGAGATATTGTCGAAGGCCTTCTCCACATCTATAAAAATTAACACTGCTTTTGTATTTATGTCTGTTTGCAAAAGTTCCAAAATGTCAATGATGTTCCTTGTGTTAGCAAACAGGTGTCTACCTGGGAGAAAGCCTGCCTGGTCTTTATGAATTACTTCATTTAATACTTTTGTAAGTCTACTTGCCAAAACGTCTGCAAATATTTTGTAATCCACATTTAAAAGGGAGATGGGACGATAGTTCTTAAGTTGTGTTTTTTCAGCTTCCAATTTTGGTATCAATGTGATGAAAGCTTCCTTCCACGATTCCGGCGCCCTCTTCCCCTCCATAATTTCATTGCTGACCTCCATCAGTGGTTGTATCAAATAGTCTTTTAAAGTCTTGTAATAGTTGGAGGTCAGCCCATCTGGCCCAGCAATTCCCCTTCCCAAATCTCGCACACTAAGTCTCTCCTTTTAGAATCTGAGTTTAAACAACAGTTTGGTACATGCACACATCCAACCTGATCGTGCATCCCACTCTGGATTATTATTATTTATTATTATTATTATCATTATCATCATCAACCCCACCCATCTGCCTCAGCCACTCTGGGCAGCTTCCAACATTATATAAAACACAGTGGAGGGAAACCCATACATTAAAGACATCCCAATACAGGCCTGCCTTCAGAACATCTCCCTCTCCCTGTAAGGTGCCTTTAAACATTCCCTTGTTTAGACTGTTTTTGTTCTAAGTTACATTTAAGTGATCCAAGCAGATGGGTTGGGAATGACCATGCCACTATTTCCTGGGAAATTACATACCCCCTAGTATAGTCTCAGATCAGGAACATGAACCAATGCATCACTATTCTGCCAGCTGAGATAGGAAATAGCCATTGGGGCTAGTAGCCACTGATAGCCTTGCCCCTCCATGAATTTCCCTAATCCTCTTTTAAAGCCATCCAAGTTGTTGGCCATCCCTGCCGTCTGTCTAGATGCCAAGCTGGTGAGTAATTGCCCCTTAGGCTGCCACTGTGTTGAGCAGAACACATTGGCTGCAGCATAAGCCTTGTCCCTATGGCAATGTTATTTATTGCATGCACACATGATCTCCAAATAACCTGCATCATTATAAATATATTGTGATGGCACCGTCTTGGCAGCTAAATCAACATCTGTCAAGGGAATGTTGATGGATGGCAAGAACTGTCTTTCCACATACTTATTGTTGACAGTTGTTTCACCTTTCCGTTCATGCGACAAAGGGACGACAGAAGGAGCGCAAGCGTCTGCATAGTGATTGACCCTGAACTCCATGCTGCAATTAAACTTGTGAGCAAATATACTGCCATTCACCCCAGCCGGTTAAAAGCCTTCCTGGTTTGGCTGGTGCTGCCTGAGCTAATGCATATCCAGGGCACAGCAACTGCAAAAACAGCTTGGAAGGGTGCCACCCGAAGTGTCTTATTCATGATAGTTACAAAACATTTCATTGCTGCTCCTTAAATCATATCCCCCCCCCCCCTTGTGCTGAGTGCAAGTTTTCTTGATCATCCAAAACACTGAGACAATGGGAAATGGAAGATTAATTCTATTGTAACAAATGGACCAGACTCTTGGCAAGAGAGCAACTGGCTTAAAATATACTGCAGGCTGACCCCCAAAGCCTCGTCCTGGTTTTATTCTCCCTCACTTGTACCATCCTTCAGTATAGATAAACTGTACTCATGTCTGGACAGCATCAAGGGTCAAGCATAAGGCTTGTGAGTCCTATCAGGCTGGGTGTGGGCTTCCAATATAGCTCTTTGGCACTCTTTCCAGATTCCATGCAAGGTTTTTAAAAGCCAGAAAGTGGATGTACTTAGAGCAAATAGCTTAACTTGACAATCAGGGGTATTGCATGTCATGGCCTCAGCCTCTCTCCCATTTACATCTGTAGTACTGGGTAGTTTTGTAGAATATAACAAGATTGCTTGGAATCTATAACCAGAGCTAAGACTGTGTCTACTCCAGAGCTCCTTGTTCCATTTATTTTTTTGTTGCCAAGTTAGACACTTAGGTGCAACCGCTTAAAGTGGCATACAACTGGTTTGCTGCCTTGTGAACTGCCCTGAGACTTGCAGGTATAGGGCGGGTTACAAATTTAATAAATAACAACAACAACATGTGCATTTTGTAGTATAGATGTGTTCTAACATTGAGAATATGATGCCTTTATCTGACAGACCGACAGAGAGAGAGCCTCTAGTCTAGAGGGTCTCTTGGAAGGCTAGTATCCATGAACTCTCATGAACCTCTGGTAATACATGTCTACGTCCAGCTTCTTTGGATGATCCTGGGTTCTGGCATTATGAGAAAAGGGAGAAAAACCTCTGCCTATCCACTTTTTTCATACCCTGCATAAATGTACACATCTCTTTCATGGCCCCTCTTACCTTTGTTCTGAACTAAATGGCACCAAATATTGTAACTTTTATTCATAGGGGAGTTGTTCCAGTGCACTTGATCACAGAGCAGTAGTGTCTCTGGCCTTTTCACAGAAGAGAATAAAACTTGGTTTCATGCAGCCTTCACCATTTCGTTCAATCCCATTCCCTCAGTTCCCCTGCCCCCATTCTCGCCAACCAGAATGAGACAGTAACATTAGTGGGTAGGTTTGGACTAAGGAGCTTGGACCCAAATCCCTGTTCACCCATGAAGTTCACTGCGAGTGACCTTGTACCAGTCACTCTCTCAGCCTAGCTATCCTTCCTCACAGAGTATTTGTGAAGATAGAATAGGACTGGTCTTGCTTGAAAAGAATTGAGAAACAAGAGAAGCTGGATGGACAAGCATCTGTGTTCTTGCTTTGGTAAGGTTGTGGGAAAATTGGAACACACTACTAGTAGCATTGTGAATGGTTCCAAGCCATCCTTTATCTGTTGGGGAGTCATTTTTGGAGGTTAGTTTTCTAAGCAATCTCTGCCTAGGCAAACCTCTTCCTGTTCTTTCTCCCTTTGCATCACAAAGTGAAATAAGAATGACTTGCTGACTCTGTCTGGCTTTGCATATGCAGTTGGACTTCAGCTCCCATCAGCCCCAGCCAGCATGGCCAAGGGTGAAAAATAGTAGGAATTGTAGTCCAGCAAGATCTGAAGGTTCCATACGTTCCCCAACCCGATTTATCAATTAATTAATTTCCTTTCCTTCACATTGCCTCATCACATCTCTACCCTTCTCCTCCTATCTCCCTCTCCCATTTTTTAAAAAACCCCATTGTAGACAGAAGCATTTTGGCTTATTACTTTTCTTGGACTTCTCATTTTCACCTAACCAGTATGTAACATCAAAGACGTATTAGTGAAACCATGTTACATTTGCCTCCAGCAGATGTTGCAGTGATGTAGCTTTAATCACGTCTAAACGTTGTCTCGTATGGGAAATCATATCTTGAATTTCTTAAACCTCTGCGAAGTGCTATGTTAGCTTTAATTGGACAACAAAGCCCTTTCTTACTCAATAAACTCTCATTTGACTTGCTGTAACTGGACTTGTAAGTGTGTAGATATGGTTAAAGCTACATTACTGCAACAGTGAAGAACTAAGGTGAGCCCATCAGTTTGTAGAGTGTCCCACACTTTTTCTTTTAGTCCTTCAAATGGGTTCTGTAGGTTCAGGGCAGGTACTGATGATATTCCTCAGGGAGTGAACTGCAGGCTGGTATAAGCATACTAGGTTATAGCCCATTTCAGGCCTTTCTCTTGTGTTGTTAGGTGTTACATGGAGAAGGAGAGCAATCCCATCCTGGCTTGCCTAACCTTCACTGTCATGTCCTGGTCCCCATGCCCAGCCCATACATTGAATAAATCTGCTGTATGCATTTTCTCCATTGTTTGGATACCTGATCACGCAGGGCTCCCAATCACGAGGTGGATAGAAATACAATAAATCAAATCAAAATCAAACACATGTACACCAAGCTCACCTTTACAGACAGCTCCCTCCACTGTGTGAATGTTGGGGTAGGGACTATGGGGGATGCGACAGTGAGGCCATCGGGAGCAGCCCCACCCTCCCCCTTCATGGGAATATATGCACACAAGGAGAACACCTGAAAAGGGATTGTACAGGGAGCTTGTCCATGCCTGAGAGTTGCTGGAATCCAGCCAGACCTATGCATGAAGCAGAATAGGGTGAAGCATTCTGTCCTGCACCTGTGGCCTACCTGGCAGCAAGGCAGTATGCCAATTTGAAGTCCAAGGGTCAGTCCACACAAGCAAAAGTCCAAAGATCAGGAAACACAGTCCAGGGGCATTCCAAGTAGCCAAGTCCAGCAGTCAGGATACAGCCCAGAGCCAAACCCAAAGCACAATCCCATAGAGGTCCAGGAGTATCCAAGTCAAGGTCCATCAAAAGGGGCAGCTGAGCAGACATAGCACCTCAGTTCTGTTTTCCTTTTGCAATTTGTATGCTGATTGCAGCATCTGGGCTTGATGAGGCTTGTGCTCCTCACCTGTTCCAAGCCTACTCCAGCTGAGGAATCACACACCTCCTCCCAGAGCTAACAAGCCCCATTTCTGACCAGCTGGGGAGCTAGACTGTGGGGCCTTGCCTGCCTCAGTCTCCTGGGGTGCCCCTGCCATTGCTCCCTACACTTCAGAGCCCACCATATTCGGTGAGACAGGGGCCCCTCTGGATCTGAAGATGGGTCCTGCTGTTCTGGCATTGACCCCCATCCCCTTGCCTTCCTCCATCACCCTGTGAGTACTTCCTTCACCCATTCCCTGCTTGCCCTGGTGTGTCCCAATCCTGGCTACACCCCTTGTCAGGATCCTCTTCCTCCTCCTTGTCATTCTCCCAGTTCATGACACTTTCTGAGGGGATAGCATGGACTGCACAACTGCAGATCATATTTGGGGTGCTCTCCTGCATTTAAAATTCCTGCAAACAGAAAACCAGCAGCACAAGGCTGTTCTAGGTTTCTGTTTGCAGGGAGCTATTTAAACAGGGTGCGTTCAAAAATGAAACCCCTTACTTGTCATCTAAAGTGGTCCTGCCCATAGTGCCACCTCATTTCCACTCCATTCTGCTGCATGATGTGGACCCAATCTGAGTGACCTGATGCCCAGAAGAAGGGGTGCTCATGCCAGTTTAGGGAGTGGCAGGGCTCATCTGCACTCAGGGAGCCGAAAGTCTGTAGGACAGTTTGGATACTGGGACAGAGGGCTGTGGATTTCAGATATTATTTTCAGAGCTAGAAGTCACTCCCAGGGGTTGGAGGAATGGGGGGGGGGGTTAAGCAAGAAGGAAACTGTGAGCTATATTGAGATACATGAGGAGCCACAAAGCATGAAGCAAGCTTCTTTGCTGGTCTTCAGTGCTTCTCCATCCTTCCTGTCAACCTACCTACCTGCACTCACATCTGTTTCCTGTATTACACCATCATTGCTCTGTTTGCCCTCGCATTGCTGGAATCTACAAACTGCATGGCACTGAGTGGCTGGAAGGCTAGGAGGAATAGGCAGAGCCTGAGCAAAGAGATGTGTAATTAGAGTTGCAATAAGTTATCGCTTAAGATAGCGAAGCAGCATTGGTGCTGAAAATGCATTGCACTAGGAAATTCTCAGCACAGATCATAAATAGCTGGGTCATTATTCTAAGCTGTCCAAATCATAAAAGATCAGAAGTCACAGCATTGGCGTTTGTTTCCCTTTTCTTTTTGCTATGTCTTCCTGCCCCCATTGCCCCATTGCTGAAGCCTCTCTGCTGTAAAGCTTCATTCAAGCCCAATCATTCTGGAGCTGTCCAGTGTGATGGGTGCTGAATCAATCAATATGGTTCTTCCCCTGCTCCTCCTCCCCAAAAGACTTTTATCTAACATGAAGCAGTCACCAGTCGATAACATCATAATTTGAAAGAAGATGCTTTCTGAATCAAATGCTAAGCAGATTATTTTGCTGTGTCCAAGGCAACTCTACCTTCCGTCTCACTCTCACTCTCTCCTCTTTTCCCTCTCTCTCCCTCTCCCTTCCCTTTCCCAAAGGCAAAGAATCAATAAAGATATGAAAACTCTTTTGTAGGCTCCGGTGTTCATAAACAGCCCACAATTCATTACGGCACACCATTCAGTGAGAGACTATAGAAAAGAATGCAACATTTTCAGAAGGTAGGGTAGGTCTAGTTTATATAAGTGGGGGAGTTGCTTCTGTTTTACTTGCCTTTGAGTGGGGGATACAATCTGAATGCCACCCTTTAATATTTTTACATGTACAATACCTATGGCAAGAATACAATCCATGGATATAGCAAAGACCTACATTCAACAACACCCTGTGCCATGACCTGACACCTTTTTAAACACACACACACACACACACACCACACACATCATCTTCACCCAGGCAGGTAGCCGTGCTGGTCTGACGCAGTAGAAGTATATATATATAAATTAAAAATTGTCCAGTAGCACCACAGAGACCAACTAAGTCTTGGTATGAGCGTTTGTGTGCATGCACACTTCTTCAGATACGCTGAAACACAAGTCACCACACCTTTATATATAATGAGAGGGTGGGGAGGGGTATTACTCAGAAGGGTGGTGGGAATGGGTGATTGGCTGATAGGTGTGGTAAACCTGTTGACGACTGTTAACGACTGCAATTGGTCTTACAGGAAAAAGCAAGGGATGAGATGGCCAAAAATAGCTTTATCATGTATAAATGAGATAAGAATCCAATGTCTCTATTCAGACGAGGGCTCTCCCCATGGTTTTAAGTCTGGTAAGGTTGTAATTCAGCAACTTCTCTTTCCAGTCTATTTCTGAATTTCTTTTGTAATATGACAGCTACTTTGACATCTGTAATATGACAGCTACTTAGAATGTCCTGGGAGATTGAAGTGTTCTCCTAATGGTTTCTGGTATCTGAAGAAGTGTGCATGCACATGAAAGCTCATACCTCATATATATATATATATATATTTCTATCATCTTCACTGGTGGCCATCCTAACTGGTTCCCTACATTTTCAAATTAAAGCCATCCCCTCAATGTGATCCAGTGGTCAACATTCTTGAAGAGTTTGGGCTTGTCCAATATCACCAATTAATTCAGCCATCTTTTACTGGAGACTCAGTACATTGGGCTGAGGAAGTCAAAGATGGCTAAAGAGCTTGAACTTGAGTACTATACCTGAAGAACACCTACTCCTGTATGAAACTGCTTGATGATTGAGTTCTTGCTCAGAGGGCCTACTCAGCATACTGCTGCTTCCTAAGTTAGGCAGGTTGCAACCAGTGGCAGCTGGTGCCCACTAGACCTGATGCAGCTACTAGGAAGTCATGGAAGCATGGCCAATGAGCAGTCACATTCTCCTTACAGGGGCTCTGCCCCAGTAGCATAATTCTCCCAACCTCCACTGGGTGCAACATGTCACAGGGCCTTTTCATCTGTGGCACCTCAATAGCAGAACTGCTCCCTCTTCTTATTTGTTCAATGAACCCATTTATGGCTTTCAGATAACAAGTTAAACAAGTATTATCTTTAAATTATTTAAATTAATGTAAATAATTATTATACTTAAAGATAGAAACCAGAAAGGAAAGTTGGGGGAAGTCATGGGGTGGTGGTGGTCAGGAATTTACTTTCTGTATTGTATTATAAGATGTAATTCTGTTAAAGATGAAAAATCTAATAAAAAATATTTTCTTAAAAAATAAGTTAAACAAGTATTATGCAAAACTTAATGGAGTTTACTACTTTTTAACTATATTTCTGTTGCTGGTTTTAATGCTGTTCAAAGTGGTTTTAAAATGTTGCTCCTGCTTTTTTTGCTTGCTTGGGGGGGCCTTTATGTGCACACTGCTGCTTTGGTTCAGTTGTAAGCCAGCTCAAAACCAAGCTTGAGAAGTAGGCTATAAATATTTAAACAAACAAACTCAGCAATGATCATACCAGTTCATTCCCTCATGTACCATCATAAATGTATGAACAGGACTCTGTTTGCAGGTCTTTCCTGCTAATCCATACAGATCTTCTGTTTCAACATGATGTTCTGTGCAGGAATCATTTGAAAGTGCTCATGGGTAAATATTACATAGAATCTAGTCTGAATTTACAGCAGCCAAGAACAAGGTCTTGGGGATACAGAGGGCGATGGTAGGAAACCAGCTTTCCATCAGACAACTGGAAGCCATGCCCCTGACTCACGTCCTACTCCTTCAGTGAAGAATCTCTTAAAGAGTTCGTTTTCTTGGCTCAAAATCTAGCACTTTTTCCCTACTCTGTATTCCACTGGCAAACCTGTTGGTATCTTGCATCAGGAAGAATGACAGGTGGATGTGAGGCCTTGGTGAACTTTTGATGGATCCTCTGAAAGCTTTGGCTGGTCACTTGGGCAGCCTGGCCTGCTGGTTCTGGGGTTCCTTCAGTCTTGGGATCCTTTGCCTGCCCATCCCTACATGGAGCTCAAGATTTCTTAGGCCCTGTGAGCAATTTGAGCCCAATTTTGAGCCTGTGGACTTATCTATACTTCCTATTGTTCCACTACTACTTTCCCCCAGGGGAAATGCTCTTTAGTGCTCAGTCAGAGCAAACAGCAAACAGGTTTTAGGCAGATAGCCATTTGTTCCAATTTAAAGCTAAAGAGCAGATTTTCCTTGTGGAAGGAGGAGAGTAAGCGGGAAACTGCTCTGATTCATGTTTTCCAGGCATGGGGCAAGTGAAAGTACGGACAAGCTCTGTGTCACTTCTACTAGAGCTAGAGAGATAGCTGCATCCTTCCCTGAGGGGGGTGACTGGCTGGAAGCATCAATAGTAAAAAAAAAAAAAGATGCAAGAGGAAATCAGAAACATTACCCCATTAGAAAAGATATAAGACAGACTAACTAGAGAATTATATCTCAGCTGGCCTTGCAAACTGCTGCATCATGTAATTAAAATATTCCATTTAAACGCCACAGGAGTTCCGACCGGGACATGTCAGCTTAAATTCATCTGACTGGCTAACTGCATTACAAACAAACCTTATGGTTTCTCTTGCAAACCCACATACCGCATCTTCTACTTCAATGGGACCCTGTGTCAGTGGCATGCTTTGAAGGCCTCGTTGCCTGTGGGATAGTTCTGTTTCATGATTCCAGGGAGGCATTTGACAGAAATGCAGCGTGACAGTCCTCCGAGTAAACTTGAAATGCAGCTCGATGGAAGTCCTGGTCAGATGGGCGCACGTAACTTGCTGAGACATATTACTCAAAATTAGTGGATCGATGTCATACTGGGAGAAGATAACTAGGAGGGTCCCCAGAGGGTTTGTCCTGGGTTTAGCGTTGCTCAGTGTTTTCATTACCGACTTGGATGAGGGAGTGAAGAGAGCACATTCTTATCAAATTTAGAGATGACACACAAGCTCAAGGGGGATGAAAGCACTTCTGAGAACATGATAAGAATGTAGAGTGAGTTTCAGACTACATCAGGGGATTTGTCTCCTACTTGCAAAGTAAAAGGAGAAAAGAAATGCAGATTTATTTATTTATTTTAAGGCGTAGGATGAGATGCAATTGTCATCCATAAGGCCTGGGACTATAGCAGATAGCCACTTATGTAGCAACATGGTGGCAAGTGTTTTAGCAGGACAGCTTGCCAGTCAATAAGGTGTACATAGCAGACAGGAAATACTAACAAGTCACCACCTAAAGGACCAAATCTTTCTTGACATGAAAGAGGTGGGCCTTGCTTTATGAGATTCAGATGATTCAAAATTAGGAATCCTGGATTTGGATCCCAATGCATTCATAGTAGCAATTTGGCAAGCATTTGCTAAACCGTAGTATTTCATAAGTGCAGGATACAGATGCATTTTGGATAATGTGTGAACACGGATTAAAAAACCCAGGACTGGGAATGCAGTGAGTGCACAGTAAGCAAGAGCGTGAGGGGAGGCTTAGAGTTAAAACTGAACCTGGCATCTCAAAAAAGCATCCTTTCAGACCCCACAAGTGTCCCTATTTTCCAGGGATGGTTGCGGATTTACAGAGGCCATCCCATCCCAGTTTTTGATTTGATCCCAGAATGTCCCACTTAGGACGTCCTTCTTTTCATTGGAGAAATGTTGGAGGATATGGAGTTATGTGAAATCCGAGCCAAGTAGCTAAGTAACTATACAACCTTTAGAAGACATCTGAAGGCAGCCCTGTATAGGGAAGTTTTTTTAATGTTTAATGTTTTATTAATATATGCTGGAAGCCGCCCAGAGTGGCTGGGGCAACCCAGTCAGATGGGTGGGGTATAAACAGTGTTGTTGTTGTTATATAAAGGGTAAAGGTAAAGGGACCCCTGACCATTAGGTCCAGTCATGGCCGACTCTGGGGTTGCGGCGCTCATCTCGCTTTATTGGCTGAGGGAGGCGGCATACAGCTTCCGGGTCATGTGGCCAGCATGACTAAGCCGCTTCTGGTGAACCAGAGCAGCGCACGGAAATACCGTTTACCTTCCCGCCGGAGTGGTACCTATTTATCTACTTGCACTTGATGTGCTTTCAAACTGATAGGTTGGCAGGAGCCGGGAACAAGCAACAGGAGTTCACCCCGTCTTGGGGATTCGAACCACCAACCTTCTGATCAGCAAGTCCTAGGCTCTGTGGTTTAACCCACAGCACCACCCACGTCCCTTATATAGGACACCCTTATTTTCATCAGAGAAATGTTGGAAGATATGGCCTTTGTGCACATTAATCTTGGTGGGTTTGGGACAGTGGTCAATCAGAATATATCTCTGTCTCTGAAAAAATATGCCTGTAGGTGGCTTAGGCTAAGAGAATGCCTTCTCCTCAATATAACCAGTCCTGTTTCTGGCCAGGCACTCACACATCTTGGTCTTCTGGTAAAATGTAAACATTCATTTCAATTCAGCTCTACTCTGGATAAAAGGGAAGTTTCCTTTCCCACCCTGCACAATTTTATGGCTGGTTGTTAAACCGTGCTTTGCCTTCTAAAATGTCATCAGTGAGAGTCAGTCGCCCTCATATTTTTCTGCATGGTATAAACACACATAAAAAGAATTGCATTAAATGAGCTCCAGCTCGATCAATATTAATATGTCTTCTTATTCAAGTTTTGAATCCTGCTGAGAAAGTGCAAGCGGAGGGGAGCCTTGTAGGAGATGGGACGTTAATCCTTCAAGCCAATAAAAATGTAGGGCACTGCAATTACTTGATGGTTTGTTGCAAGCTAAAACTTTTAAATTCTTAATGCTGAAACCTGGGTTTCTTGCAACACTGAGGTCCAGTTCTTGGTAGCCCTCTGGCCCATGAATTTATATTTAATTTTACATGTATCCATATTTCCTACAAAACCTTGTGCCCTGGACTTTGCCATTATAACATTGCCCAAATGTGGTTAATAAAATAAGTAACAAAATATATTATTACTTCAAAACATCACAACCAGTCGCACGCTTCAAAATGGCAGGAAAAAACATCTAGAGAACTACAGTGAGAAAACTACCATCAGGGGAGGCTAAATATCATCCAAAAAAGGAACATCTTAATGTAGTGGCATAAAGCCGTAAGAGAGGAAGGTGAGGAGGGTTTTCCTTGGAAGGGAATCCCAAAGCCTACAGAGAATACAGACTCCTCATCCAATGGAAATGCTAGACAGAAGCTGCTCCTTAGATGGTAGCTGCTCGTCTGGCTATTAATGCTTACACTTTTGTCAGTGGAAGATGTCCATTTGAGATGAGCAAATGTTCCCAATGGGTGGTACTGCCATAGTCACTGAACACCTTCTTTCTTGCTGCCCTGCAGCCCTGTTGCCCACATTACCATACACAGCCCATATACAGCCAGTGTGGTGTAATGGTTAGAGTGTTGGTCCAAGACTTCGGAGACCAAGGTTCAAATCCTCACTCCACTTTGAAGCTCACTGGGTGCCTTTGAGCCAGTCACTATCTCTCAGCCTAACCTACCTCACTGGGTTGTTGTGCGGATAATATATAGCAGGGGAGAGTCATGCACACCACCTCGAGCCCCTTGGAGGGAAGGTGGAATATAACAGCAATAACAACTATTAATTTTACTTACTTATTTATTTAGCTACTATTAATTATATGCAGCAAGTCAGCTTTTTTAATGGGGGGGGGACAGCAGCAGGTACATCACTGTGGAAGGTCATAGCTCTCAGTGGTGGACGATTCCACACTATATGCACTACATCCTGGGTTCAATTCTCAGCATCTCCAGATAAGCCTTGTTATGTATTCAGTGGCCTGTGTTTGCCTGAGCTTGAGTTTGGACTAAGGATACTGAGCCCCCGTGTTCTGATTCGATACATGATATCCAATCACAGAACATTTCAGGATTTGGGTTTCTGCCATTGGCCCTTAAACTCTGAGTCATGATTCGCAGCTTGGAAGTTTAGACAGCCAATCGCGTTGGGAGTGGGAGTGGCCCAGGCCTTCAGAAATGTATAACCAGTTGCTTTGTCCCTGTTGTCCAGTTCTGTAGTTCAGTAAAGGTTCTTGCTGTTATCCCTGTGTCTTGGGAACCCACCTACACTTCAAGCCTGGAAGCAACTCCTGGCCTGAAACCCTGAAACCCTGGAGAGCCACTTGCAGTAGGCAACACTAAACTAGATTGCCCAAAGCCTTACTCAATATGAAGGCCACTTCCTAGGAATCTCACCCAGCCATAATCTCCTGGCGGTATGAGGGACAAGGGGAGCAAGTGAGGGGGGTGAAGAATGTGTCACAATGGATTCCTGTCATGACTTTGGGTGCTCAAAGTTATGCTGCTATCCAGTAAGCATTCTATGCATGCTTACTGGAAGTCAGTGGATCTCGCTTCTGAGTGTTGTGCAGGAGAAGGCTTTTCTGTGGGTGAAGCTGTTCACATCCGCATGTGACCAGCTCAACTTGGCCAAATTCATTCTTCTATCCCATTGCGGCAGAAGCTCTGTCCCTATACTTGGGGCATACTGCAATTCACAGATCTACATTGTGAAAAGGTATGATATGATAATATGGAAACAAGATGCAAGGAATGTAACAGATGTTTCTCTGTTGTTTTTTACAAGCAGGCATTGTCTAGTCAAACCTAAAGTTTAAGTAGTGGGGAAGAAAGAGATTGCAACAATGGCAACAAAACCCTTCCAAGCATCAAAGAAGGCATAATATAATTTTGTCTAAAAACGCATGAACGAACAATCCAATTTCACTTTTTCTACCCAGGCTTTCTTGCGCAGAGTAAATACCACACTTTTCCCCCCTCCTCTCCTTCTGACCACTTGTAATAGGATGTCTTCAATTATTGTTATGTCTGCAAAAAGCTGGTAAATAATTCAAATGGGCTTTTTGCCATTTTTCATTTTAATTAATCCACAAAGAATTTTTTTATCTTTTTTTAAAACCATTATTTCAGCTAGGAAACAGCAGGCAGCAGGAGGTGGGATGGGGGACCTTACTAGATTCCGGTGCAGATTATTTCCAGGGTCATTATTAATAGGGTGTCAAGTTTTGCATTGCCAAAAGGGGGGATTTGCATCGGCAAAAAAATTTAAAAAGACAAAAGAGGACATCAGTTTGCATAAAATTTGCATAAGATGATTTGTATGTATAGACAGAAATTTAGAAATAGTTACTATAATTTAAATAGAAATGCAGTACTTCTCACTACTGTGGGGGCCACCTCGCCCAGAAGGCCTCACTCTGACCCCCATGGCCCTTTCTCAAAGCAAGGTGTGGCTGGCCATAGGCAGTGGGGCAGGGGTGGTTGGACAGATTGCCACCCAGTCAGCCAATCTAGCTAATAATGAACTGAGAGGAAGGCTGGGAGAAGGGCAACCATTCACCACTAGCCATCCCTACCACCCAAGACAATTGCCTCATTCCATCTTCATTATGGAGCTGGCCCTGGTCCTGCCCCCTTAAGAATATCAACATTTTCCAATGTGAAAGCCACCCATAAGCTTTACTTTTATGGTTATGCAGAGCAAGCCCATACTTGTGTATTCAGAAGTCCTGTTGTGTTCAGTGGGACTTATTCCCGGGTAAATGGGACAAAATCTCTCAGGATTATTGGAGGTTTACAGACGGCCTTGGTCGAGTATATCTAAAGGAGCGTCTCTACCCCCATCGTTCTACCCGGACTTGAGGTCCAGCGCCGAGGGCCTTCTGGCGGTTCCCTCCCTGTGAGAAGCCAAGTTACAGAGAACCAGGCAGAGGGCCTTCTCGGTAGTGGCACCCGCCCTGTGGAATGCCCTCCCACCAGATGTCAAAGAGAACAACAACTACCAGACTTTTAGATGACACCTGAAGGCAGCCATGTTTAGGGAAGCTTTTAACGTTTGATGCATTATTGTATTTTAATATTGTGTTGGAAGCCGCCCAGAGTGGCTGGGGAAACCTGGCCAGATGCCAGATGGGCGCGGTATAAATAAATTATTATTATTATTATTATTATTATTATTATTATTATTATTATTATAGCCTTTTGACTTACCCTTGTTATTATCATTGTTCATGAGTTGTTAGTCTGCAGTCAACCCAAATAGTGTCATGTGTTTCTGAGAAATTCTGTTGTAGGGTGCCAGTGTAGTTGATAGAGTGGAGATTGGGAGCCTATGCACCCCCTGATATTGTTGGGCTCCAACTCCCATCAGGCTCAACCAGCATAGCCAACAGTCAGGGATGATGGGAGTTGGAGTCTAGACACATCTGGAGGATGTTTCCGCATCCTTGAAGTGAAGGGTTCATCTTGGGCCAGGGGAGCTCGGCACAATCTTCTGCCATCCTCACTCACAAAGCTCAGAGCGATATGTTGGACATGTCCGTATCTTTTGGCCCTAATCTGTCTCATAGGGATGTTATGAGGATAAAATGGGGTCACCTCTTGTATGCTGCCCCGAGTTCCTTGGAGGAAGAGCGGCGTGTTAAGTGTGGGTTATCTTCAAGTGTGCCTCACTTAAGGTTGTCCTTGATATAAATGCCAGCAAAGTACAGTGGAGGATCAGACTTAAAGACTAAAGCGTATGCTTCACTCCAAAATGCTTTGCAGCCCGTAATGTGACTTACTAGGAACAAAATACTTCTGAAGTTGACAGCATGAAGATAAAGCATGGAAGCTGCCTGATGGCAGCACATTAATGCTACGTTGTTGTTTTTCATTTATTTTCCTTGCAGCGCACTGAGATTCATTGCTGAGTGTTTGCATTTGTGTTTCTGGCTCGTTCCGTTTCGTCAAGAACTCACCAAGGTGTGATTCGCTTAAACTGAATGGCTCCTTTGCCTTGATCAGCTATGCTGAGACTAAAGGAAAAACAGAGTGCGTCCATAAGCACAACTTTAATTATAAGTGTTAATAGTGCTGAGAGCTTAAAGGGAATAAGCACATCTTGGCAGGCAAAGGGGGGGGGGATTTGCAATTAGAGGAGGGTGAGATATAAGCAGGGGATCAGGTGACCTAGCTTGATGCTTCTGTATTTGCTTGTGCCTGGAGAAGTCACCCATGTTCGGCAGGTGGATAAACTGAACTCCAGGAGTCCATGGATAATTACTGGGAAGAGAACCCCCTGCTGGCCTGCATGAATCATTTATGCAAACTTTAGCCATGTTTTATAGATGAAGAGTAAAAGCCTTGACCGTTTTTGATTAGATACCACCGCATTGGTAGGTTCTGCTTTGTTTTCCAAAGTTCTGCACACATGAAGGGGAAGAGGAGGGGAAACAGGAAGGGCGTAGTGTTCGTTCTGAACTTGCAAGTTACTGTCAACAACCATCCACCTTTGCAAAGTTATGGGCCGGAATTGTTTCTCTGGGTGAAAGCAAGGACAAAGTGGGCTGGGTACAAGAAGCAGAACATTTGCTCAGACCATGAAACTTCCCCACTCTCTCCTTCCCAGCCATGTGCCCTCAATCTATTCTGGGGTTTCCCCTAACCTTGCAGAGCAGAAGTTCTGTTGCAAAAGTGGAAGTCATTCCGCTCATGCAGTGACTTTGTTTAATTCAACTCAGTGGCTTCTCCATGGTTAGTCATAAAAGCCTGAATGGTGCCATGGAGATTAAGAATTTGGTTGCAGGGATGTGTTGAAAGCTGTGTGGACTGTCCATTTACCACCAGGTGGAGACCCCTTCCCGTTTTTGTTCTGTTGAAGTTAACTCCTTTAGTTGTGATCTTTTCTGAGATTAACCATCAATATACCCAAATTCTACATCAGATCACATAGCATTCCATGGCTATAGCCTGCACCCAAAAAAACACGCATCTACTGTTTCATGGGGTTGGAATGGCACAAAAACGTGGTTACAAAGCACGGATCCACATGGATTCTCAGGATTTTTGCATTGGGCTACCCCAAACTCACCGTCAAATCACATATTATGTCTGTGGCCACAGCATGAACCACAAAAATCATGCATCCACTGTTTCGTTCAGAATATTTTTTTTCTTGTTTTCCTCCTCTAAAAACTGGGTGCGTCTTATGGAGTGAAAAATGCGGTATATGTAGCAGGCATCTTGCTGATGGGCCTCTTGCTCTGTGGCTCTTAGCCTGTGCTGAGACGCTGAAGAAATTGATTGAGGAGCAACAGGTGTCACAGTGGAAGTGGGAACATCAGATACAAGAGAAAGATATGAATTAGAAACATCACCTCCAGGGCTTAGCGTTACCTCACAGGTTGAGAGGGGAATCCAGCCAGCCAGCCAATGATAACACAAACAACAATTCAAACTATCATAGAAACTGTTGTCATCATTGTGCAGAGCTAGCCAAAAGAGACCATCGATAGGAAGAGCTGCTGCTTAGGAAAATAGCTGCATGGAAAGCAGCTGCCAAAGGGAAGTGGGATCTAAGTCAGAGACATATAATCTCTGCTGGAGACAGCAAGTGGAGGAGCAGCTGGGAGTTATTGCTATTGTAACATTGAATATATAATTTTCGTGTGAGTACATTGTATGCTTGTTGTTTTTTATTGCTAGCTACCTTGAGTATTATTTTAATAGAAATGTAGAGTATAAATATTGGATTATATCTAATTGGTTTGGTCTTATCTAACAGATTTTGGTCCAGTCTACAAGTTGGTGGAAAAGGGACACGGGTGGCGCTGTGGGTTAAACCACAGAGCCTAGGACTTGCCAGTCAGAAGGTCAGCGGTTTGAATCCCCGTGATGGGGTGAGCTCCCGTTGCTCGGTCCGTGCTCCTGCCAACCTAGCAGTTTGAAAGCATGTCAAAGTGCAAGTAGATCAATAGGTACTGCTCCGGCGGGAAGGTAAACGGCGTTTCCATGTGCTGCTCTGGTTTGCCAGAAGTGGCTTAGTCATGCTGGCCACACGACCCGGAAGCTGTACGCCGGCTCCCTTGGCCAATAAAGCGAGATGAGCGCCGCAACCCCAGAGTCGGTCGCAACTGGACCTAATGGTCAGAGGTCCCTTTACCTTTACCTTTACAAGCTAGTGGCAACACTACAGGTTATGCAGATTTTCAGGGACTGTTCTTGCTCTTTAGATTCATCACTGTCAAGGTTCTCCTGCTGTGAAATTTGGAATGGGTAAAGGAGCATGTGAGCATCTAGTGAACCAAAGGTCTGAGTGAGAAGAAGAGGACATAAAAAGCCAGACCCCGTAGTGTGTTTCTCTTTAGCTCAAGAATTTGAAGTAACAGTACACCATGGTTAGGTCCTATCAGTGCACCAGTTATAACCTGATTTTGTATGTGAGTAAAAAAAAAAGTATTATTGGAAATATTAAGGCTGTGTACACAACATATACCTTTAAATCACATTTCCCCTCTCAAAGAATTCTGAGAGCTGTAGCTTACCCCTCACAGAATCACTATTACCAGCAACACTTAGCCAAACTGCAGTGCCCAAAATTCTTTGAGGGGGAGATATGTGCTTTGCATGTGCTTTAAAGGTATAGTGCATATGCAGCCTGAGACTTGCTGTTGCTGTTAATATTATGAATCCTAATGCAAAATTCACCTCAAACTTTTGAACTTCTCTAAAGGGATCCCTGACCATTAGGGCCAGTTGTGGCCGACTCTGGGGTTGTGGTGCTCATCTCGCTTTATTGGCTGAGGGAGCCAGCCTACAGCTTCCAGGTCATGTGGCCAGCATGACTAAGCCGCTTCTGGCGAACCAGAGCAGCGCACGGAAACGCCATTTACCTTCCTGCTGGAGCGGTACCTATTTATCTACTTGCACTTTGATGTGCTTTCGAACTGCTAGGTTGGCAGGAGCAGGGACTGAGCAATGGGAGCTCACCCCGTCACGGGGATTTGAACCACCGACCTTCTGATCAGCAAGTTCTAGGCTCTGTGGTTTAACCCACAGAGCCTCTAGCCCGACCCAAAATATACACACTGTAAAATCAGCTTTTAATTTTATTTTTTAAAAAATAAGTCACTTCAAGGGAATCAAAAGAAAATTAATAATAAATCCTCAAGATAGCATCAAAACTATGACTACTACCACATCTTCCCACACATTCTTCCCCCTACTATGGCACCCTCCCTCAATGATGTTCATCAGCAAATGTTTCCAATTCATTGTGGACCAAAGCAACACACAGCATCACCTACAACAAAGCAAACACATGGGTGCTTCACCCCTTGTCAAGTTGAGCAGGTCTCCTTCTCCAATAGCAGAAGATGAATCCTTCACCCTCCAGCGTCTCTGCTGCAGGAGGAAGGGGAAATCAATTTTCTATGAAGCAGTTAGAGGCCATGGAAAGTCTTGGAACATCCCAGCACTGTAAGAGAGATGCTAGATCAGAACACCCTTTTAACATCAGACTATGCAATGTTCAATGCTTTTCATGCAAAGCTGCTCCTCTCTTTTTAATGTGGGGCTGGAAAAGAGGCTCACCTACAGTGCTCTATATGTATGAATGTCTGTCTCCTTGGAAACGAAGATCCAGGCTGCATTTGTTGTTGTAATTTACATTTTCCCCCCTTTTAAAAGTGATCTGAAGACCACATTACATACCTTACTTTGCCTTTTAGGCTTCAGCCTCTAGAAGGGATGGCCTCTGGGGTGCCAGACTGTTTTTTTAATTGAAAGGATTGGTTCTGAAGTTCTCCAGAACATGTTAGCAACATGGACATAATGACAACCCACCAATTCACAAGTTGCACTGAGAAATCCTATGTGCTTTCGCTCAGAAGTCTCATTGTCTTTGGTAAGACTCATTCCCTATTCTGTCTGTTTAGGGCTGCGTTCAAAACCCTTGGATTCTCCTTTTTCCTGGAGTTTTGATTGTGTATGATATTTCAACCTGGACAGCCCTGAGCAGATGTCTCTTAAGATTTCCATATCTCTTCTTCATCCCGCACTGACAATTTGTGCATACTAACAGGTTGCATATTATTAATTGTCTCGCCTTGTTGCTTACCGAAAAGCAAACAAGCCAGCAGCCACTAGAGTTAGTATGTCAACACATCAAGCTATTTCAAAAGGGGCAAGTGCTTACCAGGTTCATGTGCGAGACATGAATGCTTCCAGCATGTTCCAGCTACCTGATTATTTTTCGCCTGCTTTTTTGTCGCTGATAAGCTTTTGGAAAATATATATACATATTTATACCACATCAGAAATTACATCTGAAATAGTCAGCTTTCATAAAAATCAAATAAATAAATACATAGTTATCTTGATTCATTTTCAGCACTTAATAAAGACTTTCTAGCTCCTGCCACAACACATATTAAATTTATACAAAGGCCAAATAGGATATGCAAAGAGAGACAGCATGAGCTAAAAACTGAATAATGTAAGGTAAGGAAATTAAACAATACTGACTTTTTTAGATACATAGTATTCTTTTATTTCATATGTACATTTTACATGTGGTAACACATGACCTCCAGTTGCCCAGGGCTCGCACTGGAGACCTGCTGTCCTAAACATGAGTTGTTCCATACTCTGCCGATGAACATACTGCTGACTCAAGAAGGAGGCTGTAAAAGGCAACACCACAACAAACACACACTTTGTGTTTTGTCTGTGGACTCAGCAACATTCATCAATTACCGATATACGGTATTTTTCGCCCTATAGGATGCACTTTTTCCCCTCCAAAAATGAAGGGAAAATGTGTGTGCGTCCTATGGGGCGAATGCAGGCTTTCGCTGAAGCCTGGAGAGCCCCACAGTCAGCCCCACAAGCTCGGGGGACAGTGGGGAGGCGGAACGCCGCCATCCCGCTGTCCCCCAACTTTGTTAGAAGGCTGGCGGGGGGGGGGGAGAAGCCTGCTCCTCCCCGTTGCCAGCCCCGCAAACTCAGGGGACAGTGGGAGAGGCGCAGCGCGCCATCCCGCTGTCTCCCAACCTGGTTTGGAGGCTGGCGGAGGGCTTCCCCCTCCCCCAGCCGCGCAAGCTCCCAGAGTGATGCCAAAGCTGCATGCAGCTTCGGCATCGCTCTGGGTCCCGTTCTGGGGGCTGGGGTCAGGGGAAGCTCGGGCTTCCCCCGCCCCAGCCCTGTGCCTGGGGGGGAGAATAAATTTTTTCCCCTTTATTCCCCCCCCCCAAAAAATCTAGGTGCTTCCTATGGGCCGGTGCATCCTATAGGGCGAAAAATACGGTAACTGCGTTATAAACATATGACACTAGATGGTGCTGTAGAGCAGTGCTCCGTCACCAATGAGATTTTGCATTGAGAGCTTTTATAGCATTTTTTTCTATAGTTTTTTTTTAATCAGTGTAGATCCAGCCTGCTTCAGATTTAGTGTTGTATTCTTTCATACAAAACCTGATTTATTTTTTCAGTCAAAACTATATTTTAAATGGGGGGATATATAAGCAGAACACCTCTGCTCTGTGGATTTGTTATTGCTGTGTTGTGGTTTTATTTTATGATGTCAGCACAAATTGTACAGGCAACTCCCCATTTACGCATGTTCAAGGCATGCATGACTGCACAGGCGTGCATCGCGCTGAATCCAGAAGTGGCATGGAAAAGGGCTAAAATGCCTATTAAAGGAGCACAAAAATTGTGCAAAAACAGTGCCTAGCAATCCCAGGAGCCTTTGCACTGACCTTTGAGGCTTGTGGAGAGTTGGAGTTTGACAAGGAAATTGAGAGGGAGTAACTGTGGTGGAGTTTGATGGGTTTGGGGTGGAGTTAGGAGGAGTTTTTGGAGGAGGAGTTTTTCTCAGTAATGTAATTTTTTTCTCTCAGTAGAGAGACATACTTCTGGAGAAAGCTTTACCAGGCAGGTTTCTGCCTGCTAGCATGCCAGCCATTAAAGGCACCAGAGTCCTGACTGGTCCTATGTACAGACTTATGACTCCGACAAGCTGACATGCACACACAGCCTGGCACTAGGTGTTTGTGTGCTACAGATGCTAGCTTGACTTTAGGGGGGAAAGTCAGAACTTCCTCTGGCTAGACAGATTGCACAAACTAACTCCATGCCAATCTTTTCTTGAAGTCGCTGGGACACAGGTTATTTTGCTCTTTCTAAAAAAAGCAACAACACCTTGACTATTTCCAGTAATTTTATATATTTCAGTGATGGAGTCTTCCTAAAGAGGGAAAGCTGGAAATCACATTCCTGCCTATGAGGAGAAAGACAAATAGTGTTTGATGTGGATGAATGCTTGCTTCACCTTCTTGTGCCTCATTTATCATTCACCAACCATCTGCACATCTGCTGTTGAGCCGTGTGCCTGGTAGCTACACAGGCGGAAGAAAAACAAAGAGCATGACGTCCACAGGGGTCAACCAAGCCTGGAGGATGATGGCTGCACAAGCAAGCACCTCCTCTGCCCATATGTGGGTTATAACACCACCACCCCACTCTGAGATATGGCAGTCTTGTTCATCAGGAAATGGTTTAGAAAGACAGAGAAAGCAAAATTATGTCAGGTATTTGGAGCGTGTGGATGTGAACTGTTAGCAGAACATTGGGATTGTGGTCATATAAATATTACCATGGCATTTACCATTCTGCGTAAGCAGAGTTAAGTGGCATCTATTGCAATGCTTTTAATAAAAAAATACAGTGGTACCTCGGGTTACAGACATTTCAGTTTACAGACTCCACTAACCCAGAAATAGTACCTCGAGTTAGGAACTTTGCTTCAGGGTGTGAACAGAAATCGTGCGGCGGCAGCGGGAGGAGGCCCCAAGGCTAAAGTGGTACCTCAGGTTAAGAACAGTTTCAGGTTAAGAACAGACCTCCAGAACAAATTAAGTTCTTAACCCAAGGTACCACTGTATCCTGTTTGACTGACAATTGGTGTCCGGATCCTATTGGCCATTCCAGGCAAATATTTCCCTGAAAGTGAGTAGAAAAGGTCTATAGTTCTGCAGTAAAAGCATTTGGTGGGAAACTAGAGGGATCCATATTTGACTTTGGGACAGTTACATATGGCTTCCAGCCAAATGTTATGAGCCCTCCACAGGTGCTCAGATGGAGGCTGGATTAGGCCAGCCTCCGCCTGGATTAGGCCAGTACCCACCAGATGTTTTGGACTGCAACACATTTCCCGTTATCCCATTTCCCATCATCCCAGACCGTTGGATATTTGGGCTAGGGTTCTACCAGCAAAACATCTTCACTGTCCCTCACAGCAATAGTAACATTAAACCATGGTTTAGTGTGGTGTGGGTGTGTCCATTCACCCTCCCTCTCCTTCTCAGATACAGCAGGGTGGGGGAGGACTTCTGGCAAATTTAGTTTCATGATAAAGAATTCCAGCTTAGCATTGTGTATCCTAGCACAACCCACAACTAATTATGTCAGAGTAATTTTGGTTGGCTCGTACTTCTGATACGCTATATTTTTATTTCAGTTGCTGCTTTGGTATTGGTGACTTCGATGTGGATCTTTTATTATTTTGAGATTTGGGAATGTTAATGTTGGCGTTAATGCTTGTTTAGGGCATTGTAAAACACATTGACAGACTCTTTGGGCCAAAATGATGGCACTTATACTTGAAAATACATACAGATGTGGCAAGCAAATGTAGGCAACTCTTTATGGACTGAATGGTTCAATTGTTTTTCTTTCCACAGGATTTGGGTTACCATGGTGCTGAATTTCATGGAAGTACAGAGCATACTGTCCTATTTGTTTCCTCCACTTCTCACATGCCACTGAGGGAGGTGAGAGTAGGGCCTCCAGGAAGGACTTTCCACTTGTCCGGTGGTTTCTAGGCATGGATCTGAGTGGTTTTTGCCTTCACTCCCAGAAAACCTGCTCTTTAGTGATAAATCGGAACAAACAGCAATCTGTGGGAAACCCAATTGCCCTTTGCTCCAATTCAGCACTAAAGACCAGGTTTCCGCAGTGGGGAGCAGCAGGGCAAACAGAGGTGTGGTTAAGCCCCAAGACAGCATTCTATGCATCCTGAATCCAACCCACGGTCGCCCCATTTGATTAATTCAGACTGCACAGTTCTGCATCTTTAAAAGAAGGGGGAATCAGAAAGAAACCCTCTCAAGACCTTCACAGTGGTCCCAATTGCTGCAAATCCTGAATATTTTAGCAGTATTGTAAACGTTGTTTGTGTATTTTCATAGCAGCTGGATTTGTCTTATATTTCCTCTGCTATATATGTCTACATTTTTCTACTATAAATTATAATGAAATATTTATATTTTAAAAAGAATAAATATTTATAAAATATTGTAATAAAATATGTAGGATTGTTCATAAAATAAAACAGTGCTTTGCAATAAAATGGATCAGGGCACAAGCTTAGCGGGGGAAACAGCATTTTTTTCTTTTTAAAGGAGACCCGTCTATCCCTTTCCAGAACATGTCTCATGCATCATGCAGCATAGAATCAATTTGGATTCAACAAAAATCAGAACGACTCTCATTTTTCTGATCCAATTCAAGTGGGAAGAAGGGTCTTTGATACTGAAAATGCCTAACAAGTTGGCTCCCTTTGATTTTTAAGCTCAAAAGTGTGCATTAGACATGGTCAGCTTTGAGACAAAACTAGGTGACGCATACTAAGGTGAGGAGAGAAATGGCATGTTGCACAGCTGGGTAGATCTCACCTTTCCGTCAACCTGACGGTCGTCAACTTATTTCCCTCAGGAATAAAAGAGGCAGAATCTGCTGAAATATGTAAGCCATGTTGCAGCAATGAGGCATGTGTGCCTCTCTGATGCTGTTGGACTCCAACTCCCATCGGGATGGCCGATGGGCAAAGTTGTTGGAAGTTGTAGTCTGATAATACCCGAAGGCCCACAGGTAGTCCCCCCCCCCATCCATGCCATATACAGTGGCCAGTTACCGTATTTTTCTGTGTATAACACGCCCCTGTGTATAAGATGACCCTATTTTGGGGGACTGCAAATTAAGGAAATGGGGGGAGATTGCCCAGAATTGTTAATTTGGGGGGATGCTGACAATCACTCACCTACCTGACCGCCGCTGACAATCACACGCCTCGACGAAGCCACCAATCGTCTGGCCGCCAATAGACGCAAATCGCCAGCCCAATTGCCGCCGCCACAGCCTATCGCCAGCAGCCCTTGCTGCAGACACCAATCACCCACCCAAGTGTTGGAGATAAGCAGTGTCCAGTGCACAGCGGAATGATGAAAAGTACGCGCCAACATACTCTATATTACTTTATTTACACTTCAAAGCTGGTAATTTACAGAAAAACATCTTCCCTCTGCCGGAGCAGAGAAAGGCATCCTCTCTCCTCTAAAGCACGGAGAGAATCACACTGAACTGCAAAGAACAGTGAAAAACAGGAAAACAGTGTACGTCACATCCAGTCTCCTTTCCCGTGAGAAAACCCAACAGCACTTGACTGTGGAATGTAAACATTGTCTTGTGACAAGCACTTCGCTGCTCAGTGAAGGAAGCAGAAACCAACATCCTCCCCCTTTCTGTGAACATCACTGGGCAGCGTGTTCGTACAATATTAGTACAAACCCAACTTCTGCACATAGGTACAGTGTTGATCCCTTGATACAATCTTGGACAATACATCAGCAGGAATTTCATTACCTGGCATATAGGACACCGTTACGAGTCCCTTTTGAATACGTTCCCTAGCATGTTGCAACTTTAATTGCAAGTGCTTCGTGCTTTGCTTACAACC
Source organism: Podarcis gaigeae (assembly GCF_964106915.1). Taxonomy (NCBI): domain Eukaryota; kingdom Metazoa; phylum Chordata; class Lepidosauria; order Squamata; family Lacertidae; genus Podarcis; species Podarcis gaigeae. Next base: position 37,780,910 of record NC_139679.1, on the reverse strand, counting down.
TTCAGAATTCAGCAAAGCCAAACATGCTTTGTTGTCCTGGTAAACCTGGATTGGACATTTGACAGGAATTTTCATGTCTTTGCACAATTGTAACAACCATTCACAATCCTTAAGTGAATAAGACAGTGCATTCAGTTCTGCTTCACAAGTACTTAAACTAACTGTTGTTTGCTTCTTGCATGACCAATCAAATAGACCCTGATTGTACTTATTGCAAACTCCAGACGTACTTTTCCTGTCTGTAGTGTCACTTCCAAAACTTGCATCTGCAAATATCTCAAGACCACCAGACTTCTGATTGTTAAATCTCAGTCTGTAATGCATAGTGCCTTTCAAATACCGCGCTATGCGTTTCAGAGCTTTCCAATCCTTAACAGTAGGATTGTTGACTTGTCTGCTTAGCAAATTACAGCTAACAGCAATGTCAGGTCTTGAACATCTGGCAATGAAGTTTAGCTTGCCTAGCACACTTCTGTACAGTGTAGTATCAGAAAATGCTTCTCCAGTGTCATCTACCTGATAACCTGTTGTCATCGGTGTGTCTACAGGGTTAGCATCCATCAGGTTTAGTTTGCTTAACACATCAGCAATTTTACGTGACTGGTGTACTAGAATGTTACCATCTTGATCTCTCTCTATTTCCAGAGATAGGTAGTTGTTTACCTCACCAAGATCTTTCATGTCAAAGTGCTCTTTCAATTGAGCTAGGGCATTATTGTACATTGTGATATCCTTCCAAAAGAATAAAAGATCATCAACATAAAACAAACAATACAGTTTCTTTTGCCCCTCCTCTTTGACAAATACACATGGATCAGCTTTCCCTTGCTTAAAACCTAGAGAAAACAATACTTCAGTGAGTTTTGTGTGCCAACACCGTGCACTTTGTTTGAGACCATAAAGGGACTTCTTCAGAGCACAAACAAATCCCTGTTTTACCTGTACGCCATCAGGTGGAAGCATATAAAGTGATTCATCTAGAGATCCGTACAGAAAAGCTGTATTCACATCATGGTGACTAATGTGTAGATTCCCTTCTGCAGCTAGCTTGAGCATAAGCCTAATGCTCTCATACCTCACGGTGGGTGAGTAGGTCTCGTGATAGTCTTCACCTGGTACCTGTGCAAAACCTCTGGCTACCAATCTGGCTTTGTGTCTGACTATCTTGCCATTTTGATCTGTCTTCGCTTTGAAGACCCATTTGCTTCCAAGCAGTTTCATTCCTGGAACTACTGGAACAAGGTCCCATGTTTTGTTCCTTTCCAAGGAATCAAGCTCAGCCTTCATGGCATTTAACCATGGCTCAGCTTCCTTTGAATCCAAATCCTGGATTTCTTGGAAACTTGAAGGTTCAAACACCTTCTTGGTGCTTTTAACAGCTGTTACTGCTATCTTAGCAAACTCATCAGCAAATCTCTTTGGAGGTCTGCCTTTTGTGGCTCTCTGTGACCTGCGAATTAGCCTTAAGTCTTCAACACTCTCCTCTTCCTTCTTAGGAGAAAAGTGACCTATTGTGAACAATGGTTCCTCCAATTCTTGATCAGAGCTTTCAGAGGGTCGCATAGAGGCTTTCGCACTCTTGAAATCCTCTGAATCACCCGATTCAGTTTCAGACTCAGAATCAGAACCTTCATCAGTGGGTGTGGGTTGTTGCGGTTGCTTTTGACTATCCTCAGTTTCATCACTGTCATCAGGATAACATTGGAAAATTCCCACATTCTCCCCCCACTTGGCATTGTACTCAACACTTCTTGTGAGCTTAATTGTCTTAGAGTCAGTCATCATTATTCTGTAAGACCCTTTCTGATAACCTAGAAAGATACCATGCAATCCACGCTTGTCTAACTTGGAGTTTTGTGGTGAGTGAACCCACATGTCAGAACCAAAAATTTTCATGTGTTTGATGTATGGCTTCTTGCCAAACATCTTCTCATAGGGGGTACAACCAATCGCTGAAGATAACCTGCGATTATAACTGTAAGTGAAACATGAGAGAGCTTCGGCCCAATAACTCTCTGGAAGATTGGCATCATGCAGCAAGGTTTTTAACCCTTGAAGCAATGTCTGATTTGCTCGTTCCGCAAGTCCATTCTGCCATGGCGAGCGAGGACTAGACAAATCGTGTTGAATTCCTTTCTCAGTCAGAAAAGCTTCAAACTGCTGAGAAGTGAATTCTCCCCCGCGATCACTGAAAAGAGTCTTTACCTTCTTACCATGCACATTTCCCAACCAAGCACAGAATTCCTTGAACCTTGGAAAAGCCTCTGATTTCTGCTTGAGATTGTACACATAAATATACCTGGAAAATGCATCAATGAGAACCATGAAGTACCTGTTTCCACCCAAAGAGGGCGCTAGTGGTCCAACCAAATCAGCATGAACAACCTGGTATGGTTCTGTAGCTTGCCTACTAGACACCTTACCTTTCGCAGCCATTTTTACCTTGTTTGCTGCGCATGCCTTGCACTTCATGTGGTACCTGCAGGGTTTAATAGTCATACCTTCAACCAAGGCAGGCATTTTAGATACTGCCTCAAAATGCAAATGACCAAATTTTCGATGAAAATCGTGAATACATTCTGCATGCAAACTTTTGTTAGAACCTGCAATGCAACAAGTGTCATCCTGCACAACATCATCAAAATACAAAACATACAAACGATCAACATATTCAGCATGCAATACATAATCATTTTTCTTTGTGATGATGCACCTTTTGTTCTTAAAGGAAACGTCAATTTTCCGCTCATTCAGCTGTCCAACGCTGAGCAGATTATGCTTGGCATCTGGCACATAAAGCACATCCTGTATCGATAAGTCCAAACTGTGAAGAACAACAGTTCCGTAGCCTTTACTGGGGATTGTGTGGTCATCCGCCTGGTGAATCGCACCTTCCTGCGGTGTAAAAGACACGAACAGTCGCTTATCGTTGCACATGTGGTGGGTCGCCGCTGAATCAACAACGAAGAAAGATCTAGACGTCTTCTGGACCTCTGCAACCTTTGGAGTGAAGCATGAGACCATTGCCTTGTGCTGCGTTGTCCTGGACACCGGACCTTTGCCTTTGCCTCGGCCTTTTCCACGCGATGAGCTTTCGCTGCGCTGCTCTGTCTTGGCCCTGGGATATCTGCATTCCCTCTTCATATGGCCTAGACGTCCACACGTGTAGCATTTCACTGCCTTCAAAGCTTTGGCGCCATCTGGTGGTTCCACTGCACTATGGGATGACGTCTGTGAAGTCTCCCCCTTGTTGATGCAGCTAGCACCCCGGCGATCCGCTTCATTCAATATCACGGCAGTAACATAGTCCACTGTTAGCTGAGCAGTTGGCTGTACAGCAATCTGAGTCGCAACAGACTCCCAACCTGAACCCAAAGATTGTAGTATCATAAAGGAATACACTTCCTCTGGAAAGTTGAGTCCTCTCTGTTGCAGCTCATGTCTCAGATTCTGCATCTCCATCAGATGTATACGCACATCTCCACCTTCAGCAAGAGCCATATTATGCAGCTTGTTAAAGTAAAACATTGTGGACCCAGCTTCTGTCCTCAAGTGAGCCTCTCTCAAAGCGTCCCAAATTTCTCTGGCTGAGGTCTTATCACGCAACAGACAGAGCTCTTCTGGGGATACTATCAACGTAAGAGTTCCCCTTGCCTTGGAATCCATAGCTTTCCATTCATCTGTAACTGGAGCTGGGGGGGTCTCTGTAATAACTTTAAACAGACCCTCTTTCCGCAGAATAGCCTCTGCATAGAGAACCCAGTCCGCATAGTTCTTCCTATTGAGCTTAGGAATCCCACAAGCATCCTGAAGGGCCATCATGACTTTGGCATTAGCCTTTAGCGTCATCTTTGCTGCTTTAAATCAGGCTGCTTTATACATGCTGCGTCTGTGTACAGCTGCTTCAATCCAAAAGCAAATTCAAAACAGCCTCTGCCTGTGAACCTGTGCCTTTCTGCTTAACTGCTTTGCTTATCTGCAGCTGCTTCAAACCGCATTCCAAAGGCAAGTTCAAAAGTGAAAGTTCTCTCTGCTGTCTTAAATTCATGCTGCGACACTGCTGCAGCTGCTTTACTTTCGATTTCCCCCAGCATAGGAAAAATTTATCCTTCTAGCCTTTTGCCTGTGCCACGGCAAAACCGGCTATAAAAGTTCAAAGTCCAGCCATAAAGCCATTAATTAGAAGCTGGCAGGCTGCCCGGAGCTGTAGCACATACCTCATCAAATCATCTTGACGTGCAGAGATATCGTCCGATCCGGCCCTCTGCATTCCGATCCTTTGCCGGCACTCCAATTCTTTGCTCCTTTGTTCCTTTGCCAGGAGCCCGACTTCTGGAGTCCATTCTCAAAACACTGCGTTTTTCTGGGCCCATAACCAAATGTTGGAGATAAGCAGTGTCCAGTGCACAGCGGAATGATGAAAAGTACGCGCCAACATACTCTATATTACTTTATTTACACTTCAAAGCTGGTAATTTACAGAAAAACATCTTCCCTCTGCCGGAGCAGAGAAAGGCATCCTCTCTCCTCTAAAGCACGGAGAGAATCACACTGAACTGCAAAGAACAGTGAAAAACAGGAAAACAGTGTACGTCACATCCAGTCTCCTTTCCCGTGAGAAAACCCAACAGCACTTGACTGTGGAATGTAAACATTGTCTTGTGACAAGCACTTCGCTGCTCAGTGAAGGAAGCAGAAACCAACACCAAGCACCGCTGAAAGTCTCCTACTCATGGCTGCCACTAATCACCCGTCACCCCCTCAGCAATGTCAGTGTATAAAGACGAGCCACAATTTTAAACATTTCTTTATAATACAAAAACTTCATCTTATACACAGAAAAATACGGTATGCATTGCCAAAAAAGAAGAGGAAACAGGACAAACATGAGGAGAAAGGAGAACAGAGATTTGCATAAAATGGGAATGCTCTAATTTATGGATTCAACTAACCCAACATACTAGCTAAAGCCAGCACAAAAGCTGCTGCTCATACAATGGGGATTTTTCGCCTCACTTCTCTCAGCGTGCCCCTTGCTTCTGTCCCAAATATGTTCTGGAGGGCTGTGGGGTGTGTGTGTTAATTTGACACTCATCTGACTGGGTTGCCCCAGTCACAACTGCCATGACACGATATTGAATTCCACCGATGGTTTTAGAAAGGAATTTAAAGAATTTGAATTGGACTGTGTAGACAATAAGATAATAAATACACAACAGGGTCAGCGCCTTCATAACTGTATTGCAGGGAGAATTTCAGTAGACCCAGTTTCTCCTGCTAGTGTTACACTGAGAGTAGAAGCAGTGTGTCATAATTCTCCCTTTATGCACCTATTAATTGTGTGATATATCTCAGAGCTCTACGCAGGAGCCCCTCCACAGTTACGATTTCATCTCCTCTTGGCAGTTTTCTTTAAATTTCAGGAGCTTTGTTGACCGAGATCTAGGGTGTCCACAGCTACATGGCATGAGTTCCATAAAAGTCAGTAGGCAAGGGATCCCAATGAAATTGCCTCCAATTGGTGGGAGTCGTGGAGGAGACATCATCAGAAGCAGAGCAAGTCGCCAACCACCAACCTTAATAAATAGGATCTTTCTTTCTCTGGGAAATTGTTTCCCATGGAGTTCTTCAGGAGCAGCCCATCAAAGAAATTCTGCTGAAAAATCATTAAAAACACCTTGACCGTGTCCTTTCAGTGTAATTAAAAACCTATTTGCAGGCATGCCAAATGTTTACTAATTACACAAGCGTTTGTTCTGTAGTGCTAATGAAAAGAAATGGAGCTACTTTTCGGCAAATTCCAGTTTTTAAGAAATAATTACTCTGTAGAAAATGACACTTGTAGCCTCTTTGTGTTTTATGCAGGAGGCCCAAACGCTTGTAATCATTAGGGGATTCCCCCCTCCCCACTTTATCTTGAATGAAAAACAAAATTCTGTTATGGAGAGGAGATAGAAACTGAATCAGAATGTGGCAGAAGGGACTGTTACCCCCATTATATCCCCCCCCCCTTTTGAGATTTATGTCTTTATTTCTAGCGCTTTCATCTCTCCTTTTAGCAGAGGCTTGTAAAAATAACTGCCAATTAGTATTGCCATATTCCCCACCACACAGACAGAGAAGCTGTGGTTTTAACAACAACTTTTCATGAGTATATTCTAGAGAGGCTTCATCAGAAGGCATTAGTAAATCCCAGGCAATGGAAATGTTTGCTGCTGTGGCATCACCTGGCTTATTTAGCAATAGCCCCACAGTCCTCATGGAAGAGTCTGGAGCAGCCTTCACCAAGCTAAGGTAAAGGTAAAGGGACCCCTGACCATTAGGTCCAGTCGTGGCTGACTCTGGGGTTGCGGCGCTCATCTCGCTCTATAGGCCGAGGGAGCCGGTGTACAGCTTCCAGGTCATGTGGCCAGCATGACTAAGTCGCTTCTGGCGAACCAGAGCAGCGCATGGAAACACCGTTTACCTTCCCGCCAGAGCGGTACCTATTTATCTACTTGCACTTTGACGTGCTTTCAAACTGCTAGGTGGGCAGGAGCAGGGACCGAGCAACAGGAGCTCACCCCATTGTGGGGATTCAAACCGCCAACCTTCTGATGGACAAGTCCTAGGCTCTGTGGTTTAACCCACAGCGCCACCCGCATCCCATTCAACAAGCTAGTGCCCTCTAAATGTTTTGGACTACAACTCCCCAAAGCCCTATTGCAGTTTGAAGCAATAGGATGAATAAAAACTGACTCCTCTTGGGGGGGAATTTGTCCAGACCCAAAATATGGTTCCAAAGCTTTATTAACAGAACAGAAAGTCACCCAGAAGACAATGGTGGAATCTACACACATATAAAAACCGTTCTGAAAAATACGTTAAACTTTCCGTAAGGCTCACCACCTAGTCTCACGTTGTATATTGCACTTAAAACTTTTTATTTGCAGCTGTACAGTGGTACCTCGGGTTAAGTACTTAATTCGTTCCGGAGGTCCGTACTTAACCTGAAACTGTTCTTAACCTGAAGCACCAGTTTAGCTAATGGGGCCTCCTGCTGCTGCCACACCGCCAGAGCACAATTTCTGTTCTCATCCTGAAGCACTATTTCTGGGTTAGCAGAGTCTGTAACCTGAAGCGTATGTAACCCGAGGTACCACTGTATAGCTGAGTCCAATGTGGCCCTTTAACTTAAAAAGCTTTTCTCTCCTACCCCTCACCCCTGGATTAAGCAATTATATCTGTATATGACTAAAAACAATTGCTCTAAAGCAATTTCCCTGTTTTCAGGTGGACAGAAATCCACAGTGGACATCATCCTAGAAGAGGCCTTACCTTCTATTTGCTGCAGGATCATAGAAATGTAGAGTCGGAAGGGACCTGAGGGTCATCTAATCCAACCCCCTGCAAAGCAGGAATCTTTTGCCCAACATGGGGTTCAAACCCACAACCCTGAGATTTAGAGTCTCATGCTCTACTGCATACCTGTCAACTGCCCTGGAAAAAACGGGATATCCCATTTTTTCTCATGAGAGAACAGCAGCCCAAATGGCTGCTGTGATCTCGTACAATTTTGGACAGTAATTTTGTGGGGCCTGGTGCCCCAAAACACGCATTTCTTTCTTTTAGCACCTCCTTTCTTTTAGCAAATGTTTTGTCCCACTGGGGAAGTGGTAATTCTATATTGATTTGTTTTGGATGTTGTATGTGATGCCAATAAAAGGTTATACGATATACGACGATTTTGGGGCCACACAAGATCACTGCCCCCCAAAAGCACATGTTATATTCAAATCACATGTCACCAAAACACATGCGACGGGCCCTTTGTTTGGGGGATGAGCGGCTTCAGAAGGTGTGAGGTGGAGAAATGGCAAGGATGAGAGGAGGGGTCACTTAACCCCTTCCCCTCCTGCCTCTTCTCTGTCCCAAATTGCCCTTGCAGATTTCGACAAGTGTGCCGACCGACCCAAAACCCCGTTTTCCTTCAGCAGAACTGCGGCAAGGTTCAAGCCAATTTTTATTATTATCATTTTGTCATTGAGCACAATTTGGCAACCATCCTAGCCCATATGCTTTCCTCCTCGTGGCTGACGGTGACTTCTGCTCCAAATCGAGATGCAAATGATTTTGATCGTAACGTGACTGGCCCCCAGGGGCTGCAAGTGCAGTGGAGACATATTTGTGACTATCATAAATAAGATGAAATGTGTGCATCTGCTTCCTTCTTCTGCAGGCGCAGGAAATGTTTGCAGGCCAAGGGGGATGCTTCTCCGGCTCTGGTGTTCTGAAGAGCGTGGTGCTAAATTGCACATGGATTCACAAACCACCTGGCATTCATTTCTCATTGTAGCTGCATGCCTGTTTGAGCCAGCTTGCAGTGCCTTCTGGGAGGCTTAGACTTTGCAATTCGGTAAAACCAAAAACCTGACGGTGACACTTCTTCCTAATCTGGGGGAAGACAGTGAAGAGGAAACAGAGTTCTGACACATACAGCCAGCCTGTTATAGAATCCTAAGGGGTGACACGTCTGCCTTGTCTGGATTCTGTAGGACTTTCTGAGCAGATGGGAAGACTGGCTGTGTTTGCTGATGATGGATTAAGAGGTTTATCTTTTCAATCTCAACCTTCTCCGGGGTTAGTCAAATTTCAGAGGGGCTCAATGGCAAGGTGTAAGATGAGGTTGATTAAGGGGATGAGCCCCAATGTGACGAGGAAGCTAATTATGAAACATGTGCTTACTCCAGGACAGGGGAAGATGACAAAGACAGAAAAAACAGTTGGGAGTGAAAGGTGACCTGCACATTTATCTGCATCTCAGCCATGATAAATAGTTTGGGAAGATCATTGATTCTGTGACTATCTCTGATCACCAGGCTTCCTCAACCATCTGACTGGATTCTTCATTACCTACAGGTGCTGTAATCCTGCACATACCTGATCAGGAGTAATGTACAATCCTATATATGTCTACTCAGAGATTAATCCCATTGAGCTCAGTCAGGTTTACTCCCAAATTAGTGGGTATAGGATTGCAGCTTTAGGTTGGGTACGCATTACCGGCTTAAAACGTAGCTAGGCTGTTTGTTTTCTTAATTTCAATCAAAGCCAGTTTTGGGGGGGGGGGGGAAGGTATCAAAATACAATATTTAACAAGAAACGACAGGATAGATATTGATTGTGGCTAATATTGTGTGTGCACATCAGGAAAAAATTGTATAGAGTATGGGATAAGTATAAAAACTTATTGGAGACAAAAACGCCACTTTTGTTCTCACCGTTGGAAGCCATAGTGGTAAAGAAAAAGAATATGATATAATGTTGGACAACTTATATAAATTTATTAAAACAAGAGGAGAGTTTAAATTAAAATAATTTAAGAATTTATCCGGACAGTTAAAAACATGGATATAATGCCATTAACTGAATGAAGTATTTAAGAAAGATAAGAAACGAGGGTTCGGGGAACAAATATCACAAATGAAGAGAGATCTGTTGGAATGTAATGTTACAGTGCTGTCTAAAATGTATAAGTTATTACTGGACTGGGAAACAAAGGATGAGCAAGTAAAATCTTCAATGATACTTTGGGCAATAGACATTGGTTATAATATAGATATGGAAGCATGGGAATGATTGTGGAATACAAGTATAAAATTTACAGCATGCTTCATATAGAGAAAACCATATGAAAAAGTTATATAGATAGTTACATGTTCATTATTTGTTTCGTACTGGTTTTTGTATTTTCCTTTCAAGTTTTCTCCTCTCCCCCCCTTTGTTTAGTGTTATGTGTGTTGGGTTGCACAATAAAATTAATCTTTATATATATAAGAAAAGTTATATAGATGGTATCTAACACCAAGTAAACTGGCAAAAATGTATAAATTAAAATCAAATAAGTGTTGGAAATGCAAAGTGAAAGAAGCTATCATATGTGGTGGTCTTGCAATAAGGTTAAAGCTAACTGGGAAATGATATATAATGAATTGAAAAAGTTGTTTAAAATAGGATTTGTTAAAAAACACACAGAAGCTTTCTTTCTGGGAATTATAGGGGCAGAACTACCTAAACAGTATAGAAATTTATTCATGTATGTGACTACAGCAGCAAGAATGCTATTGGTCAAAAAACAGAGAGAAGATTGGATACAAAAACTCATGGAATATGCAGAAATGGTGAAACTTACCAGAAAAATATGAAATCGAAACAACAAACTTTTTATAAAAGAATTGAAATGGTTTATTAAATATGTACAAATAAATTGTAAACAGATAAGGACATTGGCAGGATTATTGTAATAACCTGCAATTTCATAAGAGTAACTAATTAAAGTAGATGAATAAAAGAATAAGTTAAATTAATTTAGAATATGCAGGAAATGATAAATATAAATTTAAGGAGCCGCAGAAAGAGGAGGAAGGAAGTCGAGTTTTGAAATGTTAAAATGACTATGAAACTATTGAAATACATATAACTGAAAATTACAAATAAATAAATATATATATATTGTGTGTGTGCACCATTTCCAACACCTGCAGTGGGAATGCAGAGTAAATGTGATTGTGAACAGTCCCCTAAATAAGTAGGACTTGCTTCTGAGTAAACAACCATGGGGACAGCCCATTATACCAACAATTCATTGTTGTTTTTAAGTACAAACTGCTTTCCATTAGGGGAAATGTCATTATCCCTTGCTGCTTGTGTACGGTGTGATGACGTCGTTTGTATTTTATCCGTTATTGGTGTTGTGATTACCGGTAGATGCTTTTATCTGGTTTCATCTTTATGAGCTGTTTGGGGTCCATCTCAAGAAAAGCAGGATACAGGTCATTAAAATAATAGTAGCAGCAACAGTAGTAGTAATAACTTTGCAGCACAGATATGAGGATAAAAGCATCTGGATAACTGTCAAAGACTGAACAATTGCTTGCAAGCTGAACAAAAAGAGGACACATGGCTTTTGTCCTACGATGCCTCCCATTATTCTAATAGTCCAACTACTGAAGCAATGGCTGCAACCCTCAGTCGTTTTGAAACAACATCAGTTTACGGTCATCAGATACTCTTTTCCTTCCTTACAACATGCAGTTTTTGCCCAGAATTAATTGCCAGTTGCCACAATGATGTCAACTGCAACCTGGGAGTGATTTGGTGTACCTATATGAATATGCTACACTGCTTTGGCTTCTCTCAAATACTAGTTGGCAACTATCAAAATATTTCTCTCATTACAGTATTTCTTTTCTTTTTAAAGGAATGGAGTGGCACTCCCTTGAAAGAACATAGGGGAGCCACATTAAACTCAGTAGGACTGTGCAGATGGAACCCAGTTCTATGAATGCTTACTCTGAAGTAAATCTCATTGAGCTCAGGGTATTTTGCCCCCATGTAGGTGTGCCTAGCGGATGCAGGTGGCACTGTGGGTTAAACCACTGAGCCTAGGACTTGCCGATCAGAAGGTTGGCGGTTCGAATCCCCGCAACGGGGTGAGCTCCCGTTGCTCGGTCCCAGCTCCTGCCAACCTAGCAGTTCAAAAGCACGTCAAAGTGCAAATAGATAAATAGGTACCACTTGGGCAGGAAAGTAAACGGCATTTCCGTGTGCTGCTCTGGTTCGCCAGAAGCGGCTTAGTCATGCTGGCCACATGACCCGGAAGCTGTATGCCGGCTCCCTTGGCCAGTAAAGTGAGATGAGCACCGCAACCCCAGAGTCGTCCGCGACTAGACCTAATGGTCAGGGGTCCCTTTAACTTTACCTTTACCTTTACCTAAGTGAGCCTATGATTGCAGGCTAACAGTGCAATCCTACGCATGTCTTCTCAGAAATAAGTCCTATTGAGTTGAATGGGACTTAGCTCACAGGGGTCAATGCTTACAGGGTTGAAGCCTTAGCATCTTCCATGTCATCTATGGAAGGACATCATAAGATGCCTTTTACCAAGTTAGATCATTGGTTCACGTAGCTCAGCATCCTTTGCACACAACTTGTACACTTTGTTTGGTTTGCTGCAGCCTGTCCATTAAAGACGCTCTAACAAAGAGACTGCTGCTTACCAGACTAACATCTTGTGTCATCTAATATGATGAGGAGCCTTGGGCCAAAGCACTGGCTGGCAAAATGAGGGAGCCCTGCAGGACAAGTGGCCTGTTAGCCCTTTTGGGGAGAGGAGAGAAGGGTTTCAAATCCTTTGAGGCAGAAGTGCTAACAGGAGAGGGCAACTGGGACAAAAGGTTTATTTTTTATATATATAAATTTTTTATTGAGTTTTCACATTTTATATAGACATAACAAACACACAAAGACACAAACAAACATGTACAATTTCAAATTCTTACTTTCATAACCACATTCTCTGACTTCCCCGCATCCCCCCTTCATGCATCCTAATTCCAATAGTTAGTTCAGCAAGTTCTTATCTCCTTTCTTTACAATATTAGTATCATTTTTTTAAAAAAAAAAAAACTTAGTTCTTCTTAATTATCCAATTTTAACTTATACAGATCCATTATAATCATTACATCCTTTCCAAAGGTCGACCTAAATTCCCTTCCAACAATTTCTCAATTATCATATTAGTTACTGAACATAATAACTAGACATAAAAATCATAACCTTATAAGAGAACTCTCACCCCCCTCTTTCCAGGTTTCGATCCCCCAAAGAGGTGTCCATAATATCAGTTCTTAGCCTGGATTTCTCACGTCCGAGGCCTTCAAATCTCTATCAGTCCCTCTTCGTCGGTTTTGTTGGTAATCCTTTATGCTGGCCACCCAGTCTCGAAGGAGCTCTATCCCAATAAGATCAGTGTTTCTTCCAACCAGCTCTCCATATTCGAAAGCGGAGCCCCGATCCTGTTTCTTACTTCTTTTAAGTCCAAATAATCCGAATGTCCCAAGGGCTCCCTCTTTCATCTTGCACAAATTTGTAATCCAAATTTGTAATTCTTTCAATCCCCCCATAAGGGGATCTCTATCTTCTTCATCCTTGCTTTTCAACCAGATTCTCATTATCCATATCTTATTTTCTTTGTATTCCCCATTTGTAGGTTTTTGGTTGGCCTTTTCCTCCTGAAATATCTCCGCTCCTCCTTCCCTCTCCTCTGACTCCGAAAATATCTCTTCTGGTTCAGCTGCAGAGTTTTCTTTTGTCACGTCTTCTGGTTCAGCTGCAGAGTTTTCTTTTGTCAAGTCCTTAACACAGGCAACAGGATTGCTTACTTTAGAATTCAAGGTCACAATCATTGTAGCCATAGCTTTGCTCTGGTCTTGAAGTTTTCCCACAAGAAAGAACATTTTTTCCAACTCGGCCTGTAATTTTCCATCTGCAGCCATTGTAGTGCCTCAGAATCCCCCCTAGAGGGATTCTTGTTACTTAGTAGTCCTTCTCCAGCAATCAGTTACTATTACTTATTTCTTCATTATTTCCAACAACTTTAAATCAAATGTAACCCATCTGGTCTGCAAAATAGGTAACAGATTTTTCTAGCTTAAACAGTTCGTTTGACAGCTCGTTTGACAGCTGTCAAACTCCTGTCTCCTCAACAGGCTCACTCGAGGATCGCTCCCGGGTCTGGGGGGGGGGGTTACACATCAACTTCTAAGATTCAGTTCTTAACCTCCAGCTCAAAACTTCTAATGTCAATTGTGGAATTAATAACTTTTATCTCACACAGAGAAAGGTAGTCTCTCCACCTTAGTTATCCGGTTCTTGCTTTAAATGTCTGCAAAAAAGGGGGGTGCGGACTTCCTTTTTAACACTCCCCCGATCGTACCAAATTCAAAGAGAAAGAAATTTTCAAGTCCAAATTCCGTACTACTCACGGGTTATTTCTTTTTGAGTCCAAATGTTCAAGGAAAAAAGTCAGCGCTCTTCGGCCATGGCTCGCGGCTTCACTCCACTGAAGTAGCGGTCTACTCACAGCACCACGCCACTCTCCGTACCCTCTCAAAAGCCTTTAAAAAGGCTCTTCGTGGGTCGGGGGGGCACTTAAGGTGCCCGCCGAGTCACCAAGTCCGCAGGCTTCAGCGCCTGCGGTTTCTGAGGGTCCCCGCGTCGTCGCCGCGGCAAGACCCGTCTTCAGTAGAGCCAATTACCTCCGGAGCTCGGAGGGAATCCGCCATTACCCGATCGCGCTAACCCGGAAGTCCTGGGACAAAAGGTTTAAGTGGGATTTAACTTTGAAGCGTTCACTGGACCACTCCAAAGGCCTGGAGAAATGTGCCTCTTTGCCTCTGAGCATGAATGGCAATAAACCAAAAGAAGAAAGAATCACAGCCTCTGGAGAGAGAGACAGAAGTGTCTGGCATTCCAGCAGGCTTTGTTTTCATCAGGGCCTCTGGATTACCAGGGGGGGGTCATATTAGCCTTGTTCAAGAGAAAGAGTTTACAGCTATTCCAAGATGCATTATTATTCACATTTGCATTGTGTTTATATAAAGCCTCCCCCACCAGGAGATGATTCTCAGGATGTTTTGCAAAATGACAATATACTCAGCACTCCCAGTTACTTGCAAAAATAATAATCATAAGATGACATAAAAATATTAATAGACCTTAAAAAAAAAAGAAGGAAAACAAGGCCAACCTGATCATTAAGGTGAATGAAGCAGCTGCTTCAGGCACCAGATTTTGCGGGCCCTGAAAGAGTAGCAAACTCTTAGTAATGTCATGTGTTGTTGTCAAGAAGGGGATTTTTGCACCTTGGGTGCCAGAATAACTTGGCTGTCCTTGAGTATCATGCAATTTGCCCTTGGAGGTGCCCCATTTGCTTCTCTGCCTGGAGGAGCAAGCTGTGTTGGCCTTGCAGGGGAAGAAGAAAAGGCAGGCTAAAGGGGAACCAATAGGACAGGCATGGCCAAATTTGGCCCTCCAGCTGTTTTGGGACTACAACTCCCATGATCCCTAGCTAACAGGACTAGTGGTCAGGGATGATGGGAACTGTAGTCCCCAAACAGCTGGAGGGTCAAGTTGGCCATGCCTGCAATAGGAAATCTTTAAGCATCTGGAAAACAAAAAAAGGACTTCAGGCCAATCAAGGTGTCTACAATAAAGGTGAGAAGACTAAAGATGTCGCTCCTCCACAACAAAGTCACAATCAGCACTGCATTGCTCTGCCAAGACAAATTGCAGTTGCCACAATGCCTTCTTTTTTCATGCAGTTATGAAAAGGGCAGGAGTCTCAGCCTTCTTTGAATTGGGTCACATTGTGTGACACTTTCCCCATATGGAGGAGAACATCTAAAGCAAGGATAGAGAATCCATGGCCCTCCAGATGTTTGTTGTATGACAAGCCCATAGCTGTCAAGTGTCCCTTATTTGAAGGGACAGTCCCTTATTCCAGCGCCATGTCCCGCTGCTGTCCCTTATTGATGGATGTCCCTTAAATGTCCCTTAAATGATGTCCCTTAAATTTCAAAGGAAGCAGCTCTTCTCCCTCCCTGCCTGCCGGCCAGGGAGGAGGAAGGCTCCAACTGTGTTGCTTAGCTGCGTTGCTCACCCAATAAGAAGTCTAAGAATGACTGGGGGGTGGAGCTTGCATGCCTTGTGTGTGGCTAGGTAATGCAAGCTGAGGAGTTTTTTGAATGCTGGACGCCATTTTGTTGCACGTGCTGCTGCAAACTTTGCAGTGCAAAGCCAGGCTGGGGAGCCATCTTAAGTTGAGACTGCATAGGCCTTGTGGTGCATGTGATTCAGATTCTATTCAGTTGAACCTCTGGTTACAAAGTTGGTTGGACAGTGTTCTCGAAGCTACCCAGCATGAGTTTGACCAGACTGCAGGAAGACAGGAAGACTGGAGTGCCTGGAACAGGTGAGGCTGCTGGTCCCTTATTTTGGCTGCTGGTCCCTTATTTTCAAATCTGTAAGTTGACAGCTATGGACAAGCCCCATCAGCCCCAGCCAGCGTGGCCAATATCCATCAGGGATGGATGGGAGTTGTAGCCCAAAAGCATCTGCAGGGCCACAGATCTAAAGGGTGCAACTTGGTAAGTAGACTCCACCTGTAAGGAGAACATTCCTCCTGTCTACCCTGCCCAGACTACTGCCTGCCACTGTGTGCTCTGCTTTTCATTGGCGGGGATGAATGTCTGTCTTGCTGTAATGGCTAACCAAGTGAATATCAGTTGAGCTAGCAGGCCCAGTGGCATGCCCAAGTCCAAAGCTGATCACATTTCCGTTTGCTACACTTTGTCATTAAGTTTGCCAACTTTGTTGTCACATTCTTCATCCACTGAGCAGAAGATCCTGCCAGATGGTCATCCACTCAAAAAGCATAACAAAATATGTTCTAATTTTGCTTTCATTGCATATGACTGATGAAGAAACAGATGGTGGGTTCAAACAATATAAAACAAGCCTGCTATCCTTATCCTACTTGGGAGTAAGTCCTGCTTAATTAAATGGGACTTATATCTGAGTAAATGTGCCTGAGATGTTGTATCAATTCACTTGTGCTGAAATCTTATGCATACTCACTAATAAGCTCTGTAACTCAGTGGGACTTACTTCTAAGTAAACAGGGAAAGGGGACTAGCAAGGCTCTGGTTTGTTGGTATGTTGTTGAGATTTGTGGGGTGGGGTACGATTTTCAAGTCTCTGGTATTTCTCCAAAATTTAAATTTCCTTTTACATCTCCAGGTACAGTATTTCAATTAGACCATACTGAGAGTGCCCATAATACTGTACTAGAGACGCCGTAGCTCCCGTCACAACCCATCAGTTCCCTGGGGACCCTGGGAAGAAAGTATGATTTGTAGAAGCAGATTGGCTCTATAGTGCAGATATGCTGATTGCCTCAGAAATATCAATACACTCGTACCTCGAAGGTCGAACGCCTTGCGATTCGAACGTTTTGGTTCCCGAATGCCACAAACCTGGAAGTGAGTGTTCCGGTTTGCAAACGTTCTTTGGAATCCAAATGTCCGACATGGCTTCCGTGGTTTCCAAGTGGCTGCAGGAAGCTCCTGCAGAAGCCATGCCTTGGTTTCCAAACGTTTTGGAAGTCAAACGGATTTCTGGAATGGATTCCATTTGACTTCCGAGGTACCACTGTATATGCCAGGGGTAAGCAACCTAAGGCCCATGGACCACAAGCAGCCCATGGGCCGCCCACGCACAGAGCCACCCACTCAGTGGGGACTCGCTTCCGCGGCACGGGGAAAATGTGTCTGCACATGCTCAGATACCGAAAATCGTGTCTACACAGATACTGGAAATCGCGGCCTTGCGCATGCAATCCGGCCTACAGAGGGATCTCCACTGGAGTGAACCGGCCCAGGTGAGATAAACCTTGCCGGACCCTGGTATATGCTTTGGAGTGAAATACAGATTTCTAGGTGACAGTGTGGCCAGAGGGAGGTGGAGTCCATTCCCTGGACTTGTTGCAAGAAAGAAGGGAGCTGGGTAAAGGCCGGCTGAGGTAAGGCTGAGGATGGTGCAGCATTGCCTCATTTGCTCTGATGGTCCAGCCTCCATTAATCATGATATTGAAAGAAATGCACCGCTGAACAGAGAGCCAGTGTGGTGTAGTGATTAAGAGTGGTAGCCTAGTAATCTGGTGAACCAGGTTCGGTGCCCCGCTCCTCCACATGCAGCTGCTGGGTGACCTTGGGCTAGACACACTTCTCTGAAGTCTCTCAGCCCCACTCACCTCACAGAGTGTTTGTTGTGGGGGGGGGAGGGAAAGGAGAATGCTAGCCGCTTTGAGACTCCTTTGGGTAGTGATAAAGCAGGATATCAAATCCAAACTCTTCTTCTTCTTCTTATTCTTCGGCGACAGAGACTGCAGGTTCTGGGTATTGCATTCCGTTTAGCTCCCCAATTCCCTGTATAAACACAGACTTCCTCACAGCCAACCATGTTTCAGTATCTTCAAATGCTGGATTCAGCTGCAGACACATCTCTGTCTAGCCAACATGTTACATGGAGGCTTCTTCCCGGCCAACGGTAAATGGAGTTGGCCAATGAGAACTGGCCAGAGCTGCCTTTTCCTCCATACTAGATAAGCAGTTGGCGAACGCCAGCCAGCAGCTGCGTCTGCACAAGAGAGCAGCCAGCGGCAAAAGTTCTTCCACAAGAGCCAGGCCGGAGAGAGGACGAGGCGGCAGCAGTGAGGAGGAGGGGAACCTCTCCTCCTACAACCTCAGCTAATTCCCCAGTCTGGGAAGCTGCCACTCATAACGCAGCCGAGAAAAGGCTCTGGGTTTGTTCAGCAGCATCAGGGTGGATTAGAAGACAAGCTGCCGCGATGCTCATGCCTCACGCTGCATGCTGGGACTTTAATTCCAATTCCAGCTGGTGGTTTAGATACGGCCTAGGCTGCCTCTTGCTCTGTGTCAGCCTCCAACACAGGACGTTTCATGGTTTAGAAGGGGTGAGGCCCGGGGGAGAAGTGTCTTAAACTATTTTCCACTGACCTCCGTGGGTGGTGATGAAATATTCTGCTGTGTCTCCACATTTCCAGGGGCTGGTGGGGGTGAAATAAGTTTCTGAAATAACATGAGACCCAGCAGTCTTGACTCCCACGTCAGCTCTGTGTCCTTTGCCAGTAAGAACCAGGAGGGAGGTAGATGCTGAAAAGGACAGGGGGAAACTGCACCTTTCAATAGTTGCGCAGGCGAGGGAATCACTTGTGCAGCAAATGGTTCATTTCATATCCAAAAGGGAACAGGGTTCGTGTAGTTGCCATACATTTAAAACAAATGTCTTTTCCCCCCCTCAAAGAATCCTGGGAACTTTACTTTACCTCTCACGGGGGTTCAGTTCCCAGCACCCTTAACAAACTACAGCTCCCAGGATTCTTCAGGGTGAGCCGTTGGTTTACATGTCTGCTGTGCACACAGCCAGGGCTTCTGTAGTTCTTCCACCTTGGTCCCTGAGATGTCATTGGACTACAACTCCCATCGTCCCTAGGGAGGCTGATGGTGCAGGGAGTTGGACTACCTTTGGGGCCCCAAGGTTGAAAGACAATGTTTGACACACCTATTGAAGGTCCAGAAGGCCCATCCTTTTTGGCATCTGGCCATCCTATTGTGAGTTCTGTTCCCCAGAGCCTTGGGCTGTTTTGTTACTTCTCATTTGTGCAAACGATGCTGGCGGAATGCCACACAGTGTCCTGATTTGCTCTCAGTTTGTGAGCTTTTCAAGTTGGGAGTTCTCAATGGGCAGACTGAGGTTGGTAGGGCAGAGATCCATTCACCCTAATGGACCTTCCTCCAGCAAGGTCAGTGAAGGAGATCACTCCAGACTCGTGTGTGCAAAGGACTGTGACCTTAGGTGGAAGAAAGAGAAGCCAATCCCATTAATTCACCACTTCTGCCCTTGAAGTAGCCTCACAAGGAATGACACCATCAGGGCAAGATTATTAAATTATCGTCTTTGAACATGTCCTCTCGATATACAGTGGTACCTCGGGTTACATACTTAATTCGTTCTGGATGTCCATTGTTAACCTGAAACTGTTCTTAACCCGAAGCACCACTTTAGCTAATGGGGCCTCCTGCTGCTGCCCCACCGCCGGAGCACGATTTCTGTTCTCATCCTGAAGCAAAGTTCTTAACCCGAGGTACTATTCTGGGTTAGCGGCCCATTTCTGGGTAACCTGAAGCATCTGTAACCCGAGGTACAACTGTACTTGGCAGCATCTCACAAAGCTGGATCCAACACACAAGGAAATGTGAAGCCCTGACTGGATCATGTATACCTGAAGGAGCATCTCCACCCCCATCGTTCAGCCCGGACACTGAGGTCCAGTGCTGAGGGCCTTCTGGCGGTTCCCTCACTGTGAGAAGTGAGGTTACAGGGAACCAAGCAGAGGGCCTTCTCGGTGGTGGCGCCCGCTCTGTGGAACGCCCTCCCATCAGATGTCAAGGAAATAAACAACTATCTGACTTTTAGAAGACATCTGAAGGCAGTCCTGTTTAGGGAAGTTTTTCATCTTTGATGTTTTATCTCTTTTTTATTATTATTAACAATCTACTGAGAGCCACCCAGAGTGGCTGGGGAAACCCAGCCAGATGGGAAGGGTATAAATAATAAATTATTATAATAAATTATTATTATTATTATTATTATTATTATTATTATTATTATTATTATTATTATTTGCTGGGGAGGTTGCTTGGGGAGGGGACCTGCTGAAGAAGAAGAAGACAGAACTCTCCATTGTATGTCCTCCTCTTTCTGCAGCTGTGAATGAAGAACATTAAATAAACTGTTGGTTTCCTTGCTTTTCAAGATGTGGAAGGAAACCTTGGAAGCTTCATTATCCCCTTTCAGTACCTATTAATACGAATAATTGATAGCACAAACTCAGCTTATAAAAGACAGTCTGGCATTTGCAATAGGAGAGGGAGGAGGAGGAGGGAGGGGAAAACCAATTAATTTTGTTTGTTTTCTTAAAAAAAGAAATGGCACAGAATCACAGCAGAGTGCTCCTCTTCCCTGCCTTCCCTGAGATGCATTTCAGGAATACATCAGCTGATAACCTTCTCGATTTACAAGGCAGGCTGCTTGTCAGAGCTGACCTAAACTGGGTTTAATTGAAAGTCTCCTGTTGGCAGTGGGAGTGAGATATCGGAAAGGGCACCTTCATAGGAGAGTGTAGTACAAAGAGACTGGTGAAATGGGAGAAGGACTCTCAAAAGAGGTGGAGAGAGGGAGAAGGAAGCACCAGCGAGGGAGCAGCACCCTCTGCTGGGCAGTTCCCAGAAGGGATGTGGAATTAGACTGGGAAGACAGGCGTGCTTGAAAGCAGCTGGTGATTTGGAACGGCATGTGTTAAGTGGAAAGGGAGACAGGAAGAGTTCCTGGAGTCCAGTGCTAGAGTAACACCTGTGTGGGGTGTATATAAGAGATGGCATTAATCTGAGCCAAACCTTACGCCAAAGAATAAACAGACATAAATCTGACATCAGGAATCACAAGACAGAGAAACCAGTAGGAGAACACTTCAATCTCCCAGGACATTCTATACAAGATCTCAGAGTAGCTGTTTTACTACAAAGGAATTTCAGAAATAGACTGGAAAGAGAAGCTGCTGAATTGCAACTTATTACCAAACTTAAAACCATGGAGAGACCTGGTCTGAACAAAGACATTGGATTCTTATCTCATTATACATGACAAAGCCATTTTTCACCTTCTCACCCCTTGCTTTTTCCTGTAAGACCTATTGCAGTCGTTAAGAGTCGTCAACAGGCTCATCACAGCTATCTGCCAATCACCCATTCCCACCACCCTTCTGAGTAATACCCCTCCCCACCTTCTCACTATATAGAAGGGTCTGGTGACTTCTGTTTCAGTGTAACTGAAGAAGTGTGCATGCACACGAAAGCTCATACCAAGAACTAACTTAGTTGGTCTTTAAGGTGCTACTGGAAGGAATTTTTTTTGTTTTGACTATGGCAGACCAAAACGGCTACCTATCTGTAACATTAATCTGAGCCGTTGCAGCCAACAACCTGAAGATCTGTTATCTGGGCATTTTGGCTATGTCTAGCAAAGACATCCCATTAGTGCAGGGGTCAGCAAACTTTTTCAGCACTGGGCTGGTCCACTGTCCCTCAGACCTTGTGGGGGCCTGGACTATATTTTGAAGAAGAAGAAAATGAACCAATTCCTATGCCCCACAAATAACCCAGAGATGCATTTTAAATAAAAGGACACATTCCACTCATATAAAAATATGCTGATTCCCAGACTATCCGCGGGCCAGATTTAGAAGGCGATTGGGCCGGATCCGGCCCCCGGGCCTTAGTTTGCCTACCAATGCATTAGGACCACGGAACTTTCCCTGCCTCTCTGAAGTAGACAGAGGTGGGGGATACACAGGGAAAGAAGAGGGAGCAAAGTTTTGTTGCAAAAGTGAATGTTCTTGCACTAAGAGGACGGCATGGTTGGATACACTTCATAGACAGATCTATATGTATGCCAGATGTTTCTTGCTGAATTTCCACAACACTCTGTCGTATCAAAGATTCATGCCTCTGAGGGAAAAAAAATATAATCTCTTCTTCATCTTATTCGTTCTTAAGCCTCTGCTTCTTCACGAAGCGCTTGTTTTCCGGTCGCCTCATCAGAACTTTATTTGATTGCGATTTATCTGCATATTCTAGCGGCCTTTTCTTTTTGACACCATTCAAACTAATCCTGTAAGAAAAGCTCTATAAACTTGTCAACTTTTGAAAAGGGGTTTAATCCTTCATGGCACACAGTATATTATCTTTCATACCTTTCAAAATGAGATGTGGGCCAAGGGGGCCTCTTCTGCCACGTGCTGAGCTGATTAACATCTAGCATGGCAAAAGAGGGAAAGAAAATTGAATTACACGTGGTTGATGATCAGTGATTTCTCATATTAATTATTGCTACCGGCAGCTGCATTAGAGGCTTTGTGTGAGCAAAGGGTTTGAGTTTGCTTCGTCACATCGCCTTCATGTTTCTTTTCCTTCTAGAAAGCCCACTTGTGTTCATGCGTTAGTAATTGTTTCACATGCGTATACAGTGGTACCTTGGTTCTCAAACACCTTGGTACTCAAACAACTTGGAACCCAAACACTGCAAACCCAGAAGTAAGTGTTCCAGTCTGAGAACTTTTTTCGGAAGCCAAACATGCTCCATTTTGAATGTTACACTTCTGTTTTGAGCGTTACGCTTCCGTTTTAAGTGTTACACTTCCGATTTGAGTGCCACACTTCCATTTTGAGTTCTGTTTGTTTTTGCTATTTATTTTGCGTTTTTGTTTTTGCGGCTCTTTTTATTTTGTTTATGTGACTGTGTGGGACCCAGTTCAGCTGCTGATTGATTGATTGTGTGACTGCAGTACATTGCTTATTGCTTTCATTTAATGGATGAATGGTCTCGTTAGATAGTAAAATTCATGTTAACCTGCTGTTTTAGAAGTCTGGAACAGATAAATCCATTTTGCATTACTTTCTATGGGAAAGCATGCCTTGGTTTTGGAATGCTTTGGTTTTGGAATGGACTTCCAGAACAGATTAAGTTTGCTTGAGGGCAAACTACAAACAAAACTGATTGGGGGTAAAGCATGATTAGTTTGTCCAGCCAGATTCACCTACATACATGCAGCACAACTACTTTACAAAGTGACACCTTACCAAAAAAAAGTTTCCATTCCCAAGGAGCTTAAAAGCTAGAGACTGACACTAGGGATTCCTCCAGAATGCCAATATTTTGTGGGAGGGATTCAAACACATACTGGAAATCTAAGTTTGTGCACTAAAAGTGGATTGAAGGGCTCTCTTGTCAAGGTGCAACAATTCTATTTTAGAGAGAGAGAGAGGCTCTTTTTGCTGTTAGGAAGACGTGGGGGAAATGCACAGAAAGTGTGGGGTGAATGAGAAGAAGACACAGAAGCACCCTGCACCTCAATCAAGATGAATGCTCATTGCTGTTAAACTAACCTGCAAACAAATCCATGAAGACTGGACATAGATTAACCTCTGCATAACCTTTGTGCAACGAAACCAGAATGGATGAGAAATAAACAGGTTTCCTGGAGGAACCCAAGGAAGACAAAGGGGAAGGGGGCTTGAAATGGAGGCAGGAGTGCATAAGGGGAGAATATGCAATTGTATTTATACCTTATTACATTTATATCCCACCTTTCCTCCAAGGTGCAGAAGGTAGCATACATTTTCCCCCTCCCCATTTTATTCTAACAGGTATGTTAAGCCTGGAAAAGAGGTAATTGAGAAGAGAAGTGATAGCCATTTTCAAATACAGTGGTACCTCGTGTTAAGAACTTAATTCGTTCCGGAGCTCCGTTCCTAACCTGAAACTGTTCTTAACCTGAGGTACCACTTTAGCTAATGGGGCCTCCTGCTGCCACCGCCACGTGATTTCTGTTCTCATCCTGAGGTAAAGTTCTTAACCCAAGGTACTATTTCTGGGTTAGCGGAGTCTGTAACCTGAAGCATCTGTAACCTGAGGTACCACTGTATCTTAAGGGCTGTCAAGTGGAAGAGAGAACATGTTTGTTTCCTCCTGCTCTGGAGGGTAGGACTCAAACCAGTGGCTTCAAGTTACAACAAAGGAGATTCCGACTAAACATTCGGAAAAAAACTTTCTGACAGTAAGAGCTGTTCAGCAGCGGAACCCATGAGAGGTGGTGGACTCTCTCCTCCCTTGTAAGTTTTTAAGCAGAGGTTGGATGGCCATCTGTCATGGATGCTTTAGCTGAGATTCCTGCACGGCAGTTGGTTGGACTAGATGACCCTTGGGTCCCTTCCAACTCGTAAGATTCTATGATTCTATTATTCTAACCCTGTGAGGTAGGTTAGGCTGAGAATGAGTCAGCCGTGATTTGAATCCTGGTCTCTCAGGCCCTAGTGCAACACTCTAACCACTACACCACACTAGTTTCTGAGGCTTTTCATGATGTGGGGACTTACAGTGCAATTCTAACTATGGGTGGAATCTAACACACCACCAAGGACTCAGCTATAAAGCTGCAAATATAACATTTTAAGTGTGTTTTAAGTGCATTAAACAACCGTGACACTAGATGGCGATTGTGAGCTTATGGCAAATCCAATATATATTTTAAAACGTGTTTGTTTATTTTTAAAGCGTTTTCACAGCCTTTTTTTGTATGTGTCTAGATTGCTCCCAAGTCCCTTGTTCTCTTCATGGAAAAGGTAGATTTTGAGCAGGGATTTTAAGTAAGAAAAAGAGGTGGCCGCACGAGAGCGTTCTGGGCTGTATTTCTAGGCACAAGAAGGAAATAATCATAGCAAATGTCGCACATGAATTGCATAAAGAGTGCTACTTGCAACTTCAGGACTGAATGAATATTTATTTGAATAGAATGAAAGAGAACGCAGTGAGCCATGTGAAATAATGCTACCAAAAGCCATCAGTCAAGGCGTAAATATACTTTAGGTCGTACATCTTGTCCAGGTTTGTGCTGTTCATGTCAATCCAGGCAGCAAATGCCTGACCAAAACCGAGGAAATATTTCCGCTTGCAAGAGTCCACAAACTGAATAAAACAGCCCATGCCTATTCTTATGTGCTCAAGCCTGCTCTTGAATTGCAGTACACAGTACTTCCATTTACATATGGGAGACGTACTGTGCAATTTGCATCCTGAACCACCATCAGCTAGGTTTTATTTATTTTATTTTAACATTTTTTATTCATTTTTCATTTTCGTTCATTACATACATCTCAAATTCTTAACGTCTACTATATATAAATAAATATATAGGTTTTAGAACCAAACCAGCATTCTACAGGTTACTGGTATTCCCAAGGCCAATCTGTAAAATTACAGATTTTAGCTGATTAATAATAGAATTATAGAGTTGGAAGGGACCCCAAGTGTCATCTAGGCCAACTCCCTTCAATGCAGCAAACACAGCCAATCACCTGGCTTTTATTAAATCTCTGTTCTTTCCCTTGAAAGGTAATGCCCTTTATTAGACACTGGGTGCCACCTATCATAGGTGCCGTAGTAGCAGATTTCCTGCGCTGCGGTTCGACTAGATGGCTTTTAAAGTCATTTCTAACACTCCGATTCTATGGATGTTGCTAAAACAGCTGCCTTTCTGATGCTATTGAAGGAAGAGCACAAAATTCTTTTCAGCCCAAGAGCTTCCATGTTAATACACCAAAGATACCATTCTGTTGCGGGTGGGGGGGGGAATGCACTTAAACTTTTTCATTGCCATTGTTTTCATTTTGGAAATTTGGAACTTATGGTAACAGTTGCGCATCAAAGCCTTAACAGCTTCAAAGTTCAAATCCCAGATCTGCCCACAAAAAAAGATGGTTGTACAAATCTTGGGATTCTCCAATACCTCCTTCTCATGGGTGGTGCCATTCTGGCTGCATGATGATGACCATGATGTTGGTCTATAAAATGCATAAATGCAACAGTTATACAGTGGTACCTTGGGTTAAGAACTTAATTCGTTCTGGAGGTCCATTCTTAATCTGAAACTGTTCTTAACCTGAGGTACGACTTTAGCTAATGGGGTCTCCCACTGCCGCCGCGCGATTTCTGTTCTCATCCTGAGGTAAAGTTCTTAACCTGAGGTACTATTTCTGGATTAGCAGAGTCTGTAACCTGAAGCATCTGTAACTCGAGGTACTACTGTATTTATAAGATGTTCAAGTCACCTTTCCCTCCCACTTTGGTGGGTTTTTAAAATATATATATAAAACACACGAATAAAACAAATACGGCACTAAAATTACAAAACAATGACAAAGCCAGCAGAGAGTCGAGCCGTTTGTCAGCTCAGTGAGCTAAAATGAGAAACAATGCAGCAGTTGCCTGCAAATGCTTTTCCAGATAAATAGCCTCTTCAGCTGCTAATAGAAGGCATAAAAATAGGAGGGAGCCAGCAAGAGCTGGCAGCTGGGTTTTGGTTTTTTTTCCCCTGGCAGTGATTATTGGGGAGCGGGATGGAGAGAAAGAAAAAAACTTCACCTGCTGGATTTTTTCTTGTCATGTGTCAGTTGTACTGCCCATGTGGCTGCTTTTGTGCCCGCCCGCCCCCCGAGCTCTAAATGAGAAGCTTGCTTTGTTCAACTTTGTAGCTCTGTCCTGCTCAACACTTGCGGGGGGGGGGACACCCAAAATTAAATGTATCACACACACAATAACAAAGCAACAGTTTGCATGCACTAATTTATATGTGCAGATGCCAGTTTAGCAATAGCCACTACAATTCAGTTAGAATAGGAATTTCCTGGGATTTCAAAGGCAAAATTGATTGGGGGCGGATTTCCAAAAGGGAGTACTTTCTCCTGGCTCAACAATTTGGGGGCTTTCCTTAAAAAAGCTGAACAATTTTGGTGGTTTCCTTTTTAAAAAGCTGAACAATTTTGAGGTCTTCCTAACAAAATATGGTTTTTACTTTTTGAAATACGGCAACCCTAAGACAGAAATACAAATGCATCTCTCACCATAGCGGGGAAGACTAGCCTATCCACCACATCCATTTAAAACACTCTTATGCCATGGTCATCACTTCCCCTCTCCCTGCTGTCCTGCAAAGAATTAAGGGAACAGTTGTTTCTTCAGGGAGCTGAGAGTTGTTTAGAGACCCAGCACCATTCCCAGCACCCTTAGCAAACTATGCTAGGGTTGACACCTGTCCTATATAATACAGTGGTACCTTGGGTTAAGAACTTATGGTAATTCATTCTGGAGGTCCATTCTTAACCTGAAACTGTTCTTAACCTGAAGCACCACTTTAGCTAATGAGACCTCCTCCTGCTGTTGCACCGCCAGAGCATGATTTTCTGTTCTTACCCTGAAGCAATGTTCTTAACCTGAGGTACTATTTCTGGGTTAGCGGAGTCTGTAACCTGAAGCGTATGTAACCCGAGGTACCACTGTATAGGATTGTCCCATATTTCAATGTAAAATGCTACATCCTGTATCGTTTCAGTTTTGTCCTGTATTTCAGATCTTCTCTCTCTCTCTCTGCCAAGTTAGGGATCCTCTCCAAATGTTTGTGTCTGTGACAAATTTCAGAGGGGCCTTGCTATTAGGCTGCAGTAGATTTTAATGAATTGCTTTGAAGCTGCTTCAGCACCAGATATTTTTTTTAAAAATCGTCCAACCACCCCGCTTCACCCAGCCCTGTATTTTGCCAGAACCCTATACAATTCCCATATTCCTTGTGGGGGAGCCATGACTGTTAAAGTGGTGTAAGAGTGCATCAAATGGGTGGGGCAGCCCTGTGTGCTTGCACAGTCCACTGTTGAGTGTTGTGTATTTATGGACAACTTCAAGACCCCTGCCTCTCTCCTTTCTTATGGTCCTTAAAACTGTCCACTTGGTCCCTGGGCCTGCAACAGGGGAACACACAAACATAGATGCTTTACCCTGAGTCAAACCACTGGATCCATCCAATTCACCACTGTCTACACTGACTGACACCATCTCTCTCGGGTCTTTCCTAGTCCCATCTGGAGGTGGCAGAGTTTGCAAGTGGGACTTTCTGCATCCTGAGCTACAGCTCTTCCCTTAAGCTTCCCTTTCTTCTTAGGGAAGCAGAACCCTGTGCGGGGAAATATCTGACAAACCCTCAGAAGGAAAAATTGAAAACCTACCCTAAAATCAACGATATGGGAATAATGCCATTCAATTTAGGAAAATGATGTGGTCCGAGGATTGCAGGTTTGTAGTCGGGGGGGGGGGGGCGTGTTCATTTTGTCTCTTAGATCTCAACCTTACGAGATGCTGCTCTCTGTCAAGAACCCCAGTCAATTAAAGCAAATTTGCCTTTTCCCTGTGGTGTGTTTCACACTGACTATTTTTGCAACAAGCAAGAGATGAGTGTCAGGTCCGTGCTTTAGACAGATGCTTCAGAATACAATGAGACTAGCCGAGGCCCCATCATGGTTGTTCTGTCAGGTTTTGAGTAGGAGGAACTGACATGTTTACACCAATGAATAAAACATAAAGCAGGATGAAGAGTACAGTGGTACCTCAGGTTACATACGCTTCAGGTTACATACGCTTCAGGTTACAGGCTCCACTAACCCAGAAATAGTGCTCAGGTTAAGAACTTTGCTTCAGGATAAGAACAGAAATCATGCTCCGGTGGTGCAGGGGCAGCAGGAGGCCCCATTAGCCAAAGTGGTGCTTCAGGTTAAGAACAGTTTCAGGTTAAGAACGGACCTCCAGAACAAATTAAGTATGTACTTAACCCGAGGTACCACTGTAATTCCCTTGGGATGGGATAATTAATTTGGCTCTGGGAAGACTTGGGACAGAATGCTCTTTTCTTGGTAAGGAAAGTGTGTGTGTGTGTGTGTGTGTGAGAGAGAGAGAGAGAGAGAGAGAGAGAGAGAGAGAGAGAGAATGAGAATTCAGGGCTTGCAAGTATTAGGAAAACTAAAGGAATATCAATTTTTTAAAACCATCTATTTCCCCTTTATTTCAACATCTGTTCAAAAGGAATGGCAAGAGACTTCAAATAGCCCTGGAGATTTCAATCCACTTCAGAAAGGACATCTTCTTTCTTGACCTCTTAAACACATCCAGTCCATTTCTGACACAAGCTCTTCGTCTTGCCAAAGAAACAGATTGGGACTGCAGAGGAGGCAAGAGATGTGAGAGGTTGTGATAAAACTGGAGATCAGCAGCATATGTGTTGACCTGATAAAAGCTAGCTAAAGGAATGAAAACCATACATTCACAGCTGCGGAACTCACTGCCCTTGGAAACAGTGATGGGTTGGGTTATACCTGATGAAAAAGAAAACAAGGGAAAGGAGCCAATCCAGGGACAATTTGCATGTAAATAGGAATGCAGCATTCAAGCATTGTGCTCCCTTTTGCACAAGTTGATAGAATCTGAAAGCTGACATTACAGACTATGTGATCTGGTCCACTGCCATGAAAAAGAGCCAGGACCAATCTCCAGGACCAACTGGTCTCTGCATCCAAGATGGCTGTATTTATTCTGTTGCCCCTGAGCAGAAAAAGTTTGCTGCCCCGACATAAGTGCGCGTGCACACACGCACACACACACACTAGTGCCTGAGGTAAAGACACTCTTTTCTCCTGGCGGTGCATTTCCTTGCCCTGACTGAGGAGCGAATTAGGGTGATAAGAATCCACCAGTTTGGGATCTTTTCCTGGCTTTTGGATTACCACCCACTATTGCTCCCAACAATCCCATTAAATAGTGTGGGGCCATTACCTCATTTGTAGAAGTCTTCAGACAATCTATCTGGGCCAGATCAGTGCTATGGTTTTAGTTTAGAAATAACAGTGCACATCCTCAGATGTTACTTTATCATGAAAGCATTCCCTAAATTCTGGAGTAAAATTTGGGACAAAAACACTGTGTAAAATGATTCAATACATTCCTGAAAAGGCTCCTTGGAGGCACAAAGTGATTCATAGACTTCAGGAAAGTGGAGATTTGTTTTTCCTGAATATAGTATATGATCCCCATGGGCAGAGCATATTGCAAAAACTTGGCATTTCATATGCTGTTGTTTTAAGGCATTGACTAAAAGAGGAGGAATTTGAACGAAAAAGAGTTGTTGTTGTTTTACAAAAATGCAAATTGCTGCAGAAATGTGGAAAACTGAATTTAAGACCTGAAAAGACTGTAAGAGAACCAAAACCGACAGATTCTTCTATCCCTAAGTGCTGGCTATTGGAACTCTGTGAGAAATAAACTACAGTTCCCAAGATTCTTTGGAGGAAGCCATGACTGCTAAGTAGGATACAAGTGCTTTAAATGTACAGTGGTACCTCTGGATGCAAACAGGATCCGTTCCGGAGCCCCGTTCACATCCTGAAGTGAACGCAACCCGCGTCTGCGCATGCGCGGGTCATAATCCACCGCTTCTGCGCATGCGCGCGACGTCATTTTGAGCGTCTGCGCATGCGGCGAACCCGGAAGTAAAGCGTTCCGTCACTTCCGGATCGCTGCGGAGTGCAACCCTAAAACGCTTAACCCGAATCTACTTCAACCCGAGGTATGACTGTATTGTGTGGATGTGACCTCCCAAAGCATGCTTTCTAGGGAAGGGCCCCGAGTGCTTTTCCATTTGCCCCACCAGTTTACCTAGGAATATCTGCTCTTTGTCTGCAGAAAAACCAGTTGTCATTTGCTCTGATTCAGCGGTAAGGAGAGAGTTTTCCTGGGAGAAAGCAGAGGGACAAGCAGAAGTGTGGCTGAGCCCTGAACCACTGGAAGTGGATTATCCTGCTCCTCTCTGCTTTTGCTGACCCAAAATTGAACGCTATTGGAGAAAGGCTATCTAATAATAATCACTTATCTGCCTCCTGTCACAATAAAAAAGAATTAACATATGCTATCAGACTAATGCTTGATCAGGACAAGTCCCGCCAACCCTTTCTGGCAATATCTCTGAAATTCAGACATCTAGGATTTCAGCCAGAAGTCTTTCTACACCCTAGCAATGAATTTCTTACGAAATGTTGGGGATCAAATCAGTAGCTGGGAGATCCATGCTGAGGTAATGGTGAGCTTTGTTTTAATGCTCAGGGTCCACCATACTTGAAATTCCAAATCCCCCCCCCCCCCCAGTGCTATGTTTCTAGAAAAATAAGTGCCGGAACCCACCATGAACACCTCCCTTGTTTTCTTACAATGGCAATGGAACCCACCTGAGAGGTGCCAGAACTGAGTTCCGGCTGAAGAAAGGGCTTGCCTCCCCCCTGTATTTTCCTCTACCCCAGAATGTGACAAAGCTCATTTGGCTAAACTTTCTGACTGACTTGATGTTCACGAAGTGCATTCCTTGCTCAGAAGGTATTATCCTCTGATCAACCCTGCTCACTGGGACAAGGTCATCAGAGTATGTAAGTAAAGAAGCTCCTGCCTCAGTTGACATATAATAGCTCTCTTTGACATGGCCAAGGGGCCTCTTTGGCTGTGAACACACTATACCAGGGATGTCCAACCAGTAGACTGCAATCTACTGGTAGATCCCTGGCTGATCCTGGTAGATCGCGGGATCCTTATTGTGTACAAAAAGTTGCACAAAAAGCTCAACAACTCTCGGCAATCCACCCACCCCATGCATGTTCCTCTTCGCTCCAATGACAATGGGTAGATGACTGCCAGCTTTTTTTTAATACTGGGAGTAGATCACTATACCTTTAAAGCACATTCAAAGCACATTCTTTCCATCAAAGAATTCTGGGCATTGTAGTTTACCCCTCACAGACCCTCCAAGCATCCCTATTTTCCAGGGACAGTCCTGGATTTACAGAAGCCGTCCCGGTTTCTGATTTGATCCCAGAATGTCCCACTTTTCCTTAAAGGTAAAGGTAAAGGTACCCCTGCCCGTACGGGCCAGTCTTGACAGACTCTGGGGTTGTGCGCCCATCTCACTTAAGAGGCCAGGGGCCAGCGCTGTCCGGAGACACTTCCGGGTCACGTGGCCAGCGTGACATCGCTGCTCTGGCGAGCCAGAGCCGCACACGGAAACGCCGTTTACCTTCCCGCTGGTAAGTGGTCCCTATTTATCTACTTGCACCCGGAGGTGCTTTCGAACTGCTAGGTTGGCAGGCGCTGGGACCGAGCAGCGGGAGCGCACCCCGCCGCAGGGATTCGAACCACCGACCTTTCGATCGGCAAGTCCTAGGTGCTGAGGCTTTAACCCACAGCGCCACCTGCGTCCCATCACTTTTCCTTAGGACGTCCCTATTTTTATCAGAGAAATGTTGGAGGGTATAGAATTATGTGACACACCCCCCCCCCCGAGTCAAGAAGATATACAACCTTTAGAAGACATAGGAAGGCAGCCCTGTATAGTTTTTTAATGTTTAATGTTTTGTTGCATTTTAAATATATTTTGGAAGCTGCCCAGAATGGCTGAGGCAACCCAGACCTGATGGGCAGAGTTGTTGTTGGTTGTTGTTGTTGTTGAATAGGATATTTAATCCTATTTTCATCGGAGAAATATTGGAGGGAATGAGAGTTACAATTTCCCCCAGCCCTTAACAAACCTATTGTATGTGCTCAGCCTTTGATAACAGTACTCACTTTCTATTTAGCAGATGGGTAGGCAAGATAGAACACAAGATCAATTACCTGACGCTCAACATCGACTTAGCAACATCTCCAAGAGGCAGTGCTGAGAAAGGTATTTCTAGGCAGTCAGGTTTGAGACTATTCATTTATTCATTCGTTTGTTCATCATTGAAATTATTAGGCTAGATGGAACATCAGTTTCAGCACTAGCATAATAATGGATGGCTCTTTATGTACTAGATGTTGTCTTCTTACTTGTGGTATGCTGCATATGGCACAACATGATCTATATAGGGTAGAGTAAGTGCTGGACCTACAGGAGACTAATCAACTTCCTCATCTGCTCCTTGTGCTACATGGAGATGCCTGGGATTGATTTTAGGACCTTAATAATTGCTCTGCTGCAATGGCAGTCAAGAAAAGAGTACCTTGTGTTTCGGGCTGGATGGTCCCACCTTTTATTTCTATATTCCTATAATTTGCAGAGAAAATGATTCATCCAGAATCATTTAAAAAAAAAAAAGCCAGAAACCCACTTACGGAAGATACTGTATTGCCAGCAGGCAGAAACCATCACATAGCAAAAGGAAGCCTAATTGAAGCTGATTTCAACAAATGACTTTCATAAATGGCGATTTCCTTTTAATATGACAGCATGAGAAATTTCTTACATAAACCACTAACCTTTCTATTTATTTCCTCCTTTCAGAGATAACACTGAAGACCAAATGCCTTTTGTAGGAAGAGAACGAAATCAGCCTTGTTTCTCATTATCCTTTTTTAAAAAAAAAAACAAAAAAACAGGATTAGCCATTTATTTCAAATAACGAGATTCAACATGTCAAGCAATCAGCCATAAGCCCTGTTATTATAGCAAACTAAGAAGGTTGAGTGCCTATCAGTTTGGAAACAAAATACCACTACCCAAAAATAAGATTTGTGTGGCTTCTACATACTTGGGGGACAGCCTAAGCCTTTAGAAGTACTTGGGTTTGTGGGTTTAAAGAGAGAAAGATGGAATGCGATTTTTTTTTTAATTGTCTGGTTGTTATATTGATATTGATGACACAGTGGACACCCATCTTTAGATGGTAATGTGTATTAATTACGTCATTTACTGCCAAATGCGATAAGCCAGCCTTGCTGATTTAGGGACACTCCTACTCATTCTTTTTGAGCAAAGCCCTGGACTTCAGCCTGAAAAGTATTGCCTTGGAGAAAACACTGGATGCCTTCTGGCAGGGGCAAAACTAGGCTTTATTTCACCTTGGTCAAAGACCCAGTTTCACACACACACACACACACACACACACACACGCCTTTGCATACACATATACACAGGCTGGGAGCATCAATGGTGCCTCTCTGGAGGCTTCACCTGGGGCAAAAAAAAAAAAAGGCTAGCCCCTTTGTAGAACACCTTCCCTTCAGATGTGAAGGAAATAAGCAGCTATCCTATCTTTAGAAGACATCTGAAGGCAGCCCTGTTCAGGGAAGTTTTTAATATTTAATGCTGCACTGTTTTTAACACTTGATTGGGAGCCACCCAGAATGGCTGGGGAAACTCAGCCAGACGGGCGGGGTATAAATAAATTATTGTTATTGTTATTGTTATTGTTATTGTTATTGTTATTGTTATTGTTATTGTTATTGTTATTGCTACGGCTCTGCCTTCTAGGGCTACACAGCATGGGTGGGGAAAGCCTCAAGGGATCTCTCTCTCTCTCCCTCCCTCCCTCTCTCTCTCTCTGGGGTGTAGGAAGCGGGTGTGGGGGTGTAGCTTGCCCTGGGTGTCATCCCTGAGGTGGTGACAAAATGGCACTTACCATGGGGCCTGGTCTGCAACGCACCCGAGCCACATGTCTCTCCTCGTAGTGACGCGATGGCTCGGGGTCCCGCGCTGCCCGAAACAGCAGCGTGGGGCTTGCGTCCACCAGGCGGACTCCGTGGGCAGCTCACTGCACTGTGCCGCCCCTGTGCGCGGATTGCTGCCCCCGTGGGCGGCTCACCCCGCCCCAACTGCTCCGGGTGCCAGAGCAGCTAGCTACACCCCTGCGCGCTTGCTTGCGCGCGCTCTCTCTCTCTCTCTCTCTCTCTCTCTCTCACACACACACACACAATATCTTACCACAAGGTTCCTATTCCAAGCTGCCTGTAGTGCTGGACTACAGCACTTCTCTTAGAAAGCTGTTGTTGTTGTTGTTTAGTCGTTTAGTCGTGTCCGACTCTTCGTGACCCCGAAGAGTCGGAGTTAGAAAGCTAGCAGGTCCCATTTGCATTCCTCCAGGTTTGTGTTTCCCTGTCCTTGCGCCCGTGTGCTCCTATACCGGTTGCGGCGAGCAGGACTCTAGATCTAGCCCACAACTCTACGGATAATTGAGGCACCATCTGCGTTTGTTGGCTGCCTGCTCCTATTGCATTAGAAACCTTAAAATCGCAACTCGCAAATCACTCTGCCATCGTGTGCTGCAGCCTGCGCAACAATGCCCAGGTCTCACCTGCTTCCAAAGTTTCCGTTAAGTTGCTGTTGGCCATCATTTATTTCCGGGCAGCTTCCCCAGACCCCGTTTTGCAGGCACCGCACGGTACATATTTGCCTCAGCAAATGACAGGCCTGGCTCAAAGACATCCATCTTCTTAGGAAGGATTGCGGCTGCCAGCTGGAAGCTATGGATTCGGGCCATGAAGGAAATCATGCAAATGACTTTGATTTCCATAATGCCACAACCATTACCTTTGTTAGGGGCTGTTTTACAACGAGCTGCTTGTGGCAGAGGACAGGGGAGGGCCTAGGGGAGGAGCAGTAAAAAGTGAGAGGCATCTATGCAAAGATGGTCCCTAGGAGACAGTAGAGCGCACATTGCTGTTCTGCCAGAGCAGCTCCTAGCCATAATGTCTGCTTTCCACATCCCCATTTACAACCTAGGTAGTAACAGAAGTATTA
Organism: Podarcis gaigeae; assembly: GCF_964106915.1. Taxonomy (NCBI): domain Eukaryota; kingdom Metazoa; phylum Chordata; class Lepidosauria; order Squamata; family Lacertidae; genus Podarcis; species Podarcis gaigeae. The sequence continues at coordinate 37,745,479 of NC_139679.1, read as the reverse complement.
GGGACCCATGGTGGGGGGGGGGGACATTTTGCAAATTTGCATGTGTGTTAGATCCTTCTATGCTTGTAGCATTTCCCCTCCTTGTTACTTTAGCCATGTATATATTCACTTTCTTCATGTCCCATCAGCTACTCTCAGTCTTTAAAACAAATAATGCAAACTTCCTCTCTTTCCTCTAAGTGGATGGGGACCAGGGAAAGGGCCTTAATTGTGGCACCCTGTTCATGGAATGCTCTCCCTAAGGACTAACACCAGCTTATATCTCTTTCCAGTGTCAGGTTAACACATTCCAGAACAAATACAATGGAACCTTGCGTCCCGAACGCCTTGGTACGCGAACATTTCAGTTCCCAAATGCTGAAAACCGACGTTTTTCCAGTTTTTGAATGTTTTTCAGAAGCCGAATGTGCGATGCGGCTGCCGGCCATTGTTTCCAGGGCGCCTGTGCCAATTGGAGGTTACACCTTGGTTTTCGAACGTTTCAGAAGTCAAGGGGCTTTTGGAACGGATTGCATTCAAGAACCAAGGTATCACTGTATATGAACTGGCTTACTGTTGGTTTTATCCACTTTCTGTCTACTGTGTTGTCTTTTGATTGTTGTTGTTTTTTAAAAAAGATTATCTTTGAATGCTGTCCTTACAATTTTGTTGAATGGTAGCTCGGCAATCTTTTAAATAAAAATAATTAGACAGAAATTATTACAAATAAGAATCTTTAAAATTGGGGGGGGGGAGAGAGAAAGACATTGTGTGCTTTAGGTATACATATACTCAGAAACCTATTCAAAAGTATTCCCAAGTGTATATAGGATTGCAGTCATGGCTTGCTCTTAATAATCCTCTGAACAGTATCAATTGTTATAAAATGGGTTGCAAGAATTCTAAGGTAAGGACACTCTTCACCATTATCAGGAAAGAGGGGCATCCACCATGGCTGTCATGAATTCTTTCCGTAAGACAGGACACAATTGTTCTACCATACAGAAAAAGCAAGGAATTTTGCAGATAATCCACACCACACATTTAACTCAAAAATCACTAAGCACATTTGCAAAATATAGGTATTGGTTGAGGTTCACTTTTATTCAGATGGTGTAATCACAGAAAGAAATGAAACAAGGAGCTATTCTCAATACTCTCAAAACTGGTGCCATAAAAATGAGAATATTTTGAGTCATCATTTAAAAAAAATAATAACAGAAGTATGGCAATAAACTAGAATGGCTGATCACAAAATCATTTCATGAATGGAAATAATCTGGGACAGTAAGGCATGTGTATTGCAAAATTTATGCCAACGACATCTAATTACCCAAACTAATTACCTTTGGTGGTGGTGGTGATGTCTCTTCTCAAATGAGATTTTTAAAAAAGATGTGCCAGGTTCTGTATGTGGGCAGCTGTGTCTCTCCCCTCCGAGACAGGCAATGCCTGATGGGACCAATGCCCTATTTCTGGAATCCTTTTGCTTCATTTGGCATTTGTCCCTTGACATCCTTAGCCTACACTTCGGGGTCAGACCAACAGTTTGAAGAAGTTCAGATAGCTTCCTTTCCTCCCCCTCTCTCAGCAGCAACTATTTTAAAATTTCTGAACACAATTCACTGTGTAGACAATCCCCACTAAAATTAACAAATCAGTTTCAACAAGGCTTTGCATTGAGAAGCTCGTAGGACCTAGAATCATCCTTTTCATTCCTCACCCATTGCCCCAAACAATAAGCTCTTTACTCTCAGCAATGCTCTTGGAAAATTATTCCCTTGGAAAAGGATTAACCCCCAGGTAGTTTATTTAATAGTAATCTCACCAAATTCCCAACAATGAACTCAAGGATGCCAGCCAAGTAAGCCCACAACTTACATAGGGGGTTTGTTCCAGGTATCATGCCTAATGCCAAAATTGCATATAGTTAAAGACACATTGGGTGCAATGCAAGTGGAATTGCCAAAGTATTTTTTCCTGGATCCTCCCTGCCCTTTTAAAAAAAAAAAAAATCGCCAAGCATGTAAAGCTGAATGCACCTAAGTCAAATGTGCATAAGTTGTGGGCTTAGTGTACTGCATTTTTCCACTTATCCCTTTAAGCACAGAGTATCTAGTTGTGTACATGCAGACACTAACTGTACACAGACACCATGATTGTCACATATGGTTTTCACACATTTCCCTACATTTACATTTTAAGGCTGCAATCTGTAACAGTTACTAGGGCGTAAGTGTTGGTTTCTATTTCCCTCACTGAGCAGCAACTGCAGTCACAAGACATTGTTTTGCATTCCACAGTCAGAGTTACTGTTGGATTCCCACGGGAATGGGAGACTGGTTTCCTGTTTTTCACTGTTCTCTCAGTGTTCTTTGTTTCCGAGAGGGGTTGCTTCTCTGCTCTCGCAGAGGCAAGATGCATGTTTGTATTCTCTCAGCATAGAAGTGTAAATAAAGTTAAGAATGTGGCACATACTGCTTATCCTTCCGCTGTGTGTGGACGCTCTGCTTGGGCTCAAGATAAGACGAGCCTGTATCAGCTTCAGCTTCAGATGGGCCAAAGCTGGTCGAAATCTCACAGTAAGCCCTACTTCTGAGTAAACATGCACAGGAGAGCACTGTAAGCAGTTTGTAGGATTTAACATTTTAAATGGCCCTGAGTCTCTTGCCATTGCTCTTAGCGGTGTTCCTCCCTGGGATCCTGACAATGCTAAACTCGTAAGATCGTATTCTTCCCAAGCAAGCATTAAAAAACATATTAAAAGTCTGTGGTGGCAAATTTCCCCAAATGATGTTGCCAGTAAAGTAAGACAATGAGGCTAGAATCCAGCACAGCACTTTCCTTAATCAGCTCCCTACCTGTGCAGCTGAGAAATTTTATGCCTGTGACAAGCCATGCAGAACACCAGGGTATTTGAATATTTGTGGGATCACTATGGTAAAGTATTTGGGAGTCTCTGGAGTGCATTTCCTACAGAGTTTCATAGCAGCAAATATCATTATAAACTTGATCCTGAGAAAATATAATATAAAGTCTCAGAGTACACAGGAATATGGGGACTATGGGGGTTCTGAACCATAATCATTTTTACCTCTGATGAGACTCAGCTAAAATTAGCTAAAATAGCTTGTGCAAATGCATTTCATTCCCTTATGCTATTATCCCATAATATATAGCTCCTCTTTTAAAAAATCGACGCTCATTCACATTATAATGCAAGAACATTAGAGTTATTTGGAGAAAAATGGAACTGGGGTTATTTTAAAAGCATTGGAAACCCTCCATGGATTTCCATATAAATCCACAAAGTGAACTGGTCTTCCATCTTGTGAAAAAAATATCCTCATGTACTTGGGGGGAAGGGGGTGTCCTGAAAAGACTACTGTTTGCTTCAGAGACAGTCAAGTAAAAAATGAAAAAGGAATGCAATTAAAAAGAATAAAGGGTCTCCAAAATAGGTGGGCATAAGCGTAAGATGTAGGCACTTGGCAAGTGGAAATAATTAAGAAGAGGCTTTGCTGCCCCAATGGCCAGGCTACTATTCCACATTGTAGTATGCAATACCCATCACAACACGTTGATAAGGGGAGGAGAAGCTTTTTAAAACTTTGGAGTTCAGTCTTCCCTGTGTTCAGAAGATGATATCAAGTCTTTTCTAAGGAGCACGTGCTTGTGTCTCTGCATGTGAATACTGTCGCGGGCCGCTGAAACCGCCTCCATCAAATGCTGCTGTAATCTGTGTTTTTGGCCACAAAGGCTGGGGCCTCCCACTCCACAGTGAAGAAGGAAAGTGTCCCAAAGAACCCAACCACGGCCATAATCAGAAGCTGCCACTGAAGAAGCAGGTAGTTGCTGTAGAAGTACGCGATGGCGGCACAGACAGACTGAAAAGGGAAGCAAGGAAGGGCGTGAGTGACATTTCAACTTGGCTTCAGTGCCATTCAGCTTTAGTAACATTCCAACTTTTTGTGATTTCCAGAGCATAAATTCCCCAGTCCAAGTTGTTTTTCTAATTAACTGCCTTACTTAGCTCTCCTGCAATCTGCCTATTTCAAAGTGAACAGCTTAGCATCAAATGCCCTTTCATATTCAGCTTTGACTCTTCCTGATCCAAGGTCATTCCTAATTCCTAGTTTCCTTACTGCGTCCACAAACGGCTGACCTGCACCAAATCCAGGAAAGTAGAGACTCCCAGATTCCTAGAATTGTAGAGTTGGAAGGGACCACGAGGGTCATCTAGTCCAACCCCCTGCAATACAGGAATCTTTTGCCCAATGTAGAGATTAAGGGTCTCATGCTTTACCAGCTGAGCCATCACAGTGACTTGTAGATTGAGTTGGAACACAGCGTTTTTTGCACTTTATCCACTTAGCTATTTTAATTTAATTTATACTGATATGGAATGCTATTGTTCCATTAATATCATTCATTGCATTGAGATAGAAGGTAGCGTTTTCTATATAGCACACCTACCAATGCATGTATTCCACTTATGACTACTCCAAATGTTTGTTCTTTAAAAATAATTGTTCTATTAACCATTGTTTCGTCACGCACAAATATATCACATCACACATGTTTATGTTTAAACAGAATTAAATTTCAGTGTCTTCACTGGGGCTTAAACACAGGACTGTAGTATGTATTTTGGCTAACCAAACATCCTGCATTACTGAAAAGGCTTCTGTGTTCTTGCCTTACCCAGTGTCCTAGACAAAAGTAGATGACTTTTAAACTCCTTCCAATTATACACAAAGCTCTTTGTTTGCATAATGAATAAACTACTGTATTATTTCACTAGACTACTCATTATATGATGTCTGGCTCTGACATTTGGCAACCAATAATACCTGGATGAATTTAAAGACTGCAAAGGCAGGTGCACTGTCTTCTGAGTACAGGAATCCCAAAATACTGAGGAGTTGAGTGTTGAAACAGCTATCACCTAGACCCAGTAAGAAGCTGCAGAAAATTGCCACTTCTTTGCTGAAAATAAAGAGATGCCAATATTAACCACACTGTAATTAATAAAAATATACACAACAATGAATGGAAAATTAGGTACAATCCTACCATTCATATTATTTTTGTCTAAGTCTATTGAGAAATAATGGAGAAAAAAATGGCAAGGTCCAGATTGCTACCAAAGAGCTGCTTCATTTTGAGAATTCTCGTTTCGGGCATTTCTGCATTGCAATTAAATATGTCAAAGGCACTTTGCCCATATTATTTAATGTTTTAAATATTATTTGACTTAGCATTCCATCCAAACCTGGGCTTATGGTTTGTCTTCCCCAGATAAACCATGGGCGGTAAACCAAGAGCAAATCTTACGTTTACAGTTCATGGATTGTCTGGAGCAAGAGAAACCATGAGCCCAATTTTGGCCATCACAGTAAGGCAGTCCATGACTTGGCCCCAGATAGCGCAGCAGCAGAAAGGGAAGGAGGAGAATGGCACCTCAGCCATTATCTTTGGTCCTGTAACCAACATGTTGCCTGTTCATATTAAGCCATGGTTTGGCTTAGCACCCTGTGTAAACCAGATCTGTCTGGTCATGAGAAGTAAAGTAACTCGTACCTTGGTTCCATGAATGCTATGCTGTCTGTGCCATGGATGGAGGCGATGGGGGCATCGTTTGGCATGTTGTAGAAAATCAAATAGAAGGCTACAAAATGGACCACAATGCCTAACATCACCACTGGGTTCCTGCCAAAACGGTTGTTTTTGCTCAGAAGGCCAAAGATTCCTCCACCTGTAATAGAGAATGTATCTGTTAAGCCAAGGGTTGTTTTTCTTTCTTTCACAGAAACATATTCACTCATGTAAGTCTATATCTGCAGTCTAAAGTGGTACACTTCAATGGTTTACTGCTATTTCTGAGAACTAGGACTAATTATGTCACAAACATTGCTGGCTCCAACGGCCAAAAAGGCAATCTGCTTTTTATACCCAACAGCTGCTTGCCTTGGCTGTCAGAAGTCCTATACTGCAGAGTTTGCATAGTCTAAAATGAGCAAAACACTGCTGCTACTCCATCACCACTATAAATAAGTATTAACTTCCTGATCTTCTGCAAACTTAGCAGTTCAAAGGCATGCCAGTGCAGGTAGATAAATAGGCACTGCTGTGGCAGGAAGGTAAATGGCGTTTCCATGCACTCTGACTTCCGTCACAGTGTCCCGTTGTGTCAGAAGCGGTTTAGTCATGCTGGCCACATGACCCAGAAAGCTGTCTGTGGATAAATGCAGGATCCCTCGGCCTGAAAGCGAGATGAGCGCCGCAACCCCACAGTCACCTTTGACCGGACTTTACCATCCAGGGCTCCTTTACCTTTTTTTTTTTACCCTTTAACTTCCTGATGCATTAAACTGGTGTGGATAGTTTTAGTTAGCTCCTGAGGATTAAACAAACTGTTGTAGCTGTTTATATTAATGCACATCATAAGCATTTAAAACAGGTCCACCTCATTTAACTACATAGAAGCCATTTTGGCATATGTGGTATATATGTATTAAACAACTGTAGGCAAAATTTATTTCCTGCTATTTCAAATCCAGTTTTGGGAGATGCCATAGTGCAATGGTAAGGCATCTGCCTTGCATGCAGGAGATCCCAGATTCAATCCCCAGCACCTTTTCAGATGCCTGTCTGAAACCCTGGAGATCTGCTATGAGTCTCTATGTCAACAATACTGAGCTAGATAAACCAAAGGCCTAACGTTTATCAAGGAATTTCCTTTGTCCCTTTGACTCACCTAATATTTCTCCAATACCAATAAAAATACCAGAGAGTCCAATCAGACTTTTTTCTTCAGTACCAAATTTATTTACAGCACCTATACAGGTCCCATACACTCCAGAGAAGAACGTTAATTCCAGACCTAGAAAAAAACAGCAATATTACAAAAGGGAAGGAGAAAGTCCCTAGTTAGAGCTTTATCAAAGTCTACAGTTTAAGATAGAATTGCAACATGGAGCTGCCAAAAGATATCAGTAGACTGAATGATACACTGGTCTTTTAGGAGAACTTTTCATAACTGTATTTATGCAATGCAAGTCAAGTTGACCAGCGGTGGCATTGGTGATTATCTGGAGAAAGCAGCTGGTAGCAAAAATGCCTGTGTAGGATCCAACCATATAAACCACCAAGGTATTCCAAGTACTATGGCGCCGATATTAAATTTTAAGAATGTTTGTGCAGGATTCAGCTACAACAACCAAGGTACCTATGGAACACTAAGTGTTAGCTTTACTAACAACTCCCAAGAAGTATTCGTGAAACATTTTACTGCAGAGCTGTCTGATTCTATATGATTGTTAAAAGGATCATATGTACCACATGCCTTGATTTCTTTTGAGGAAAAGTAGAACATAAATTAAATAATAAAAAAATCTTAACCAAGTAAGGTAAATGAGGCACATGGCCCATTGAGAGCCTGCTATGGGCCAAAATTTCCACCGACCCATAGAACTGCAGACAACCCCCCCCCCAAAAAAAACCCCAAAACTTGGTGAAGGAACCTGAGACAGGCCTCCAAGTTTAAAGCAAGAATACTAAAATGTTGTGATCGGGCCAACTAAGGTCCGCAAAAAATGGGATCAAAATAAATGCAAAATTCTGAAAATCTCCACTTTCATTTTAAAGCCCAAAAAATTTGAAATCCTTTCGCATCTGAAAAGATTTTTTTTTAAAAAAAAAAAAGGACTGCAGGCTATGAAAGGTACAGATACTCTCAGCTGTAACCACCAGATGGCAATCTGCAACACAAGTATTCTGCTACCAAAGGGAAGATATAGGAAGAGGAGCACTGAAAGTTGCTGCGGGGGTAGAGAGAGAGAGAGGAACATATGATGGAAGAGATAACTGAAGATGCTGGAATGGAATGTCTTAATGCAGGGCAAGAGCCACAATCCAAAAAGCATCTACAGATGTGTACAAAGGAATCATCCAAGCAGCCAAGGCTTTTGTCCGAAGTAGCATCAGCCAGCAATATGAGTGGCAGTTCATTAGAAAGAGCAGATGGTCTTTTTTGGATGCAGAGAAATCTTTAAAAGAAATCCTTAGCTCTGTGCATGGTTCTCCCACAGGCTCACGGGCTCAGAATGAGAGCAGAAACTCAGACTAACAAACGCTTTGGGAGATACAAGAAAAAGAAAAGCACTTGGGGGATTTGCATGATGCAGCCAAAAGCAATGGATGTGGGATAGGATTGAGGGGCAGTAAGAAAGTCAGTCTGGGCCAAAGAAAAGTCCCATGCAAACTTCTAAGGCTAGTGATTCTATCCCCGTCCAGTTAGTTACCTGTATAGGCCGTTGTGATGCTAAGCAGCAGAATCTCTTTTGTGACACACAGCTTGATGGATCTTTCTGCAAAGAAGCCACAATTAAAATACGCACATGCACACCATGAGGATCCTCGCTGGATGCTGAATTAAAGTGGGAGGAAGTGGAATGGACAGAAGTATGTTATCCCCTCCCACAATCATAATGAAGACTTCTGAATTAATATTCACAGTTACATACAGGAACACAGAACTATAGGGCTTAAGAAGACAAAAGGGCGACAGATTCCAGCTTTGTGAGCCTAAACCATTGCTCACTGGTAGAGCAGATGCTTGTATGCAGAAGGCCCCATGTTCAATCCAGGTAGGGGTCTCCAGGTGGGGGTGGAAAATACTGAGCTAGATGGATCAATGGTCAGAAGAAGGCAGCTTCCTAGGCAGGAGAAGACACCTTAAGAGCCTCCCTTCCTGCCTACTTCATATCTGAAACAAACCACATTACAGCGAATGTAGTAATCCTGATGCTAATATTAGGCAAACCATCTTTCAATTCCCCTTACCCCACGGAGAACACATCCACTGCTCCCTTAAGAGAACAGCCACCATGCGCCATTAAGGATGAAACTTTCAAGGAACCCCTAGCACAGGTAATTAAAAGCATTTTTTCCTCGCTAGGGGTAAGAATCTCAGACAATGAAGCTTAACTGTGGTCCTGGGAAATGCAAAGCATTGGTGTCTGGGTGGCAAGAAGAGAAGTATCATACAACACAGGAAAATAATGCATATTGCCTGTCCTTTTTATAAAAAAAACCACATGGAGGTGAGCTTTTAATGTGTGGCATCCATGTATGACTATGGTTTGGCATGCTGGAAAATCTAATATTTCCATGGGATTTTACTTACTAAATGCATCGATGGCCCTTGTCATGTTGCTTTGGCCAGACCTGGTTAAAACAAACATTTATTTAAAGTGAGAAAATAAATTTACAAATGGTGAATTTGTCATGATTATTATTCTTTATACAACAACGCCAATAGAAATTTTACCATACCAATATGGGAAATAACTCATTCAGAAACGATCTACTTATTATGTATTGCTTTTGATTATTAGCCATATTTCAGAATGAGCTCGCCGGCTGGGGCGAAACCACTCCACTAGCTTCCTGGTGGGCGAGTCACGACTGCTTATAACAGGAGAAGCTTAAGGTGGTGGCAGGGAGGTCAGTGCAGTGCAAACACACTGGCAGGAGTGCCAGGTTGGCTCTGCTGGTGCATATGCACTCTGCTGACCTCCCCACCACTCCTTCTCTATCTCCCACTACGCAACAGCAAACCCACCTGCCAAGAAACTCGTGCAGCAGCTGCACCCCAGCCAGCAAGCTGCCTCTGAATTGTTGTATTTTACTGTTATGGATGGACATTATGTTGTTTATTATGTTTCTATCCAAACCCAAGTTAATTTCTGCTGCCCAGATGAATGACTATTGCATTCTATAGTAACTCCTAAAGTACCAGAAGGACTTAATTCTTACTTTAGCCACACACTAGCCTGGATTAGTGTCACATTAAAGGTAAAGGGACCCCTGACCATTGGGTCCAGTCGTGGCCGACTCTGGGGTTGCGGAGCTCATCTCGCTTTACTGGCCAAGGGAGCCAGCGTACAGCTTCCGGGTCATGTGGCCAGCACGACTAAGCCGCTTCTGGTGAACCAGAGCAGTGCACGGAAACGCCGTTTACCTTCCCGCCGGAGTGGTACCTATTTATGCACTTGCATTTTGACGTGCTTTCGAACTGCTAAGTGGAGTCTTTCCCACAAACTCCTCTACTTCCCCCCCCCCCAAATAAACTGATTAATGGGAAAATATAGTGCGACCTGTGAGGACAGTGTGCATAACCATCCTTCGTAATACAAATTAGTTATCTATCTTATTCACAGAGGGGTAGAAATGGCTAAGCATACAGATTCAGGAGTCAGATAGCCATAAACACCTACGTGCGTTCTATGAGGTTGTCAGTAGAGGCATCAGCATCTTCTTCCTCTGAATTTGATTCTTCTGGGGTCCTAATGAGAAAAAACAGAACGGTCCCCACAAGACTAATCACCGTCAGAGCAATGAAGACGGTCCTACGGTCGTTTTCTGGGAAAGAAAAAGAAGTGTGCGTCAACTTCATAAACCAACAATAGCATATCCATTCATTCTATACCTAGTACGTTTCTGTGCTGTGATTAAATACAGCATATAAAATAAGGTGTACTCTCCCATGTACTAGTCAAGCTCTCCATCAATGAAACTCAAGTTCTATATCCAAAGTTACCTATACAATAGAAGTGGGGAACCTTTTTCAACCCAAGGGCCAGTTCCCTCTGAGTAACTTTCTGGGAACCACATGCCAGTAGCATGTTTTAATTCTGAGCTTTATTCAATTTCAAAATCAACTGTGAATTCTAGCTAATGTATCACATCTGATTCACAGACAAAATAAATGCAAAACGTTATCGAAGCTTGTGAAAACTGGCATGAGCTCAGTTGCAGAATCTGGCAGCCAGAGCAAGAGGAATGTAGGAGGGAAGTTCAAGGATGGCACAGTGCTTTTTTGAGGTTGGAATGATAAAATAACAGCAAACAGAAGGGAAACACTGTAGTGTTTACAATTATGCTGCTACACATGAAGTTAAAAATAGCCTCCAAGGACTTTTAAAATACTGTTTAAAATAAGCTGTGGCTATCTCCACTGCTTTTTTAATTTCTGTTTGTCCCCTCATCAACATAGCAATTTCCCCTTATTATTTCATTCACAACCTGGTTACCTTAAAAAAAAGGATATATTAAAAAGACCAACCTGATATATGAAGTTTCCCTTGCCAGGCAAAGTATATATATAGATTTCCAAAAAACAAACTGTGAACAAAAGAAAGCACATTACTGGTTAGGCAAGCTACTTGAATCGCAAAAGAAGGGGAAAAATGTAGACTGCAATTTACTTTACACTGTCAGAAGATAAGACTGCAAATCCTTGTGAAGCTGAAACAAGCCCAAGGATTTCCTTGTAAAAAGTTAAAATATGTTGGCTTTCCAGGCATAGTTGAACATACCTGGACAACATAAGATAACAAAGAGCTTGTTCTCTTTGTTCTCCTGCTACACCCACACAAAAAGTGTAACGAAGTTAAAGCAAGAATACTTCTTGGCTGGATAAAGAACCCAACAAGTTGCTTCCAACAATGGTGATACAGTGGTACCTCGGGTTAAGTACTTAATTCGTTCCGGAGGTTCGTTCTTAACCTGAAACTGTTCTTAACCTGAAGCACCACTTTAGCTAATGGGGCCTCCCGCTGCCGCCACACCGCTGAAGCACGATTTCTGTTCTCATCCTGAAGCAAAGTTCTTAATCTGAGGTAATATTTCTGGGTTAGTGGAGTCTGTAACCTGAAGCGTATGTAACCCGAGGGACCACTGTATACATCTACATCACAAAAATTGATCCAAAAGAAGAATGGATTTTGTCAGCATCTGCTTATATCGTTGCTCTTCTTTCTTCATTTTCTACCACCACCACCACCACCAGATCTCAGAGTTAATTCCAGGGGGGCATTTGTTTCTGGGCTCAGTTTAAACTACTGGTGATGACCTTTAAACCTCTAAACTCTGCCATATATGAATCAACAAGCATCGGTTTCTTCAGACATCTTGTGAAAACTTTACCTTTCTGACCAGGCTTTCCCTGACTCATGAAATTGGGCCCTGTTTTATATGTTCATATTCCCTGAATTCCTGTTTTACTTATTCTTATATCCTTTTATAGTTCTGTTTTATAGGGAGTTTTTGTATTAATGTTTCATATTGTACACCACTTGGGATATTTTTAAAAACGTTAAGCAGTTTGTAAATGTTTTTAATTAATTAATAAAAAAATAAAGCTGCGGGTATCTAATTAATTAATTAATTAATTAATGGGTAGCTTAGGGACCAGTTACCTTGGCAACTGCCCACTCACACAGGAACTTGACTGACCTCACAGCCCCTGCTTCCTGTGCCACTCCTACACAAAATCAGGCAGGGACATGTGATAGACAGGACCTTCTCAGTGTTGGCACCGTGACTCTTTAACTCCCTCCTGGTGGGGATTCAAATCCCCACTAGCCGCTATATCAATTCGCACTAAAAACTAACATTCTAAAGACTTCTTGACATTTGTTGGCCAAATTTAAATCAGGGGTCTACTTGTTAAAAAGCAAACAGGGAGCATCTCCACCCCCATCACCCAGCCCAGACACAGAGGTCCAGCTCCAAGGGCCTTCTACCAATTCCCTCACTGCGAGAAGTGAAGTTACAGAGAACCAGGCAGAGGGCCTTCTTGACAGTGGTGCTCGCCCTGTGGAATGCCCTCCCTTCAGATGTCAAACAGATAAACAACTCTATGACTTTTGGATGACATCTGGAGGCAGCCCTGTATAGGGAAGGTTTTAATGTTTGATGTTTTGTTGTGTTTTTATATTTTGCTAGAAGCCACCCAGAGTGGCTAGGACAACCCAGTTAGATGGACAACATATAAGAATGAGAATAATTTCTTTCAAAGCCAGCGTGCCTCCCAGATAAAGCAGGTTGTCTAATAAATGAATAGGAATTGCCTTCCAGTCAATCAGACAAGGAAGCTTGTGTGAACTGGAAGGAAACTGGTTATTTTCCTCTTCTAGGGGCAGGTGACGACCATATGCAGGTGTGAACATGACAGCAGGTGAACGGTTTTGTGGGTTAGTGTTACGGAAGGCTGGAATAAAGCTTATATAAAAGACTGATCACATAAGCCAGGCAGTATCCTCTGCAGCCTTCCCTGAATTTCTGACTACTTCCCTTCAGATGCCAGGGCACTAGCTAAGTTCATGGGAAATTCTTAGTGCTAGCCTACAGGAACAAGGCAGATCATTTCCCATGACACAGAAATGATGTTGACTCAGAACAGCCTTAGAGCAAAGTACTCCTTCCAATATAGAAGACCATTTCTAAATAAGCATTTTGGAACACAGAATTGTCTGGAAGCTGTTATTCAACCCAATCCTAGCCCTATTTTCTTGGAAGAAAGTGAGTGAGCACAGAATTGCTACTGAACTGCAATTTTTTTGTTCCAATTAACTACGGATATTTCAGAAGGGACAGAATTCATAAAACTAGACATTTGGTGATAAATGGCACAAGTGCAGCATTCTCTAAAAAAGCTAACAAGTGCCAGGTAGATAGACAGACAAAATATTTATTGGCTTTTTACCAACAACGACAAAAAAAACCAACAACAAGTAGGGAGAGGTCAAAATCGTATTCGGTAGATATAAGGGTGATAATTTTGTTTCCTACCTGGATTGTAGTAATGCCCAGAAGATGCCACTGTTTCTGCCAATGGTGTTTTCATTGGAATTTATTGTCAGACAGTTTCCCTGAGCAGTCCACAATACTGAAATTTAAATCAGAACACAGGTAAACAAGGAAAGAAAGTTATCTAGGATTTGCTGACATTTTATGTGTGTCTTGGGTCTGTGGGCCCAGGGTAGTTAGTATTTTTAAGATGCCTATTTGGGCCACTTCACAGATTTTTAGGACTATACCCAAGATGTTTTTAAGTGTACTAATAAAAATGTCAAGCGTGAATGTAACAATGTTCTGTCTGAAACACAAATATCACACTTCATATGCTACAAGGCTGGAATTGGCAGCAGCTCCTTGCTGAGTTTGTTGCCATGTGTGAAACAACACTTATCCTCCATCTTCAAAATGTGAAAATAATGACACATTTGCAAGCATCAACAAATCTCAAATACCAAATAGAATTTGTTGCCATGTGTGAAACAACATTTATCACCCAGCTTCAAAATGTGAAAATAATTACACACTTGCAAGCATCAACAATTAATATATACCAAATAACATAAAACATTACTAGAAGGTATTCTAGGTATTTCTCCACTTGCTGGCAACGCAGCCAGCCTCTGTGGCACTAAGGGTTAGTTTCTGATTTATCACAGGCTGCTGGCAGCAACAAATCTGAACCATATATATTTTTTAAGATGCATAAGGTATGACTTTCAGAGTGGATGCCACTTCAGCTACGGTCATATTTCTAATCTGGACTTTGAGTACTACTTCAGGGCATCTCCAAATGACACAGCAAAAAACCCAAGTTAATTATAATGCTACCTACTTTGAACATGGTGATCCTAAGTAAATCTCTCTAAATTCAACTGGGCTTGCTTTCTAGATAATGTGTTAGGTTTGCAGCCTAAGGGAATAATAATAATAATAGTAAAATAATAATAATAATAATTCCTGTGGGAACCTTTCACACAAACCATATCCATGCCTGAGTGTATGCTTTGTGTAAATACTTCGTTTTCAAGATATACCAACTTGATAATCCTCAGCTTGAGCTGTAAAAATGAAACAAACGTACTGTTGCGTGCTTAAAGCCAAACTAGCCATGTCACTTGTTCTTATGCCTTTTGCATCTTAATTCATTATCAGAGGCACAGAGAACTTGTTGAGACCATGGTGCCAAGGAGAGGGAGTTTAGCCCTTTCTTCCCCTGATGCGACTGTTAAAAAAACTAAAAATCCACACACTAGCTGTTAGCAATTCAAAAAGAAACACGTAACATGTGACACATTTAATATAACATCTCACCTAGATTTTAGGATTTCTACTAAGTTGGAACATCAAGAATCACAAACTTCTTTTAATTTTTAAAGGCAGAGCTTAAGAAATCAAGAGATTTGCTAACAGAATAATTTTGGGGATCTTTTACATTCAACTTTGTTTTCATTCATTCCTCTTCCAGCTCCAAACTATCAGGTATAAAAGTTCTCTAATGTTTCTTTACAACTATCATTACTAGAGAAGTGGGGACACTAAAGAGCTTTTTAAAAATAGAAACGCTAACATTTGGATTCAAAAACCACACATAGTTCTTCTGCATGTCCAAAGGAGCTTTGGACTTTGTCGTCTCAAACAGGATATCCTCATGCTACATAGCACACCTGTTTTTAAACTGAAAGGAGTTTCAAAAGCAAA
The DNA here is from genome assembly GCF_964106915.1 of Podarcis gaigeae. Lineage (NCBI taxonomy): Eukaryota > Metazoa > Chordata > Lepidosauria > Squamata > Lacertidae > Podarcis > Podarcis gaigeae. Next base: position 37,730,152 of record NC_139679.1, on the reverse strand, counting down.
GTTGTCGTTTGGAAGATGGGGAAGCTGAAAAAAAAATCAACAATTCCAAAGGGCATATTATGTGCCTAGAATATATGCTCTGGGCATCTTGGCCTCGATCTCAAGATCCTACCAAGACCCCAAGTCCAACCTAAACATTCCTAGATCTTTCTGATACAAAGTTGGGAACAGCATACAGAAAGGCCTCATTCACACATAGTTTAGTGCTACACACGTGAGCCTCCCAGAACCTGAGTGAGCTGCTGGGCTTGCATGCTCCTACCTCATCTCTCCTGCACAGTCAAGAGGAGTTCTACCAAGCTTAGCTTCAGTTTAAAAAATATTGGCTAAACATTGCACACAAACCCGGGACCCTGGATTAAAACAAGCTCTGGTCAGTTTTGATACAAGCCAACTTCCAACCATAAGTTATGAAGTTGGGTTGTTTAACAAACCACTTTTATTTTAAGCCAGAATCCCTGATTCACTGCTAACAGTTAGCCAAGATTCTTTGAAAGCAAAACTCACAAGCTGTGTGCGAGAGGGGAGGGAGTATTACGCAAGCCAAACGCTTTGTTTGGGCTCATGAAGCCTCACCAACTTAGCACTAAACCAGGCATAGGCAAACTTGGCCCCCCAGATTTTTTGGGACTACAACTGCCATCATCCCTGACTACTGGTCCTGTTTGCTAGGGATGATGGGAGTTGTAGTCCCAAAACATCTGGAGGGCCAGGTTTGCCTATGCCTAAACTAAACTATGCTTTAAAGTTCCATGAGAACCAAGGAAAAAGGCTTACCAGCAGCTGCTATTCCAAGGAAAACAGAGGCTGTGTAGAAGCTCCAAGTAGAAGGCTGGATAAAAACGGCAATATATATGCTGAAAAGATGGCAATGTATGGGATTCAGTTTTAAAATTGCTGATGCTACAACTGCAATACTTTATATTATATTAAAGTCAATTTCTTACTCCAACTGCAAAAAATACTGCAGCTCAATATATCTGAAAGTTTTACATATCACTAAAGCACATCATGACATGCTGTTTCAATCATGAAATCTAACAACCATTATTTTCTTACACTGTACCCCACTCCAAGAAGCTCAATTTAAAATATTAAAAAATTTAAAAATTTAAAATATTAGCCTCACAGCAACCCCAAGTGCTCGATTTAAGCTGTGAGAAGATGACTTGATCAGGGCTTCCAAGCGAGATTCATGGTTCTACAGGGATTTTAACTTGTACATCCTGTGTCCAAAGCCAACACACTAACCACTATCCCATGTTCTTCAATTCCTCACCTGCTGATCCTGCCCATGAGGATAATAAGCCTTCCAAAGGTAGATGAATAAAAGGTAGACAGGCAGAAGGAAACATCAAGGGCTTACGTATTTTGACTTACCTGTAAAAGATACCACTAACAAACATGGACAATTGCGGTCCTATGATGGCAACCACCGAAGGCGAGATAAGATTGGATGCCGAAAACACCCCATAAATAACAGCCATGCTGCGGAAAGTAACACTAATTATTAATAAATATTAGGAGACCGTTCAATGTCATTTCAGAGTTTTTAAATATATAAATAGTGGGGTAGGAGAGATGAAAATAATGCCAACTTATTTCACATATGGCAACCAATGTGCCACTTTGGTTTCAGATAGTACATGGGTAGATGAGTCTAAAAAGCCCAGGACACAATTTTTCATGGCCCTCTAGTAGCTATGGTGGCTCATTTACCAGAAGTAATGCATTTAGTGTGAACTGGATCAGAATATAAATCAGGAGGTTTAGTTTGGTCAGTTATATAATGTCCAGTTTGGCCATTATTTGCCTTCCTCAACTGTATCTATTAATTAACACAGGACTGTATGCCTGTGTTATGCCAGGTCCAATCCAATCAATTTGTAGGTCCCTCTACAAAAACAACACAAAACAGGACACGTAGGAAGTTGTATTCACACATACCCAATGACAAATTGGATTTAGCCATTACTGTAGTAGTCAAAGGATTTGTTATTATTAATTATTATTTTAGCCATTTTCATTGTTCTTCCCTTCTTCCATGGCTTGGATCAAAACATTATAAATTGGGAGAGCTCAATTATGAAAGCAAAATACATTTCACAAAACAAGCAGATATAGTGGTACCTCGGTTTACAAACATAATCCATTCCAGAAATCTGTTCTTAAATCGAGGCGCGCTTTCCCTAATAAGGCCTCCCGCCGCTGGTGCCCTTCTACCGTTCGGCTTCCGTTCATAGACCAAGTTAAAGTTCGCAAACAGGGACACTACTTCCGGATTTGCGGAGTTCGTAAACCGAATAGTTCGTAAACAGGGCTGTTCTTAAACTGAGGTACCACTGTATAAGCATTTTTACATAATTTTGAGTTACTGTATTTTAGCAATTACCTCACACTATGAGATGAAAATAACTAGGAATGTATCATTTGTATCTTAAGCTGAAATGCTGTCAGCACATTGTAACTTCTTATCCAGAGGCTAATCCTTACTTTTTCCTGGGTGTTTTTAACACATTCTTTGTTAAGGACTTTCAACTTTGGAAGAGACAGATAACGGGATATCACCAATTTATTTACATAACTCCTTATGAGTCAGTGAAATGGACAGGGGGAAATTGAGTTAGACACCGGCTTGCCTTCTCACCCCACCCCCTTCCCCCACAAAAGAGGCATGCACATAAGGGGACAAAATGAAGGGGTTTCTATTTTTTGACACTTGGGTGCAAGTCTCGTTTTCTTCATGCACTTTTTTCACTGCTTTGCAGATGGGGACTAGCATTCTGACACATTTAGCTTGAAATGCTTAGCTCTGAAACTCTGTTTGGGACCTCCCCCAAAAAAGGAGGAGGAACTCAGAGTATTGATAGGGAGAATGATTGTTTTCCATTATGTCTGAACCCAGCACATAGTGCAACTCAAAAGCAACAAAAAGAGAAAGGTGTCAGTGAAGAGTACCTTGTATAGCCACTGCCATGGAAATCAGTGTGATTTAAATTTGTGATGACGGTTTGCTGTACGGAAAGAATTTTTTAAAAAGATTAAAATATGGTATCTAAATATTTTTTTTAAATGATAAATACTTGAGATACCTAACAGAACTAGAAATCAAACTACAGATTAACAGTAATTAAAACACTAATTAAACTTCAAAGCAACACCTTGAATTAGGTAGTTGCTATTGTAATACTCCTTTCATTGATATAGGCACTGACTCATTCAGCACGTGAACACAGGTTTTCATAATCACTAATGTTGCAACACAGAAAGCAAGGATGCAAAGGAAAGTTGATAGCCTGAGTAAGTTAAGAGTTTTGCACATCGGTTTTCTGAGCTCCCTGAGTGTTTTTCTCTCCCCTTCTCCTGAAGGCAAAACTACACTTTACTTTCACAAACAGATGTTCTGAAACCTACATTTGAACAGGTAACACTAATGAGATTGCAATGGAACATTCTAACTGGTGAGTGGGAAGTGTCCCTGATTACGTATAATCCACAGGGAACTAGGAAGGGAATAACTCTCTCACACTCCTGCTTATTGAGGACAGGATTGATACTGCATGCTTGGAACAAGATCTTATTGCACAACAGGAATTCCCTCCATCCTCCCCCCAAATGCCTGCCAGCCAGCCCAAAATCTGCTCTGGAGGGTTGGATGAAAGCCCAGAACTGGTTTAGGGGGCACATGGGGAGTGTCTTGTTGTGAGACTGGACCATGTTGTGTGTATGTATGCTTCATTAGTGCTACATTGAATTCTACCCCTTATACCCAGGAACCCTGATGCATGGGATTGGGGCGAGGTGGAGTGATAAAAAAAGGAATTTCAAACAAAGGGATGGGCAACATGGTAACCTCCTAATGTTGTTAGAATCCTTCTCCCATTAGCCTCAGCATAGCTAATAGACAGGGGTGGTAGGAACTGTGCTCCAACAACATCTAGAGATGCATGGGTTTCTCTCTATAAAAGAGATGTGCAAGTGCTGGCAGTTAAGGATACAATCCTATAGTCCATGGGAGGGTGTCCCAGGGCCATAGGAATTTGCAGATCTTCCTTTCCTTGGCCAAAGAGAGAGGTCCATCCTCAGAGGGGGGCATCCACCCCCAGAACCATTCCCCTGGCTCCCAATAAAAAGGCCACTGACATGGCTCCTCCCCAGTGGCTTTTGGAGAGGAATATTGGGATGAATCCCAAGCGTCTGGGATGCTCTTGGCATGATCCTCTGGCATGCTCCTGGAATATTTTGGGGGGGGGATATATATCAGTCCTGGCAGGGCTATAGAATTGGTGAGTCTGCCTTGCATTCACACAGACATGAACACACACAGAGACAGAATAAAGATTACTATGCCTCAGCATTACATCCTGAAAGATCATCTGAATGCTACACAGGGCAGTGTGGGGAATCACATGCTTTTTCACTTGGAAGCTCATTGAGATCTGTTATCCTTGCAGGCAATGAGGTTAGGATTCCAGCCCTAATCATTTTCTGTGTTCACTAAAAGCAGTAGATAGCTTCAGAAATATTTCTAAATCTAGAGAGATTAGAAGAAACAAAACTAGAGTTATCACATTACATGTGCTTGAAGCCCCAAAACAATATAACCAGACTGAAGCACCATGAAGAAAGGAAAGGGATGCATTCAGAGGAAGGTAAGAAGGGGTAGGCTTAGATTTTCACTTACCGCAACATTTCCACATGTTTGGAAAGCAGTGAACATAAACATAAAGGCTGTTCCTAGAACAATGATGTTCAACAGCTTTTTTGTCTCAGGATTCATTTTGTGTTTCCTCAAAAAGCTTTCTGGCTGAAGTTGGGGCAGGGTCACTACCCTTTAAGCTTCTTTTTAAAAAAATTCTGTCAAGACAATACAAATACCACAATAAGCGCATATGTAAAACTGACTGTGGCATCGACAGATATATTCTGACAAATGAAGGGAAATCATGTACAACTGTAGCTAAGCAAAATAATAGCAGAGAAAAATCTCCAAGCAACAGGAATGAAAATACTACCTTTCACACAGTGAACAACAGCAGGCTCTCCCACAAGATGAAGCATTCTGCCCCAGCTGATCTTCTTTGACATTTTACTTCCTCATCATATCTTCTGAGTCAGTTTTTGGCCCAGAGACTTTAAATCACGTGGTGACAAAGGGAACTCCTGCAGAGAGAGCATTCAGTTCATGCTGGACAGGAACTAAAGAGCAGTACAGAAGTCAGGTCAGCTGACCAAAAGGAAGAAAGCCCTGATGAATTCTGGGAAATGCAGTTCTGAATGTTCCATTCTTAGTCAACACAGAAAAGGCAAGCATGCAAAGGACTTGCTTGGTTGTTTAAATGATACATTTAATGAGGAATTGTTGACTCCCTTTAAAAAACATTCATTTCTGCTTCATATATTTATATAATCTCAATGAGTGGTAAAAAGAGGTAAGATATCTAAGTATCATTTACTTAATTGGGCATTCAAGTTATGTATGTCAGTGTTTAATTTACTTTCTCCACACTGTACTAGAATGTGAATTACTCGGATATAATGTGTACTGTTAACACAGTAATAATTTCTATTACTTTATTCTTCCATCACACAAGGAAACCACTTTTTAAATTAACCGTTACACATTCCCATGCAGCTTTTTGGTGACAATGAGGCACAACAGATTAGGTGGTGATACATTCTGGTTCAGGGGTATGTTTGCAATGTGGGCAAGATATTGCTGGAGTATAAAAAGGTTGGGAGGCATTGTTTTTAGATGCTTCTACCATGATTTCAAGGATGCGGGTGGCACTGTGGGTTAAACCACGGAGCCTAGGACTTGCCGATCAGAAGGTCAGCGGTTCGAATCCCTGCGATGGGGTGAGCTCCCGTTGCTCGTTCCCTGCTCCTGCCAACCTAGCAGTTCGAAAGCATGTCAAAGTGCAAGTAGATAAATAGGTACGACTCCAGCGGGAAGGTAAACGTTTCCGTGTGCTGCTCTGGTTTGCCAGAAACAGCTTAGTCATGCTGGCCACATGACCCGGAAGCTCTACACCAGCTCCCTTGGCCAGTAAAGCGAGATGAGCACCGCAACCCCAGAGTCAGTCACGAATGGACCTAATGGTCAGGGGTCCCTTTACCTTTACCTTACCATCATTTCATAAATCAGAGTGATGACCTCTAATATTTCAGAATTTTGTCAGCTAAACATTTCACTTGTGGAATCAAGTAGCCAAACACTATTTTTGTTCATAGCCAAACACAAAAGGGGTGCCTTATTAACTCACTAGTGCATTGTCCCAAGAAAAAAGATATTCCATTTGGGAGAACTACTAGTTAACCTGTCTTTAAATCTGTTTACTTCAGTGTAATACTTTTGTACAGAACACAGCTTGGTAGGTTAGGTTGAAATAATGGCTATAAACCTCCATAGAACAAAATACAGTAACACAGGTCTATTTTTTTTTTAAAATGCCAAACTTTTACTTTTTTTTTGCTGTTCAAATTCACTAATGCACCAGTTGTAATCTGCAGTCCCCTTAGCAAAAAGCTTGCTTTATGGTGTCATGATTGCTTTTGATAAAAGACACTGCCGGGCTATTATTTTCTGATTCCCTCCCCCTCCCCCTCCCCCTCCGACCAACGTAGCACGGCTCCTATCAACATCTCCCCCACCTCCACCTAACTCGGCACTAATAGCAATGGGCGGAGCAAAAGGTAGTCACGCCCTCAACCCTAGTTCGCGCCTCTTCACTGCGGCAGGAAGGACATCATCGCTCCGCCTCACATCCTTAAACCGTCCAAGGCTCTCGTGCACGCTACGTGTGTACTATAGATTTCGCGCGCGCGCTCCCTAAAGATCAGTTTCCGCTCTCCCTTCGCCGCCATTTTGAATCCAATACTTCCATTTTTTCGACAAGCGCTATTTGAACGCTTAAAAAGAAATAAACCCGCGCAGCTTGTAATAAACAGAATCTTAAAGAACATGTTTTCATATTTGATTCATCAAATTTAAAAACATTGCATAGTCCTCAGGAACAGACATTTATGTATAATACGTGTGTTTGTGTGTAATCTCTTCCGGGGTTTCAAACCTAACGGCGCCTGAGCGTCCAAAACCCTGTAATTAAGTTTACAGTATCTCCCTTGACGGCCCAGTTGCGCCGCCAGCGCGTTTCCATGACTTTTTCGGTTGGGAAAACGAAAACGGATTTTTAATTTGAATCGGCCCAGCCCTGGGAGTAGGAGAGGGGGAGGGTGGTCTCGCGGTTTGCTTCCGGGTCACAGGCGGCCATTTTGTGGCGCTTAAGTGCTCGGGGAAGGGCGGCACCTCGCTCATTTGCTCGTGGCTGCGCGGAGATGGTGGTGAGCGAATGAGGCCCTGTCCGCGCGCTTGAGACCCGACCGCAGGTCCCGACACCTGCAGCCCCAACGGAAGAGGCCTTCGGCCACTACTCCTCACTCCCAGCCCTCTCGTCACGCGCCTTCTCCCCCCCCACCCCAGTCACCGCTCCGCTTCTCCGGCGTCACCCCCTCCTCCCTTCCCTTTCCCCCCTTTCCCCTCCCGCTGCTATGAGTTACGGGCGGCCGCCGCCGGACGTGGAAGGCATGACCTCGCTGAAGGTAGACAACCTGACTTACCGCACCTCCCCGGACACGCTGCGGCGCGTCTTCGAGAAGTACGGCCGCGTCGGAGACGTCTACATCCCCCGCGACCGCTACACCAAAGAGAGCCGCGGCTTCGCCTTCGTGCGCTTCCACGACAAGCGCGACGCGGAGGACGCCATGGACGCTATGGATGGGGCCGTGCTCGACGGGCGCGAACTGCGCGTCCAGATGGCCCGCTACGGGCGGCCGCCCGATTCCCACCACAGCCGCCGGGGGCCCCCTCCGCGCCGGTACGGCAGCGGAGGCTACGGACGTCGGAGCAGGAGGTGAGGGGGGGAAGAGAAGGCCCCGCGGCTGCTTCAGAGGCCGAGGCTGGGCGGGTGGAGTGGTGTATGGAAAGTGGGATCTTTGGCGCGTGAAGGTAAAGGGAGTGATTGTTGCGAGTAACTTGAGGTGGCAAACGAAAGGCCTGTGTTCTTTGCGGATCGCTTTGGCTCAGGTCGGCGGGAAAAGAGCTGGGCCACGTGATCCCCGAGAGCGAGGGATCGAATGGGCGGCGCGGAGTTTTCCCCTTTAGGCGTCATAAACGAGATCTGGCTGGGAAATAGCATTGTGAGTTTCTATCCGTTATTCAATCCGCCCTTTTTTCTCCCTTCTCAATCCTTTCTCTAACCCGCCCGCTCTCCGCAGTCCTAGAAGACGTCGTCGCAGCCGGTCCCGAAGCAGGAGCCGCTCCAGGTCCCGAAGCAGATCGCGCTACAGCCGCTCCAAGTCCAGATCCCGCACACGATCCCGGTCTCGTTCCACTTCCAAGTCCAGGTCTGCCAGGAGATCGAAGTCCAAGTCCTCTTCTGCCTCCAGATCTCGCTCCCGATCGAGGTCCAGGTCCAGATCAAGAAGCCCCCCGCCTGTTTCAAAGAGGGAATCGAAGTCGAGGTCCCGTTCTAAGAGCCCTCCTAAGTCTCCCGAAGAAGAAGGAGCTGTGTCATCTTAAGAATATGGTAACGTGTCTGGCGGCCTACTGTATTTGCATGCTGTATTGTAGCACTCTAGTGGGTGTGGGTCTTGAGACAGGATTCTAGCGTAAGTAAATCCTAATGGGGCATGTTCGTTTCTGAGGAGGGCATTTTAGCTTATGGCTAATAAAATAAAATGCAATTTTTTACAGAGACTATATTTGTGTTTTGTTGCAATTAATAGCTTGCTTTTTAATATCTATTGTTTGAGACGCAACCTATTTCTGAAATGACTATTTCTTACTGTTCTTACCCAACATCTGCATTTTCCCCTTTAAAGCTGCGGTCTCCTGTTTGCTTAAAGAATATTGGCCAGTATTGCAGATTTTAACTGATTTGGCTGATCCTCCAGGGACCAGTTTCTGTGGGCGTGTATTGGAGCAGGTTTGTCTTTAAATGTTAAAGATACACTATCCTGTTAATGACCAATCAGTCCTGTGTTTACAATGCTGAACGGCATCCAATATTTTAAAAGTGGAAGGTGAATTGCAAGAGCTAATGGAAATCAGTTATCTAAAGTACGATTGTGGGCTTCTAAGGATATGTAGGGTGGGGAAAATGGATAGTGTGTCTTTAACCTCCCTCAAATTGTTTGGTCCTGTTTTTTCAACGGAAGTGGGCCTAGAATTGTTAAGTTACACAACTATTTAATGATTCTTCAAGGTTTTGAATAAGAACTAATGCCTAATGTGAATTGGGCTGGATTCAGGTTAAGGGTAGTTCGATCTTAGACACTATGTAACATCAATAATGGAGATTCAACAGTATCAAAAAATTCTCATGCTGTCTACATTAGTATCCAGTATCATGGTGGGAGGTGGGCATTGCACATTTCTAAAACAGTGAGACAAGGCCAGTATTACTAGGAATCTGAGAGCATCCATAAAATATGGAGGACATACAAAGGGGTACCTTGCTGAACTATACCTTTTTCAAACCTAGATACCGTCAAAAACATGAGAAACCTACATAAAGGAAGCCCTGGAGGAAGTACGATCGTTAGAATCGCCAGTCCATTGGAGAGATCCCGGCACAACCAACCAGCTGTTGAAAAGGTTATTTTGTAACACTTTGTCTAACTTTTACTTTACTTTTGAGCCTCAAATGGCAGACTTTTACATTTATGTGCCATTTTGTTGCTATTATTCAAATTTCTTGTAATTTAGTGAAGTGAACGACTACAGATTTCATTATTGGCTTGGATATGTGAGGTAAAATTTTCATTTTTGTTCATGTAGTGCTGATTTTGCAAATAAAAGTGATAACTAACTTGCTTCCTCAAGTTTATTAAAGATCTATGCAGCTGTGATATGCTGAATAGCTTAATGCTGTCCACATGCTCAATTTTTGCCTTTAGTCTCAAATTCTGAAATTTTTAATTCAAATGCATTTGCAAATACTTCGTTGAAATAGTATCTACAAATCAAACGTTAAACTTTACAGCTGACAATTATTTTGAACAATTTGTTTTTATCAGACAAAATTCTAATCTCTTCTCTTATGTATTTTTGTGCACTAGGCGCAGTTGTGTAGCAGTTGAGTAATGCTGGTTAGCTGTTAAGGTGGCGTGTTGCAGTGCAGAGTGCTTGGCTGTTTCCTGTTTTCTCCTGATTGCTCCTGTAACGATGCCTTGTCGTGCAGAAACAAATGGCTGTCCAGTTAATTATAATTGCCTGACAACTGCACTTCCAGTCACCCGGGCCTTGCATAAAAATAACGGAGCATACAGTGAGCACATCTAGCTGGTGGTAAACACACCTTATTTTTTTCCAGAATGGTAAATTAGACCATCTACATATGTGAACTTGGATATAAACAAATGTAATGTTAAAAGCATTTGATTCATTCCTCTGTAAGTTCTGATATGGAGTATCTCTTACAACATTCTATACTATAACCACTGTGTCTGTAGTTTAATAAAACACTTACTTGGTGTTCAGTTTTTTGAACTCTTATATCCTGACTCTGCTTTGTATGTTAGAAGGGAACAAAATCTGTCGTCCTATTTCAGAACAGTAGCTAATGTGTATTAACCTTCATTTATATATAACAAATCACATTTGGAGTACTTTTCTTTTGAAATTTGTATGAATTGTTCCAGATTTGCAGGATAGGTGTTAATAATGTACCTCTACAGTACACACTATATAGTAGAGCACACAGATGGGAATATTGCACACAAGTCATTGGAGGTGTTTTCTGGGTAGTGGATACATGAAGTAGGAAACTAAACTGACTAAGCAGAATATGCTATCTTAATGTGAGAATGGCTGCACTAAAACTTTTAATAAACATGCTGTGTACATTGACAGCTATGTTGGGGGGCAACTGCTACTTCACTGCTTAATGTCGGGGGAAGAAGACTAGGATCCCTTGAAATGCAAGGAAAAGCACCACCTCATGGTGCCACATAACTCCATTTACTTAAGAGCAGGCATGGCCAGACGTGGCCCTCCAGATGTTTTGGGACTACAACTCGCATCATCCCTAGCTAACAGGACAAGTGGTCAGGAGGAGGATGGGAATGGTAGTCCCAAAACATCTGGAGGGCCACGTTTGGTCATGCCTGTTTGAACAGCATCTATTGTAAACTGGCTGAATGTACAGCTTGCTAGTATACCCAACCCAAATGTGTTAGAGGTAAATAACTTTTATTTTAAAACACATCAAAGCAAACCTCTCTTTTAAACAGTAACAGGATCTGACTTGGTTGCTTTATTTGTTGTGAGGATCAGCATTTCAATAGTATGTCTCCCCGGAAGAGTAGAGCCTGCCAGTTGTTCCTTGTTGGCCTCAAAGGATTGCAAGGGCACACAGATGCTTTCCATTTCCCATTTGTGAAGCAGTCCTTCAATAGTCCAGTCAGCACTGAAAGAAACACCAGTCAGCACTTGAATCTTTATCATTCAATACCTAGGCTTGTGTAATCACCAGCGTATTTTAAAGCTGGCTCCTCAGTAACACTTCAAGGTTCCAAGTCACAGAACACCTTGTAAAAATACAAAAATGGTAATAAACTAATACTGTGCACATTTTAGACCAGGGTCCATCAGTATGCCCTGTGAAAATGCTTGAAACAAAATACCAATACAAATACAGCATACCTCCTGATTTGATGTGTGGTCCAGAACTGAGCATGCAGATTCTTTTCCATTAGGTAATGCACTGTACTTATAACATCTTCAAAGTCTATGAAATAACGAAAGTATTTAATGCAATAATACTGTAAAAGTGGTGGCATTTTACTTTTGTGCCTTTTTTACTTTGGTCTTTAAAAACCTAAGCTGCCATTTATTCCATGTTGGAGAAGGGATATAAATGTGTATAAGTTTGGAAATTATTTGCACTGTATTTGCTGTACAATGGCATAAATACTGTTATCAGAAGTATAAGTTGTAGTAACATCTATTCTAAAAAGCCTCTTCATATAGGCTTTGTTCTTTTAGAGTGTGTGGGGCTTTCATCCAGTTTTGCACACAAGTTCTGTCTGTTTTTCAGATCTTGACCCAAGTTTCTACAGAATGAGACTGCCAACCGCATCCTTGGCCCATGGCTATGCTGGCTTGGGCTAATGGGAGTTGGGGAACCAAAGGTTCCCCACCCTTGCAACTATATTATTTATCCAGCTGAATAAAAGTACAACCATTGTATCTGATTCCCATTTCAAAAGAAACTTCCCATGTGACAAGTGCAGAAGAATATTACTGTTCACACACACACACACACGGGTGTGTGTGTGTGTGTGAGAGAGAGAGAGATCAGGTAGCTTTACATAGCCTTCACTGGTCTGGACCAATTTTTTGAAGAAAGCGCAGGTGGAATATTCTGCCTATCTACCACATGCCGATAAAAGGCCACAGTGTATGTTCCCATACAGCCATGATAATGGTTATTTGCAGCTCCTAAGATTGTAAAAATTAAATGATTACAAGCACATAAAAGAGTGAGGAAGGTGTGTTGCTGTCCTATTTGTGTCAGGTGCCCAGTTCATTGTGCTATCACTTAAACAATTGAATCAAGACTATTATAGTTCATCAAGCCATGGCTTGATGGTGGAGTAGACACTTCACAGACAGGTGTGCTGGGATTTGGCTTCATTAAAATACCTTGGGTAATGAGAAGAGTTTGAAAAGTTCACTACATGATATCAACAGCAGGTCAAGATAGATTTCAAATCCTCACAGCCAAGCTGATGAGACTTAAAAGTCCCAACAACATCTGAAGGACCAAAGGTTCTCCAGCCCTATAGACTAGTGGTTCTCAAACTTTGTTTTTACTACTTTGCTAACAGTCTTGATGGAAACAGTCTTTCTTTTCTACAAGTTGCAAAATATTTTTGTAACTAGTTTTCATTTCTGACGTGCTTCCAGCTTGAAGGGATTTTTGTTGCTGTTCAATACCTGTATTTTTAAAACCATCACAGCATAATGAAAATAGTGGCCCCCAGGTCATGGCATTCTAGCCTGCTTAAGAATCTGGCCCTCATCAAAACTACATCCCAAAAAAAGTGTAGGACCAAGTTTTTTTCACATAGACCTTTTGCAATAGAAAATGCTGACCAAGATGAGTAATGGTCCAGAACAGCTGCATATTTTATTTTTTTGTGGACATGTTGGCCAGTCTGCTCTTGTTGGAAGGAAGATTGGAATATAAGAAAATGAATTCATTTACATATAATTGACCAATGATACTTAGTCTGATATATAAACGAAAAGCAAATATTTGCTACTTTGCTAGATTTCCATGAGTCAGTAATTTAAGAAAAACTCCCATTTACTTTCAAAGTTGCTCTATCCTAGTATACTCTTGCAGTGCCTCAAATCAATGATTTACCATTTCTGTCATTGCAGAGCTCCCACACTTTGTGTTTTGATGATAGTTTTAGGAATTTCAATATATTGCAGACCAAGTCAAAGATCATGTCAAATACTTAATTCGCAAATATTCTAAGAATGACACCTGGACCTTTAAGCAGGAAGGAATATCCTTTTTTATTCCTTTTAATTTCATATATATATATATATATCGGGGAATAATACTTTCTTCACCAATTTGGATAACACACATGGCAGGCCAAGGAGAGCTGAGGAACTACTCAGGTTTTTGTAGCCACCATTCACACCAATTTAATTTGGTGTCAAATTCTATGCTATGCTATCTTCACACGGATGCTCAGAACATGAACAGCAGTAGATAAAACTTTTGAGTTACCTTCTGGTTCGAAAAAAACGTCGGATGCCAAAATAATGTCCACTGGAGGTAAGGCCAATAGACTGGGTGATACATGACCCCAGGTGAGTCCTATGACATATACTCCTGAGAGGTTATTCATCTGGCAGCTTCTTCGACAGTTGTCCAAACACTGAGGGGATTCTGCGTTATCTGACAATATAATTTCTGCTCCGCATTTTGCTGCCACTATCCCAGGAAGACTCACACCTGCTCCAATCTAAACAGAGTAAAAACTTATTTTTAACACCAAATACATGTGTAACAAGTTCAGAACTTTAGTACAGCATGGGTGTGTTTTTTCCTCATGATCATCGTTAACTGCTAAATGACACAAATGAAAACATACCAGCAGTTTACTCACTAGAAGCCTCCGTTTCATTGCACAATCCGATTTCTAAGGTCTTTTTCTACTTAGAACCATTCTAGAAAGCAGTAATTTAATCTTTGATTAAGTGTTTCCTTCAGAAATGAACTGTGTCAACAGTTGTGATCTGGTCTACATTTGCTTGTTGCAGTTTTTTTAGCAGGAAAGTTTGAATGGGGAAGTAGGTATAATAGTTGCATGGTCTGCTACCCGATTGATATGGTCCATGTCCCAGAGATTTATGGAACTAGGGATTCCTGAATACTATAGAGGATTTTCCAGTGGATAGAGTTGATCCTGTCAAAGCCCTCTCTGTTGCAGAAAGCTAGATAACATCTGAAGGGTCACACCCATGTTTTAAAAACATAGTTTTACTTTATTTTAAAATTACAATTTCATACTATAAACCTATAATCCAAGGTGTTGGATTTCGATGTGAGTTTTCAGGGCCTACCCTATTCCTGTGACTAATCTGTTTTCACTTTTTAATTGTAAGCCGCACTGAGACCTGCTGGCAAAGGGCAGGTAAATTTTATAATGAAGATGATAATAAAATGATTACGATGATTTACCTCCAAAATTCTCTTGCCGCAGACTAGCCTTCTATGAAACCACACATATTGGGCCAGAACCACTGCACAGGGCCAAACGTACATGCCATATTGGGGATCAAGGACCTGAAAAAAGGACATCTTGCTGTGAAACATGGTTGATCCAGAAACATTTTTTAAAGAAACATGATACAAGTGCATTTTAAGTTTTCATCAGTTTTCCTTTTTGTAATGGGATTTTTCATTAGAAACCACATACTTACAGAGAGCTGCAATTGCAATTGTGTAATACGTCAAGGGGGAATCATGTTTGTTTTGCAGAAGACAATTGTTTTTTCCTGCTGGGTGTCCATAAAAAGAGTTGCTGTCATTGATCAGCTATACAGTGCCAGTGAAATTCAGTGAAGCAAAATGATGGTTGCTGGTTGCCAGCATAACCAATATAACCACATATGTAACACAACAACTGAGACCGTTAACTTTTATTTAGATGGCCAAGCAACAGTACCATGCTACCATGTGTAATGACTCCAGGATTTATTAGAGTCTATGTAATCTAAAGTAATGTTACAATCTTAAACGAGGCTAGCAGGAGCATTGAACATTTGCACATTTTAAAGAATGTCCGTGTTGCCACTATTATTCCACCAGTAATGTGAACTCTTGTAACTTTATCATAGTTATAATCAGTGCTTTTTTTCTAAAAAAAATGTTTAGGGGTACTCTCATTTTTGACCCAAGAAAATCACCATTTTATAGTTTAAATCAGAGGAAATAAATACAGTACAGTAAATAGACAAAAGCACAAAGATTCACAAAATATTTAGGGGTATGCGTCCCCCACAGAAAGAAAGCACTGGTTATAGCCAATGTCAAAAAAAGAAAAGATGTGTTATGGAAGCATTTGTCAACCATACGTTGTATTTGCTAAATTAACATATAGATAAGAAGTCAAATTACCTATAAAGCACTTGTGCATAAAGGACAAATAGACAAACACACATACTCTTCCTACTATTTTTAAAAACATAAATGCAAACTGCTCAAGTTTTGACCCAGTCTGGCACATCACTGAGGCATGAATCATACATTAAACATGTGCAAATGGTCGAGACAGTGCAGATATCCTGTGATTTTTTAGTTGTGAGAGAGTAGAAGTGGCAAAGATCTGCAGAGCAAATAGAAGCTTGAGATACAAAAGAGACAGGAAAAAATTCCTGAATTCATTGATTTGTCCTACAAAATGATCACCTGTACCTTACTCCAGTGATTCACAAATAATGGAACAAATTGTGCCAATGGACCAAAGGAACATTATGGAAGAGCCATCAGATTTCCAGCTGCTGGTGAATGCTGGGGAAAAATCAGCATAATGGACTAACAGTGCAGTCTTGTACATCTCTACTCAGAAGAATGATCCATTTAGTTCAATGGGATTTATGCCCATGTAAGTGGGCACAAGGGACGCGGGTGGCGCTGTGGTTAAAACCTCAGTGCCTAGGACTTGCTGATCGTCAGGTCGGCGGTTCGAATCCCCACGGCGGGGTGCGCTCCCGTTGCTCGGTCCCAGCGCCTGCCCACCTAGCAGTTTGAAAACACCCCTGGGTGCAAGTAGAT
The DNA here is from genome assembly GCF_964106915.1 of Podarcis gaigeae. NCBI lineage: Eukaryota > Metazoa > Chordata > Lepidosauria > Squamata > Lacertidae > Podarcis > Podarcis gaigeae. The sequence continues at coordinate 37,713,785 of NC_139679.1, read as the reverse complement.
AAATAGGGACCGCTTACTAGCGGGAAGGTAAACGGCGTTTCCGTGTGCTGCGCTGGCTCGCCAGATGCAGCTTGTCACACTGGCCACGGGACCCGGAAGTGTCTGCAGACAGCACTGGCCCCCGGCCTCTTAAGCAAGATGGGCGCGCAACCCCAGAGTCGGACATGACTGGCCTGTATGGGCAGGGGTACCTTTACCTTTAAGTGGGCACAAGATTGCAACCTAAGTGGTTTCCACTTTCAGATCAATACTTGAAATTTAAATACTCCTGAACTAAGATGAAATGTTGTCATTGTGACCTCCTTGTCAACAGATTTGAAAAAAAAGCATTACTTTTCTTTTGCCACAGAATGCCCTGCCAACCCTTTGCAGGGTGGGACTAAAATAACAAGGCTACCTTTTCATCTTCACAATTCGTTTTATTTTAAAACGAAGCTTATCCCCAAAAGATAATATTTTTAAAATCCTATAAAATCTTAGTTTTCTCCAAGGAGTTAACATCTAAACAACTTAGGTGATTTTGCCTATCAAAATAAATTAAGCGGCTTTCATTAAAATGTCTCCAAGTGGCAAGCAACACCAAATGATTTGTGTGCAATTTACTAGTAAATGCAGACCCATTTGATACATATATTTCTATATATGTATCTCCTGCCCCATGTTTCTTCTGCTTTAAATTGAGCAGTTCCAAATTCTGCTTCCTGCAAATACGCATTTAAAAAATGAGAATGGATCAGCACCTCAGGAATAAGCACCACTAGCTGATCTCTTTCTTCTTCCTCCTCCTCCTGATGCTCTCCTGCAAACCTGTACTCCCTCACACTGAATTTGCATTCCGGCTCGCACATGGGAACCCTTTTCCCCGCAAGAAGGAAAGCTCCCGGTACATAGACAGACAACCATGCGGTGCTTCCTGAGCTTCGGCTGTATCTTACTCGCTTTCGACTGATGTCTAAGTGGACCATTCGCAGTCAAGAACGTTAAAGGCGTCTTCCGGCCAAGCACCCTATCGCAGTCAGTTACGAGGAGGGTGGGATTAGGAAAAGCAGCAGGCGGGTTGATGGAGTTTGTGCTGTACCAGAGGTCCCTCGCCTTTTAATTTTTGTTTTACTCAGTCTTCATGGTTCGGCAGGATGTGCTTCTCAGGCGTTCCCCTGGAGTACCCCTGTTGGTTCAATGAATGCATTACTACTCCAGAGTTAATAAAATAAAAATCTAATGAGGTGAACTGCGGGGACAGAACACCTGAACCAACACACAGTGAAGAGCAGCTGACTGATAATGGCCAGGAGCTTTCGTGGATCAGAGCCCACTTAGATGCATGGAAGTTCTTAGTTCTTGGTTCTTTCTAAAGAACTTCCGTGGGACCTACTTCCATCCGATGCACGATATCAGGCACCTGTGATCACACCCACGTTGTGACGTGGTCCTCATCCCTGCGCAGAGTCCGGCAATGTCTATGGGTTGTTAGCAAATAAGGAATGCCACATGTTGTTTCCAAGAAATATAAAGCACCTTCCACTGACGGAGCATATCCAGCATGCTTTGTCCATGAATTGCTGCAATCGTTTGCACACTTGCTGGGACTGAGCCACTGACTTTAAGTATGATTCGACATGCATTGTTTAACCATCTCCTCGAGCGATGGTTGCAGCCTTTAATGCGTCTCTTTCTTTCCTGGAAGGGGTAACTGTCGTGTAGCAAAAACGAAGGGTGGGATTCAACGAAGTTCTACTCAGAGTACACCTATTGAAATTAACTTAAAATTAAATTGTTCTTGCATTTCAGTGGGTCTACCCTGAGTTGAATACCACCCAAAGAGTTGTGTGTGTCCCCTTATGAACACATGCATTGGGGCAAAAGCTTTCGTGACTTCAAGGCCGCTTCACGGTGCATCTGAGGAATCTCGAGCCCACGAAACCTTATGCGTTAGGATTAGGTCTTCATGGTGCCACATGCCTGTGTGATTGTTTCTCTTCTTTCAGCCTCTCCTCTCTTACAATCCAGACTGACATTGGGAATGGGCTTTCTGACCCACGCCAGCCAGCCAGTCAGATCTTATGCACCATTCCTCCCTAAACGGCAGTGAAGTTCCCGTTGTTGTTGTTTTTAATAATAAAAACAACAACAACGGCAAAAACCTGCCACAACTTTTGCCCATTTCAATGCGGCGACGCATCCCCTTGAAGGTGGGCGACTGCCTTCTCAAGATGGCGGCGGAGGCGGCGCCGCTTCCTCCGCCCTCCTCCAATCCTTCCCTCTCGGCGCCCTCTTTCCGCTGCCAGGGTCATCCAATCGGCGCTGCCTGCGCGAGGGAGGGCCGAGAAGCGCCGGCCAATAGGAAGGAGCGATGCCTGGAGGGAGGCTGAGGAGGTAGCGGCGTTTGGCGGCGGAGCGAGGAGGCGCGGGCGTGAGGTTTCTGGAAGCTGCGGGGCGCTGCTCCTTCGGGCGGGGTGTCTCCGCGGTGGATCCGTAGCCTGAAGAGACGGCGGACGAAGGAGGAGGAGGAGACGGCGGCGAAGGCGCCGGCAGCGGGAGCATGAACCACAAGAGCAAGAAGCGCATCCGCGAGGCGAAGCGGAGCGCCCGGCCGGAGCTCAAGGACTCCCTCGACTGGACCCGGCACAACTACTGCGAGAGCTTCCCGCTTAGCCCCGCAGCCTGCAAGGTGAAGCGGGCGCGGGGAGGTGAAAAGGGGCAGGAAAATGGCGGGGCGGGGAGGGGGAGAAGGGCTGTGGGGCGCAGGGAGTCGGGGGGAGGCTCAAGGCCGGATCCTGCGTGAAACCGGGCAAGGTTAGGCAGGTGCCAGTCCTCCCTAGGGGCAAAGGGGCTTGACCCACAGCAGCCACCCCGTGAACGCGTGCCCGTTTTCCACCACATAGGGAGTATGTGTGTATATATATACTGTATATAATATGTAAACAGGTATGGGGAAAGCAGAAGTCTTGTGATCCCTTGAAGACTAAGGTGTATTGTGGTGTGAACTTTCCTCGACTGGAACCCGCAATCACCAGAGGCTGCTTGTATGCACTTGCATGCTTCACTTAACTCTGTGGCGCAAGCTGATAGATGTCAGCTCAGAAGCTGTTGTTCAGTGGGGTCTACTTTCACGTAAATGGGGATAAGGCTTTAGTCTTGTCAGTGCAACTGTTGCTGCGGATTTGAGGTTTTTCCCGCTGGCATTTTAAAAAAAGTACTTTGCAAGAGCATAAGTAGCTGCTCTTTCCATATTTTCTTCCATTTTTGTCCTGCTTTCTCCGACCATGGAACCTAAGGTGGCATATAAGTGGTTGCCAGGCGGTGTCAGACTGAACACCTCCATAGCTTCAGCTAGGTGCCTTCAGAGCACACCCTGGGAGCAGAAAGCCGTTTGGGACTGTCCTGCCATCCATGGTTCTTTGTTTTATATGGTACAAGGACCCAGAGAGAGTGAGTTTATGAGTGTATGCTGTGAAAAGTGGTAGAACACTTGTTGCTGGAGATCTGGGAAATAAATCGGTTGTTAACTCAAGAACATCCGTATTCTCAAGAAATTGTATAAATCTTGTCTCAATAGTCTTGGAGGGGAAGCGACAAAAAGTAGAACTTGTTATATACAGCATTCTAAATTCGCCAGGTCCCAAGGGCAGTTGTGACCAAGTGAAGATGCCCAGGTGCCAGGATGGCACCTGACATCTCTGCCATCTGGAGGTGGAAGCCTGGGGATCCTTGGATCTTGACTGTCTTCATACACTAGCAACACATCCAGTTGAATTCTTTCCATTATATTTTATCTGCGCAATTAGAATGAATTTTAAGAATCAAAAAGTCTTACTGAAAAATAGAACTTTTGAGTTGTCTGGCACAGAAATGGCATCTAGACATTCTGTTTGGATGACTGTAATCCTGGTTTACGAAGGCATTTGCCTCCTAGTGTATATATCTGAGTTTCTAACACTGAATAAGGAAACAATTTTCAAAGGCTCATGGTGACAAGTTTCCTTATGTAACATAGAATCCTGTGTCATCTTTACAGTGGGTAGTTATCAAGGAAACATGAATCTAATGCTTCTTGTCTCGTTCTGTTTTTTGTATCTGTAGCTCTATTCTCGGAGTGGAAAGCAACCTTTTAAAATTCAAATCATAAGCACACCAAAAATAGTCTGTTTCCAAGAATATTATGGACCATAAAATTACTCTTAATGTGCAATCCTCCGCACATTGAACTTGGTGGGGCTTCTGAGCAACTCTCCATATTATCAGGCTTCATGTGTTGCAGTTGTTTACAGATCTGACTGTTTGACATAACTTGGTTATCTTGAAACTTTGGAATCTTTATGGTGTGACATAAATGTAGGAGGGGAATCTGTTGATGTGTGTTGAAATACAAAGTAATATCTTATCTTAATGCATAGCAATTTAGGCATGAAGAGGAATGGAAATTTCCATTCAAGTACTTCACTATTTGTACAGAGAACTTTTAGCTGTAGCAAGAATCTTGGGTGCCTTTGGATTAAGTTGCAATGTTTTCTCTATCCCTCTGATTTCACTCATTGCTTCATGGTGATGATTCAGATATACGTTTGAACAATTGGGATATTGTTAGTGCTGTGCCTCATTTTAATGAGGAATAAGAACAGAATCATTTAGAACTGCATGTTTTCAGTGTAGAACAAAATTTATGTGTTTTGAAGCTTTCCTATCTAAAGTGGGATCTGTAATTGTCAGTTTTATTGCTATATTTTAAATTCCTTTGTACACTGAGGCTGCCCTCTCGTATTTGTTTATCTGAGAGTAAGTCCTGCTGAAATCAATGGGGCTTCCATTTGAATAGACATGTATATAGTTGCACTAAAGTGTTGTAGAAATTATATTAAAATAATTATTACCATACACAATGTTTTTCCTTGAGGGTGCCAGTTAAGGACTAGAACCTCTTGTATTTCATTAAGCATATCAGATTATCTGGCCATTTAAAAAGATATTTTTAAAAGTGTGGATCACATAGTGCTATTATTCAGATGCATTCAGAATAAAATCTACTGCCTATTGGTTGCCTGGATGAGTCTATTTCCTTGTAGAACTAAGGAAGATTTTTTGGGTGGCGGGATTTTAAAGACTGCTTAATGCATATTTCTTATTGACTGGTTGATTCAGTATAAGGCTTGCTCTGCACTTGTTCTGTGGAACTTAACATGGTCACTATTATTCTGCAGTATTAAATGTGCATTATCCTGCATTGAGAACACTTTATCCATCTTTCAGGACAATGTGGAAAGGGCAGACGCACTCCATTTGTCAGTAGAAGAATTTATTGAACGTTTTGAGAAGCCTTACAAGCCGGTTGTCCTCTTAAATGCTCAGGCAGGATGGCCAGCTCAAGAAAAATGGACCCTGGAGCGTTTGAAACGCAAATACAGGAACCAGAAATTCAAGTGTGGGGAGGACAATGATGGGTACTCTGTCAAGATGAAAATGAAATATTACATTGAATACATGGAGACCACGCGGGATGACAGTCCCCTCTATATATTCGACAGCAGCTATGGAGAGCACCCAAAGCGTAGAAAACTCTTGGAGGATTACAGGGTGCCCAAGTTTTTCACAGATGACCTGTTCAAGTATGCAGGCGAGAAGAGAAGGCCGCCTTACAGGTATAAACTGGTTATTTGATGCCTCGGGATAGAAACAGCAAAGGGCAGTGATTTTTAAACAGATGCACAGTCCATCAGGGGTCCAACATTTTCCATTTTCCCTGCATATACAGCATAGGTGCGCCAGAGTTGTTTTTATTTCAGAACTTTCACTAAAAGTTAACAAAAAACATAATAGGGAAGAGCTAATGAGAAATGGAGAGATGTAAAAGACCCATATTTTACGGAAATGACCTTGTACTTCCTATGCCAACGCCAGATGTTCCTCCTCACTCCTACTGTCACCCTTTTGGTGTATCATTTACACAGTTTTGGCTTACATTTTCCTATGCTTATATATACTTTTCATAGCTACATCTCAGGGTAATCAGGTTCCTTACTTTTTTGGGGGGTGGGGTTTCCACAGTTTCACACTCGTACCATGTTAACATATTTCAGTAACAAAATTATGGTACAGATCATTGGTTCCCAAACATGCCCCCCCACAGAACTGCTAGGTGCTACATGATTTCCAAGTGATTTTTTGTTGCTTCCTTTATTTCGTTTACTGTGTTTTGCTATATTACAATTTGCATTACATAGAATTTCAAATTGCAATACAATGTGAAAAATAAAATTAAAATGCCCCAGTCTCTTACACCTTCATTTTTCAAAAGGTATTCTAATTTCTGTTCTTCATTTGGGTAAATTTGCTTTCTGTCTTGCCTTCTGTAGGCTTTTTTTGACTATTTACTATTATTATTCATTAGATTTGTACACTGCCCTTTATCCATAGATCTCGGGCAGTTCACATTATGCTGGCATAATCATAGATTTTAATTTATTTTTTATATGCCACCAACCTTTTAATTGCCTTTGTAACATTTCTATGGAGACGTCTCCCCAGGTTCTGGGATAACTCAGCCAGATGGGGTGAAGAAGGGTTCGTCTTGGATGGGAGGCAGAATAATGCAATTTCTAGTTAAATGAATAGCAGGCTTGGAAAGGCCTCTGGAGAGCTTGGAGAAAGCTGCTGGTTAACTTAGGCAATACTGAACTAATGGTCTGACTTGTATAGAGCAGCATAATTTTTATCGTTCTTTCATCTCTTTGCTTTCATCTCTCCTCAAATATAAACAAAAGATAAAGCAAACTTATCTCAGACTGCTTTGGAAATGGAAAGAAAACACTTGCTTTTGAGAAACACGTTAAGGAAAATAGCGGAGTTGTTTGTAACCCTGCTGGGTTTTTCCCTCTGTGCAGATGGTTTGTGATGGGTCCACCTCGATCAGGTACAGGCATCCACATTGACCCTTTGGGAACCAGTGCCTGGAATTCCTTAGTCCAAGGATACAAACGCTGGTGCCTCTTCCCTACTAGCACTCCCAGAGAGTTGATCAAAGTGACTCGTGAGGAAGGAGGGAACCAACAAGATGAAGCCATCACTTGGTTCAGAGTAATATATCCAAGGACTCAGCTTCCCACTTGGCCTTCTGAGTTCAAACCCTTGGAAATTGTGCAAAAACCAGGAGAGACTGTCTTTGTACCAGGTAAGGGCTTTTATTAAGTTTTGTGCTGAAGTGAAGTTATAAAAAATACACATGTGGTGCAGTATCCAAGTCTGGACAGATGCGAAACAAAGTGTCATAAGAGTTCTTCATAGATTCTGTTATGTTAGGCTGCGTGTGTTGAACAAGAAGGATGCATAGCAAATGTGATGGGAGGTAATCCTGAAATAATGTATACTTTAGCAAGGCAACTGAGATGGAGATGTGCTAAACCTTTGAAGATTAGGAAGTGGGAGGAAGCCCCTTGAATAATGTCCTTTCAGTTCCAAGCAGATTAACTGGCACAATAGGCAAGATAATTTGTCAGCTTTGAGACTTCCACGGTGAAATGGAAGCAGAAAACGAAAGTGGACTCCACTTGATCTTGCTTATTAAAATTACTTTTGCGCTGCATCTCTTGTCACATCTGTACAAACCTGCATCTCTCCAGAAAAGGTATATGAAGCAGGGAAGTAAACACTTGGACCCTCATTTCAATTTTTTCCTTAGGGAAATAATCTCTCTCCTTCTGTCTCCAACTTTTAATTTCAGAAACTCAAGTACATGGGTATTATGGTCTCTGGCAGGTTGGGACTGACCCAGTAGCAAATACTGGTTCTGTGATCTGTGGACCAGATCAGGTTTTTGGCTTTTAAATGCACACTTCTAGGACGTGAGCCAGATGTCACATAATAACCAGACTGGAGTAGGCCTCTGTCTCTTGTGTTTGGAGGATTTTTGGTCAGTTGACAATTGTCTTTGTAGAACTGTTGATTCCGTATCAGAAATATATCACAGTCTTCAGTTAACATGAGTTGCCTTGTCAGTTTCCTTTATAAACTGTTTTTGTCTTAGGTGCTTGTAACTTTCATAAGAAATGTGTAAATGTAATCAATTGATCATGTCTTTAATTGTAGCTTTATATGTGAGGGAAATTAATATTCTTGTCATAAAAAGTCAGCTTAAAAATAGATCTCTGGTATTTGATACAGAGTTTCTGTGCAACATAGATTACATATTAAGTATGCCACTAACAGTGGAGGAAACAGAATTCCATTCTTCCTGTGACTCCTTTGTTCTTTTAAAACCATACTGAAGCAAAACAAAACAGTTTTGTTTAAATACAATAGTTTTATTTAGTTGAAACAATAAGATCCCAAATAAAAACCAAGCTATTGTGCTTCCATTTCATTTATCATTTAAAGTTCATTGTGTCTTCTGTCTTACTTGATATATTGATTGGATGCTGTGGCTAACAGCCCAGCCTTCCACAGATTTATTTGGAAGCAAGTCTCACCATGTTTGGTAGGACTTCCAAGTAAGTGAACACTCTAAATCCTATTGAATCCAGTGAGGCGTACTTCCAGGTAAATCTGCAAGGGACTGGACTGCATCGCATGTTCTCTCTGTGGAGAACGTATAGAGTAGGTCCTCACACTTTTAAGGCAGAGGTGACTGCCACTTTTGACCAAATTTGTAAACCTTTGTGTTTATCCCAAGACATTATTGGAATGAGTATTGTACGGGAGACATGGGTTTCAAAGATGCTTCTTATACACCTCTGTTTCCATGCTGGCAGGGGCTGATGAGATTTGTAGTGTAATAAATTTGGAGGACACCAAGTTGGGGAAGGCTGTCCTAGAAGGATGGCTCATCAGGTGAACAGTCCCAGAGTATAAGGAAACCCTTTTATTTATCCACTGTTTGCTAAGCAGTCCCTTTTCCTCTTCTTATGTAGTGTCATGCTCTGCCACTCTGAATTTTCTTCATTGATGTCAGTCAGGGGTTGATTTGGGGACAAAAATACTTATTTTCATTCCCATATATGGGTTTGCTTTATTTATAAATTTATACCCTGCCTTTCCTCCCAAAGTAGGTTGTTTTTTCCTTTTTCAGTTTGTTTATAATGCAGTAGGATACTGTTCTTCATTATTGTTTTTATAGTTGTACACCTTTGGTCTACATACTACTCTGTCCTCCATGTCAGGAAGGAAGATTTTGACATTGTTCAGTTTCACTTATCTCAGCTTGTCCTGTTGTAAAGACCAGGGATTGTAGCTTGTAACAAAGTTGGTTGTCGGTTTCAAAACAAGCCAGCTTCAAACCCTGGTTTCTGAAACTCTCTTTTTAAGCTAGTCATGGTTTTAAGAACATTTTCCTGTTCCAGTGAAAGTAAAATGAAATGCTGCTGAAGTCGCCCTCTTGACGACGGGTTACGTTAGTCTGAGCCACACAACTCATGCACATCATGCTGAACACTGCATGGTTTATCACAATGTGTGAAGATGACCACTGTCTAGGAACTGGGGTTCTCTATAAAAGCAGGAAAAGTCTCAACTTGTTTTTGTTGTCTGCTAAAGCCTGGCCTGGAGTGATTTAGAAAAGACCTTATCCCTGAGTTTCTTGCACATTCAGAGTACTTGGGGAGTAGCTTTTGCAGAGGGCCTTGCCAACCTCTCACTGCTTTTTAGAAAGATGAAAAATTTCTCCCCTTTCCTCACACTTTTAAGGCAGAGGTGACTGCCACTTTTGACCAAATTTGTAAACCTTTGTGTTTATCCCAAGACATTATTGGAATGAGTATTCCGGGAGACATGGGTTTCAAAGAATCTATCTTATACACCTCTGTTTCCAAACATGCTTTTCCCTATTTTCAAGCCTACATTTAAAAATAGCTTCCTTCGGTTGGTTGTTTATAACCTTATGTGGTGTTGCATTTGTAGGTGGCTGGTGGCATGTAGTTCTCAATCTTGACACAACTATTGCTGTCACTCAGAACTTTGCCAGCTGTACAAATTTCCCTGTGGTGTGGCACAAGACAGTAAGGGGAAGACCAAAATTATCAAGAAAATGGTACAGGTGAGAGATGTGATCATTACTTCTGTGGTTTCCCAGATGCTGGCAGTACAAGCTAAATGTTGCTTCCTGCGTACACCTGGAATGATGCTTGACAGAATATCTGAAAGACAGAAGTGATGAAGGTGTACTTGTTTTTGCATTTTGGAAAAAGATTGTGGCTTTCTAATAGCAACATCTTGCATGTGGTCCAGAAGGAGAATTAGGCTTCTGGATTTCAAGATTCAATAAGGTGACTCAACTGTGTTTTAAAACATATAGTTTAAGACAGGGAATGCATTTGAACACTTTGTTTAAACTTACAATTACCATCTATCAAATAAAAATGCTATTTCAGTAGTTGAAATGTATTATCATGGTGAAAAAGGATGTTTTTGAGCATTAGTTAAAGCTATTCTAAAAACAGATGCATTCTCACTCTGTTGTGAGTACTCATTTCTCAGATTACCTATGTGAGTAGTCTGATCTGGCTTCCCATTGAACTGATCAAAAGGAAAGGCCCATCTAGTCCAACATCCTGTTTCTCATTTTCGCCTTTCAGATTCCTTTTGAGACGCTTACAAGCAGGACATATGGGCAATAGCCCTCTCCTGTTGTTTCCAGCAACTGGTATTTTTGGTGGCAAGCTCAAAGTTGCAATGGTTACATTATGGGAACAGGCCTGCTCGAACTGTTGAGTGAATTTGGATCACATTTAAGCAGCATATTGGGAACTGAGAACATCTGTATCCCATTTCTTATTTTACCTAGATACTGTACATGAGAACCCCAGTCAATATTGTTAAATTACTTTTAATAAACACTCCAAGTTGCATGTAAACACAGACTCCAGAATTGTAGCTGATGCATTTGGCTAGTGAAATAGTCTGCTGTGTCATATGGGCTGAAGATGCAAAATGTACAATAATGTTGCCATCTGCATGTATATCCATCAGTTTGTTTGCCAACAAATATTTCTTGAAAATTTGTCTTCAAGGGTCCTAAAACAGGAACATCCTGAGCTGGCTGCACTAGCAGATTCTGTTGACTTACAGGAATCAACAGGCATTGCTTCTGATAGTTCTAGTGATTCGTCCAGCTCTTCAAGTTCCAGTTCTTCAGACTCTGATTCAGAGGTAAGTTACTACATCAGACATGCCACATATTGTAAGTCACGGGTGGGGTTGTATGACAACAGTTCTGGGGTGGGGGATGTTGACTTTCAGGTGGTGTGCTTTAGCAAAAATGATTGCATCACTAGTTCTGGTCCCATATATAAATGGTTTCTATATTCTCCAACCACTGCAGATGATCTAAAAGGTTTTGATGGTCAGTAATATCAACAAGTGAATCTTCAGCAAAAGGTGGCAGTGTGGGATGTTCCTGTTCAGGGTCAACCATCATGTTTTTCATTTCCTCCCTCTATTCAAGCAACATTCTGTGGGGAGTGAGCACACTCGGTCACCATTGAGCTATGCTTGTTTTTTCTTCTAATTCTTCTTCTTCTAATTTTGTACATGTGATATGCCACTGTAAGATCTAGGGAGCTGAAAAAGTCAGTCTCCAGGCACAGTCCACCAAGGAATACTGAAGTGGCTTAATTTCCAAATCTTGGGCCAAAGCCCAACTGATATGGGTCCACCTCCACCTTTGGCCTAGATTCTAGAAGTGTAACCATCATGTTCAAAAATGAGACTTAATTGCATTCTACCCCATCTTTGGACATCTAAATAGGAATATAACAGACTCTTAACAGCTCAGATTCTAGGGGCCTCGTAATCACTTCAGATGTCACCATGAAATAATGCTGTTCCTCAGGCAATGTAGACATTATTATTGGCTAGCCATTATTACTAATCAGTGATCAGAATTGCTGTTTTGATAGTCAGGATTTATTACTGTCATTTCTTGTTTAGTGTGATTCTAGCTCTGAGACGGAAGGAATGATGCATAGAAGGAAAAAGCGAAGGACATGCAGCATGATGGGGAATGGCGATACAAGCTCCCACGATGACTGTGTGAGCAAAGAGCGCAGCTCCTCCAGGTGACCAAACAAATTATGGAAGCTCATCAGATTTGTGGGGCTGGGCTGCTAATTGCAGACAAGGAGAGTATAAGGGAGTTGTCCATAAAGGGAGGTAGCTTCACCATGTGCTTGTAACCCACCTTACCCCACACATCTCCTTTCTCATTTCTAATGCTCTAAACTGGGACTTCTATTTATCAAAAGTGCCTAGATTTCTTCACTTTTGATTCATTTTGATTGCTTGTCCAACTCACAACTCCTTAACTTGAAAATGGTAATGTTGTTAAGGTATAAAAATTCTATTTCTAGGAAAGAGAATCAGATTCCATGCTTATAGGGGTGTTAAGTGCTAGAGCTGGCAACTGAGGAATGAGACTTGAATAGCTAATCATATCTTGGAAAATACTTCTCAGGTTTTTGTAGTTTTTTGTAGCCTTGACTTCATGTATCTGCGGTGTTGTAGATGTTGATGTTCAAATAGTAGGTCAGAGCTTATGCCTGGTAAGCTTCCAATGGTGGGTGGTAGGTAACAAAGGAAAAGAAATGGTGTCTCTTGTACCACTGGGTCATTCTTCAGAGGCAGCAGGTGGATTCTGACCATACTATCTATTGGTGGATCCTGTTGATATAAAGCTTAGGAGTTTCTGCTTTTAAGACAACAACAACAAAAATGGATCTCTGAAGAGCTGTTGTCCTGCTCTTGGTAAGGCTTGTGGCTGAGATAAACATCTTAAGATGGCATCTCATCTCTCTTGCTTGTGTGGTCTGAAGGCTAGCAGGATGGGAATTGTTCTCAGATATTCATATGATTGGCTAGCCACTTCTGATTCCGCTGCAGTAAATGTATTGAAGAACTGGAGCTACTTCCAAGAAGCTTGAGGTGCATTAGATTCTCTATGAAAAGTTTTTTTTACTGCCATCTTGCATAAGCTAAAAGATGCATGCCCTGACATGACAGGAAGTTGTGTTTTTATTTTTGTTGTTATTTTTGACAGGATTAGGGAATCTTGTGGAAGCCGTGCTCATCCCTGAAAGATAACAAGACCCATCTAAAGGCAGTTGCAGCCAGCAGTCTTCTATTCTTCCTGTCAGCTGTATGCTTGGAGCTTTCTCAAGTCTTCACCACTCCTTTTTATTATTTTTTTAAATCCAAACTTCTACTTGCCATTACCTGCTGACTTCTTGCTTCCTAAAGGAGAAAACTAGAGATTTCTATGTTCTCAAAACTTTCTGCACTCCATCAAACAAGCTTTGTTATACATCAGAAGACAATGCTGCCCTCTGCAAGGCTGTGCTGTGGCTCACAACTCCGTGCAGTCGGCAAAAGAAAATGGGGAATATCTATTCAAAACGTAATCTTAAAAATAAGCAGGTAGCTCCTGAAAGCCTGTGTCAAGTTCCAACATTGTCATATGTTTACAAGTTGAGTTCTCGTGCACTACAACTGGAGGTCAGAACTATAACCTCTGCTGCATGTAACTAGTCAGCAGGTCCTTTAACTAGAGCACAAAAAAAAGACACTGTGTTAGCTATATCCAACCAAGTACCCTTCTGTTGTGTAAAAAATGATCACCCTGTAAGAAGCACCTTTTTGTAATTCTTAACTTGTTGATGACACCAAACCAACCATGGACTAATAAGATTCGTGAGATATGTAATGTCTGAACCAGCAGTCCATTTCCACAATTAATATGCTTTCTATTTTAAAGAAAAGCTGCTGGATTTTGCAGTAAGTTTGTAAGTTTGCCCCAGAAAAATAGGTATGGAAGAAGCTGTAGTTGCCTCTTTTACCTCTCCCTGTGGGAGCTTCTGGAAACATTATATGAAGGTAAAGCTTTTTTATATGGAGTGTATGGAGTCTGAAAAAATACAATAAAAAACCCATTTTATGAAGAACTGCTTCTCTGCAGCCCAGAAACTTCCTATTCGTATCTGCTGTTGTAATATGGCAGGTATTTTTATGTGTGTGTGTTTTGTCTTGAAATAAGATGTGGTTGTGTGTATCTTAAGGTAGCTGTATTCTTTCAGGATATGTTGCTGCTTCAAGGTTTTTTGTTTTGTTAATGGAGATGGGTGTTATGTGTTAAGATTGTCTTGTACCTCCATACACAACAGTCTCTACCCTGAAGGGCTGCAATATAGTGAAAAGGTCTGATGCCCCAATAACACTTAAAAGCAAGTTTAATGATTAATTGGGTATGCTTCTCAATTCTCTTTTTGTTTTTCTACTTACCCCTATTACCAGCAACCTAGGGAGAATTCACATCTACTGGCTGATGCATTGTGAAAGTACTAATTATTCATTTCCAAAATACTACCATATCACTCAGGCAGGAATCCACATATCACTTGCCAGCCTTAACTCCATACTTGCAAAAACTATCATTTTTTGTGAATGCCAACAGTATGTGTTAAAAGGATGGCTGCCTTCTGTATCCCATAACTGTTTTCTCCCAGGCTCTTTTTCCTTAAAACACTTGGGTTAAACTAGCAGACTTGTACCTGATGCTGCTCAGCCAGTGCAGTTAAAATCAGTATCGTTTGTAAGGTTCAGTCTACTATCTTGATTCAAAATTGCATCCAAACATTGAGGAGAACCTGATGTCTGAACTCAGGAACTATCATGCAAAGTTTGGTTACAATATCTTAAGAAGGATCCAAATGCATAGCGAACGCACAAACACCTTTCCAAAATTTATAGTGGATGAAAGTAACCAGGTGAATTTACCTTGCATACTCCTGGATTTTACAACTTCCTGGGAAGCTGTATCTGTATAACTTTATGTTCCGATATTGTGTGGCCTGGTACCCAAGAACTTGTAACTCAGGAGGCAGATGAACAGCAACAGGAAAGGAATTAGGACTAGTGTAGCTATCTTAACATTGACCAGAACATTTGAAGCAGCCTGAGTCAGCCCAATATTTACTCATTGGCAGCAGCATTTTCAATATCTTGGGCAAAGGTCTTTTCTAGCCTTGCTTCCTGCTATTACGTTGTTTGACAACCGTGGATTGCATCAATAACCTTCGGCATGCCAATCAGAATTTGGCAAAATCTGCCCGTGCTGTTAAAGTATTCCTTGCAACCATGAGGTTTAGAAAGTGTATTTGTTTTGCTTTCTGTGTTTAAAAAAGGAGAGTTGTGTAATACATTCTGTGTGGCCTTTATGCACTAGGTTTGCAGGGAATGTCATCTTTACCTAGAAGTCTTAATTCCTGTTTGTCATACTGGGATGCAGATACATTTGTTCAGCTATGTACATTTATTTAAACTAGGATTACAAACCTTCACTGAGTTGATCAGTAAAATTCATCTGGAAGTTGGGGGCTAAGTATGCTTGGTGGGTGAGGCTGAAGAGCCCCGCCATTTGGGTACAATATGCTAACTTTCTCTGTCTTGTATCAAATATGCTAACACAAACTTGTATCAAATATGCTAACACAAACTTCGGTGGCTTTTTTCTTTGTATCAAAAGCTGATGGATATTTGGCATTTCAGGGTTAAGCCAGTTATATTTTTTTAGGAATAGTCACCACAGGCAACTGAACATGTCAGTGTTCAGCTACAATCAATGTCCTTTTTAAATGTACCGTATATCTTCCACAAGTGGGATTTGTTCATTTATAGATGCCATTTGCCTCTGTTACTGTACTAGGGAATATTTTTATTCCAGATCTCCCAAACTGATGAAAAAAACCCACATTAAACTTGGGCTTTCTTTCTTTAAAAAAGTTGTAGATTTTATTTATCGGAATGTACATCTTGCATCTGAGTAGCTGGCTAGCTCCTTTCAGTTGCGCTCTTTCAGTGTTGTCATTTTCATTGTTTTGCCAGATGCCAACTATATTCCTGTTCTGCGGAGTTGAAGCCAGGCAGCTGTCATGCTGGAGGAAAGTAAATTGGTTTTGTGTATCTGAAGAAGTGTGCATGCACACGAAAGCTCATACCAAGAACTGACTTAGTTGGTCTTTAAGGTGCTACTGGAAGGAATTTTTTTTTGTTTTGGTTTTGTTAAGTACCAATCATTCAGATAGCCGTGGGTTGGGAATAAGGATCCTGAATTCTTTACTTGCCCAGGGTTGCAAGCAGAAGTAAATAACTCCAAGCTTCTGGTTTAATGATTCCTTTGTGATGGGGTGACAAGAGTGTGAAAACTGCAATATTGCTTCTAAATAATCCTTGCAGAGAAAATTTACAGCTGATCGTTGTTTAAATCACAACTCTTATTTTAAAGATACTGCTTTTCACAAACTCCCCCCCCCCTTAATGTGCCTCTTTGAAAACCAATGCAGTGTTTATATTATGACAGCTGCAGTTAGACCTGAAGTTGCTGCCTAAAAGTCCAATGGCTAATACTTTTTTATAACTATGATACCTAGAATCTTATGAGATTATAATGATCCTAGCCAGGATCATTATTAAACACTAATTAAGCAACAGGGGCTTAACAAATCAATATATCTCTAGCTCAGACTTTATTTTCAGGTCCTTAATGCTGTACTGTTATTAGAACATATGCTTTTGTTAATGGAGGCACTTTATGCATTTTAAAAGGATGCATGTTTTACAGTTACCCACCCAATGAAAAATTTCACTTAGAGCTTGTGATTGCATCAAATAAAGTCCTGGGTTTATTAGCTCTTCTTGCATATTTCAGTTAAACTGGATCAACCTTTTTTTTCTGAACAGCTTTCAGCAACAGCCACTTCTTACTTGGGGAAATGTGCTAAAACCTTTTCTTTCTCGAATTCCTAATGACTGGGTCATTGTGTTGAGGATACCTGAGAGGCCCTTAGACTAGAGCTCCATTCTTCCCTTTTGTGAGGGGCGAAGTCTCTGGACTGTTTCAGCAACATTTAAAGTGCCACCTCCTCTAACAACTCGTTAAGTCTAATCATTTAATGGAACCAGGGTGGGAGTGCTCTGAATTGTTCTCTGAATGATTTTCATGTTTTTCATTTTTAAATTTTTTAAAATAAAGCCTTATTTTCCATTACTTCACTTGTACTTAGCTTTCATCTAAACATTGGGTGATAATCTTTTTCCTTATGTGCAGTATCTAACGCAGTGTCACAATTTGTAGGATTCTGAAATACTTGATTCAGTGCAGCATGCTAACTAGAATATATCTTCTGCTAGAGCTTCAACTTCTTATTGAATTTGTATCCTGATTACTGCCTTGCATTTTCTAGGAAATGCTTTAGATGGTATTGTACCCTTCTGCATAGAGGAAATCAGAAGCCCAAAGTGACTTCATGCTTCTGCAATACATACATTTGAAAGCAACAGTGAATTGGCCTTTAGTTTTGTGTAGCACTTTTTAATCAACCCGTATAGCCTCGATAGGGATATCAGAGACAGAACAGATTATCTTTATTTAACTTGTAACTTTCGGTTAAGCCATATCAGACAAATGAAACATAAGTTTGATATGGCTTAACTGGAAGTTGCAACATCCTTTACTTAGCCAGAGCAACCACATAGCTCTGAAAAGAAGTTGTGAATCTCTGCTTCGCTCTCTATGCATGCTAGGCGGTGTGCTATTTACTCAGTGCTAAAGGTAAAGGTACCCCTGCCCGTACGGGCCAGTCTTGACAGACTCTGGGGTTGTGCGCCCATCTCACTTAAGAGGCCAGGGGCCAGCGCTGTCCGGAGACACTTCCGGGTCACGTGGCCAGCGTGACAAAGCTGCATCTGGCGAGCCAGAGCCGCACACGGAAACGCCGTTTACCTTCCCGCTGGTAAGCGGTCCCTATTTATCTACTTGCACCCGGAGGTGCTTTCGAACTGCTAGGTTGGCAGGCGCTGGGACCGAGCAGCAGGAGCGCACCCCGCCGCAGGGATTCGAACCGCCGACCTTTCGATCGGCAAGTCCTAGGCGCTGAGGCTTTAACCCACAGCGCCACCTGCGTCCCTTTTAGGCTATAGTTATGTGGCTGAGAGGAATTAGCTATGTTTTACTAAAAAACTCATCAATAGTAAAAAAAGGGAATAGTCTATTATAGAATTGTACAGGTGGAAGGTACCCTGGGGTCATCTAGTTCAACCGCCTACAATGCAAGAATCTCAACTAGATCACATATGGCAGATGGCCATCCAACCTCTGCAATTATATTGTAGGAATTTATTTTTAGGAGACTTTAATTAGTTACCAGAGTTTGATCTGGAAGCTCCTACAAAGCTTTCCAATCACCTTTTTGTTGACCTTGGTCTTTCTCTGGTTTCAGAGTGCAATCAGAACAAATGTGGTTATGGTTTAAACAAGTTTCACACAATTTCTTACAAACATTTGAAACAATAAAGTCACACATATATTTAAAAGAAGAAACACGAGGCATTTCTTAAACAGTAGCATTCAAGGTAGCAGTTCTTACCTGTCACCCCAGAGTCCCATATGCACCCATAGCTTTGGTGGTCCAAATCCAAACGAATCACACCCATCATGCTTTTGCCCTTTTTTATATAGTTCTTAAACCTTGGGTTCCATATAAGATGGCTATCTCAAACATAATGATTTTCCCTCTGATTCTCCCTCTTTCTCCACATGTGACTTTGACCTACACTGCAGAATTCAGTAGCCTTTCCCACCATGAGCTCATCCCAGTTATGTGTTCACCTGGTCTTGCTGAGATTTCTGAAAATAATACAATTCCCTGTTATGATCCTTTAAAATATTCACCAGATGTCCCAATCAAAACCCTAAACATTTAACAC
Source organism: Podarcis gaigeae (assembly GCF_964106915.1). Classification (NCBI taxonomy): domain Eukaryota; kingdom Metazoa; phylum Chordata; class Lepidosauria; order Squamata; family Lacertidae; genus Podarcis; species Podarcis gaigeae. Next base: position 37,695,050 of record NC_139679.1, on the reverse strand, counting down.
ACTTTCCTGCCTATGTTCTGTGTCTGTTTGAGATTGCAAGTGTTCACAGAGTACCTCTATCCCTTGTTCTGTTTGCTTTACCGTCCACTAGTTCTTCTTTTCCCAAACTTGCTCCAGCTTAATATACCAGTGTATCAATGTGGTCAATTTTAACAAGACCCCATATCCTTGATGGGTCTAGTATTCACTTCTACTTTTTTCTAATTCAGTTATGTGCATTCAGCAATGAACAATCTTTGCCTCCTGTGCAGCCCACTGTAAAATTTGGCCTTTCCTGTTTCTGCCAGCAGCTATGAATAATACTCCATTTAACTTCAAGACAGGAGAGCCTGATAGTTGAATGGTGGTCACAGGGTCCTACAATAGCCAGCCCAGGAAATAGCTGAAGCTTTGATCCAAGTATACATGGTTACTAGAATGTAAGCCCCACTGAACTCTGTAGGAAGCCACCTACATCAGTTTCTTAAGACTTTGCAAATTCTTACAATTCTGTGGTACAGGATTTAGATTCTTGAACCTGAACAACATCTTATTTGCAGCTTTGCCTTCATCTTCATGGTCTCCCTCTGCAGCACTGGTGGGGAAAGAGTTTCACTGTCCTTCTGGTAGAATCCCTTTTGTATGGTACCATCTTGCTTGTGGGATTTGCATTGGCTGTCAGTCTGCTGCCAGCCACTTTCCCCTTATATATCCCTTATATACTGCATTCTGTAGGAGACTTTGTCTTTAAAAGTTCCAAAGATACCAGAAGCCAGCCCCACAGTAACTCAGACCAGGGCTTTCAGTATAGCTGCCCCTGTTCTATGGAGCAGCATTCCTGCTGAGATAATGGCAGGTGTCCACTATGTATACTTTCTAGAAACAACTGGTACCATTTTTGTTTCTGCAAGCCTTTTCAGCTAATTGAAAAGTTACCTGCCTTAGGTGTTCATTTTGTGATTTTAAACCTACACTGGGTTGTTCTTTTCTGCCTTTTAAGGACATGGCTGTAGGTCACCTGGAACATGTATGTGGAAGGCAATTCCCTAATTATCAAATAATCATAACAGCGAGATGTCAAGAGGGATTTTCTCTCCCATTTCAGATGTTCAACTGATTTGCTCTGTTACCATGCCACGGTTTAGTTGTGCATTGGCTATCCAAATACACACTGATTGTTTATAAATTAGGTTGACATGCATTGGAAATAGTGCTGGCAGTCAACTAACCTTTCCTACCTTGTTTTTCTCAATAAGGTCCTTTCCATTCTAAAGCGATTGAGTCTGCATATCGCCACCATAGTTGCAGTTGTCCTTGCTGTCAATTTCCTGCTTAGCTACTGTATTTGTTTGGAGGACCACCCTTTTCCAGTAGAGGGCAGCAAATTGCTGAAATTAGCCAAGTGTTCTGTGGAAGAGCTTGGTCTGTTAAAAATTAGACACCGTTTGATTAAGAACTGGCCCTTATCTCCAATAATGGGGTGATCTGGACTAAGGAGAGCAGACAACAACAACCTGGTCATTTAAGTAAGGGGGGAGGGGAGAATCTTGGCAAACCATGCTACCACTTCCTTATAACCGGGAGAGGTAAACCTGTGACCCTCAGGAAGTTTTGTTCCAATTCCCATCCGTTCCAGTTAGCATGGTTCATTTTCAGGGATGATGAGAGTTGCAGAGCAGCAACATCTGCAGAGCACCAGGTTCCCTATCCCTTCTTGAAATGGATTGCCACATCAACCCTTTGTACAGATCTATGGCTCTTCATCGGTGAATCTTCAAAAAGATTCCCAGTCCATAGATTTCCTTTTTTGTCAGAGGTTCTGAGAACCAATATATTCAGTCACATAAGACTACAGTGGTACCTCGGGTTACAGACGCTTCAGGTTACAGACTCCGCTAACCCAGAAATAATACCTTGGGTTAAGAACTTTACCTCAGGATGAGAACAGAAATTGTGCAGTGGTGGCGCGGCTGCAGTGGGAGGCCCCATTAGCTAAAGTGGTACCTCAGGTTAAGAACAGTTTCAGGTTAAGGAAAGACCTCCAGAACAAATTAAGTTCTTAACCCAAGGTACCACTGTATATACTTGGTTCCTGGCTGCATGGTTCCCATGGGCATCTGGTTGGCCACTGTGAGAACAGGATGCTGGGTTTAGATGGGCTACTGGCCTCAGCAGGCTCTTTTTGTGTTCTTATAGTGTACTCTCTTTTTAAAAAATAATCAAGTTTGGGGCGTTTCTTAGCTAGATACTCAAAATCCAGAAATGTCCATATTGAGTGTGTCCATATGAACACTTCTGCAAAATGGAAATTTAAGCAACAAATAAAATAGAGGCTATGACCTATCACTGATGTGCTGTATACTTGGCTCACTTGTACCAATTGTTCCCTCTTGCACACAGAAGTAGTCAGTGTGGGAGCTACTCTGATTAAATCAGAGAACTGGAAAACTGTATCAGATGCCAGTTCTGTCATCTATTACTTTTACCTGCCAAAATGAAACTTGGAGGCAACTAGCTCAGACCTTCCCAAAGATTTGAGTCAAGCAGAGAGAAAGGTAGAGATGTTCTAATGCTAAAGATTTAAAGAGAATTCCCTGCCCTTTTCTGTCATAGTCCGTTCTGAAAAATGACACTGACGTATCTAGCAACTGTATGTTGTCTAACACAAGAGAAGAAATACCAGCCAGCTGACAACGTTTCCTAGATGTGCCTTAGCACCGTCCAAAAGGGAGCGATCGCTAACAGCCCAGCTCTGCTTATCCCTTTCCTGTGAGATATAAAGCTGTATGGAGGAGAAGATTAGGTGTTATGGCTGTTTGTTACTAAGAATATAATTATCCGCATGCTAATGATCACCGTCTTGATAGGATTAGCCCGAAAGACAATCCCAGCTACAACCCTGGAGACGTTGCCTTGGCCAGTCCACTGTTCTTTAAAGTGGATTTACTTGGTCTCCCTATCCCAGGCAATGCATAAAATATTAATTTATAAAGGTCACATTAGAGCTTGGAGAGAATTTATACTGGCTCTGTTGACTTAAGTAGGACAAAATCAAAAGAAAACAAACCCTGTTCCTTAAAGGCATGCTGGAATGTGACCCTTGTCTCCAGAGGTGAGCTTGATTAATGCCCTCTTGCTAGGGATGGTGTGTCCCATTTTGTTGCTTGAGATTAAAGGAGAAATTCTGCTTCTGCCATCTCCTGCCTTCTCCTGCTGCCACCTGTTCTGCCACCACCATGCATCCTACCCCATGCGCCATTGTCAGAGGAGTGGCACCACTATCAGTGCTGATTTAGGGTAAGATTGCACTGGTTTCAGGTGAGATCTTGCCCAAAATGGCTGCAAACTTGCCCAAAATTGGTGCTGATTGTGGTGGGGTTTCTCCCATGGGGTAGGCAAGGCCGCCTAAGGAGTTTCTGCTGCCTTATACAGTGGCCTCCCCTGCCTGGAGGCTGGGATGCCTCTGCCTTCTGCTGTAAAGGAAACAATGCAAACCTGTGGGAATGTGATTTGGTGGGTTTGTTTGTTTTCTACAACACTTAAAGGCTGAAGTAGTCCCAAATGCCAACTGGCAACTTCTATTCATATATTTTAGAAAATGGGAGCAGCCCTGCATCCATCACGTCTCATTACTGATGATGACTCACTTTTTCTCTGACCTACAAGCTAGTAGCATAAAATCAAAGTGTGTGTATGGCTGCAAGCCTCTCTGCACACAGAGACCTCTAACCAGGCACTCGCATGAGGCCGGTCTGCCCAATACCGGGAGCATTAAAACCCTTTTTCTTCAACAAAGGTCATCTAAGGTGGGTCATAACAGTCATGCTAGCACCACACAAATGTATGGAAAAGAAAAGAAGAAAAGAAAAGGATCCCCAGATTCATGTCTGGATTAAATAGGGGTCCTGGATCTGTGAAAATGCAGACTCTATCAATTCAAGCCTTTGGTGAAGTCTCACAAGCTGTGTGTGTACAGAGATGGGGGTGACTTGTGGCTCTATGTTATTGAACTACAACTGTCACCATCTCCGACCATTGGCCATGCTGGCTGGGGCTGATGGGGGTTTGAAGTCCAGCTACACCTGGAGGGCCACAGAGTTCCCCACTCCTGCTTTGCTGTCTCAGTATGTATTGCATTCACTGGACCCCTCAAGACTTCACACAAAACTGGGAACCGTAACATGAGCTAGAGACTGAGTTCTACCCAGCAAATTTGTCCCAGTAGCACAAAGGCTTCCGCCACCTACACAAAGGAACTTCCTCTTCTTTCCTCCCCGTGAATTCCTCCTGATCTGTTCTAGGGGTTCCTTAAACCCCCAGAGCAGATGTGGGAAGAGAACGTCCTGTTTCATAGGCAGAAGCCCTTGTCCTAGTCGGAGGACTTGGTTAAAGACAGCCCTGTGCTGAGCACCTACGCCGATTCATTTATAAATCTATTTTAAAAAATGGGGATATGTTTAGCGAGGATGTGGATAAAAGCCAACCCTCTCTTATCCTACCAGAGTTGTGATGTTACATACAAACTTCAGAATCTTAAAATGAACCAATGAAGGCTGAAGCTGACCTCTTTGTGGGTTTTTGTTTTTACAAAAGAAACAAGGTAAAATCAGTAAAATGGAGAGATGGGTAAAACTTCAGCCACTTCCAGCAGCCACCTTGTACCATATCTTTTTTCCCAAGGCTGTGCAAACAATATCTGGCCATCTAGCTTCCTGGCAATGACTAGAGACCAGTAAACATCACTGAAGGCTGCATCTGCGTTGACTGCAAGGTTATGGTGCAGTCTCTCTCTCTCTCTCTCTCCCTCCCTCCCTCCCTCCCTCCCTCTCCCCCCCCCCCATGACTGAAGCAGGATGGAGAACTGCAGGACTAATCGCTCTGTTTACAGGCCAGCACCTAGCAGCCCTAGGATATGAGTCTGGCATGCGAGCTTTAATTTCCCTTTCCTGTTGGCAAGTCAGGGCATAGTTATCTATCCTGATAGCTTGGGGGGGAGTCTGTAACGGCACAGATAAATTTTACTTCTGGGCAGCAATCTGCTACCAGACTTACAAACCTTGCAGGGCTTAATCAATACAGTGGTACCTCAGGTTACATACACTTCAGGTTACATTTGCTTCAGGTTACATGCGCTTCAGGTTACAGACTCTGCTAACCCAGAAATATTACCTCAGGTTACGAACTTTGCTTCAGGATGAGAACAGAAATCATGCTCCGGCGGTGCGGCAGCAGTAGGAGGCCCCATTAGCTAAAGTGGTGCTTCAGGTTAAGAACAGTTTCAGGTTAAGAACGGACCTCCGGAACAAATTAAGTATTTAACCTGAGGTACCACTGTGTTTAGGACTGTTAAAGAGAGGAAAAGCATGGCCCTATTGTCCAGAGATGTTTTCTGTCACCTTGTGCCTCCTTTTGTGGTGCATCAAGGATTGTTCTTCCTGCCTTGCTAAGCAAGGCATTGCTGTGGTAAGTAGATTGAAGAATGCAAAAAGCAGGTGTGTGTGACAAATGGCACAGGTGTCTCTAAGGGAAGCTGTACCTCTGTGGTTTAACCGGCGGCGGCCACTGCCAGCACCTCAGATTCTACCTTGCTTTGAAACCAAAGGCTCTTCAGCTACGATACTTTTCAAAAACAGGGAAACAACACTTCTCAGCCCACTGCTCACCTTCATTCCTAACTTGGTTTAATAGACTAACCCATCTCCATTCATGAGGGAGGCCTCTGGACCTGATCCTGATCAACTTCTGCTGAAGGCAAATAAACAGACATCCCAGCTGTATTAAGTATTTTAAAAATGTGTTCTAGGAATGGGGGAAGGTGAGCAGAGAAGTTTTTGGATGTTCACTTAGTGTAGCAAAGAGGCAGGGAAAGTACTTAGCACTAAGCCAGGGAAATCTCTGGAGAAGGTGTGAAGGAGATACCCTCTTGCAAGATTTCCCCTTGTATACTGAGGAACAAAACAACTGAATTGCTAAACCAACCTTAATTGTTGCTTGGCTTTGGAGATTATGGACAGAAAGAACCTTCCTTGCTGGGTAGAAGGAGAGAATCCATAGCTGACAGAGTATTTAAGTGGGAGATGGGTTTGAGCTTAGTTCTCCTACGGTGGTGAAGGGCTGGCTGCATGTGAGAGAGTGCGCCAGTTATATAGCACTCTTAATGGACCAAGTGTTTTACAATCTTAATATTTCCTCATTCCTGTGAAATAAGTGCTTAATGTCCCCATTTTATGAGTAAGCAACTGAGGCAGAGGCTGAGTGATTGATTCAGGGCCACCCAGTTGTCTTAACTGAGCAAGTGCAATTCATTGGTGGAAAGAGGCTTGTTATTCTTACTTATTTTATTTCTACACCACCCTTCATCCAAAGACCACAGGTCAGTTTTCAATATAAAAACACATGCAAACCATAATAACAAACAGAAATAATTTTCCCTTTCCCCTGCACACACATATGCACAGTTTGAAAGGGAGAAGCAGAACAGAGCATTCCATAAATATTGTGTTGTCACCCTATGGACCTCTTGCGGAAGAGGCACACAAAGAAAGGCCTCGGGTGCTGATTGCATGATATGATTTTATGATACAATTTTATGATTGCTTGATCATAGTGCTTATCTATTCATAGGCCTAACCAGGATTTATATTGGGGTCAGGATGGGAGGGGGGGTGTAGAACCAAGCTATCTGTGACACAATTGGTCAGTTAGTTAAGTATTTTAATTTACTAGGTGGGGGGGGGGGCTGTCCCCTGGTTACTCCCATGTATCTATTATGATTTGATGATATTGTAAGATGTCTTATGATATAATATTTCACTTTCTTCAATGTTTTATTCTGGATTGTTTTATTTGATGTTTTAATTAAGGTTGGAGACCACTTTGAGTTGTTGTTTTTTGCTTAAAAATATAAAGTAGCATAGAAATAATAATAATAATAATAATAATAATAATAATAATAATAATAATAATAATAGTCAAGGACTGGGCCCAACCCACACCAGCTGGGGAGAAGGAGCAAAGAGAACGCGCGCGCCCCGCATCAGGGGTCTAAGAGGCGGGAGCGCGCGGCGGTGGGCGGGGCGCAGGGCCGTGACGCGCGTGTTGTGAAACCCGACCCAGCTTGAGGAGAGGCGGGATTCCGCCCAGTGCTGCTGCTGCTGTCAGGCTGTTGCGCGGCGCGCGTGGGGACCGTGGAATTCGCCGGAGCTCTTTCCACTGCGCGGCAGCAGAACCAGGGGAGGCGAGATATTGGAAGGAGCTGCCTGCCGCTCTTACCCTTAATAACACGGTTCTCCTCTGCTAGCGGCGGTAGCTCCTTGCTGGTGCGTTGCAGGCGGTGCTGCGGAGCCCCCAGCGCAGGGACTGCGGCGGCGCTGCTGCTGCCGAAGGCGGGATGGATGTAGCGTCGGAGTTGTACTACCTGGCCGTCCCGCTGCTCTTCACCGTCTTGGCCGTGATCCTCGCCTCGGTCTTTGTGAAGCTGAGGACCGGCTCGGAGGGCGACAAAGCGGCGGCGGTCCCGGGAGGAGGCGAGCCCCGAGAAGCCGCCGAGGAGAGCGCTGCGGCAGAGCCGGCGGACGGGGCAGAGGGCGGCGAAGCGGGAGCGGAGGAGCCGGACGCAGCGGGGCCTCCCCGGCTTCCTGAGGAGGGAGGCGTGGAAGTGAAGGGCGAGGGGAGAAGGCGCCGCGAGGAGGAGGAGATCGGGGCTGCCGAAGAAGAAGGGGACGAGGAGGAGAAAAAGCAGCGCCAGGAGAGAGGCGCCGAGGAGGACGTGGACGCCGCCGCCTCTAGGACTGCCCAAGCCGGACAGCAGAGCCACCCGCAGGAGGTCAAGATCCCCAGCCAGGCGGCGGCGGCTGTCGCTGCAGCTCCGGTGGCGGTAGAAGAAGAGCAGGAGGAAGAGGAGGAAGAAGAGGAGGAGGAGGAAGAGGAGGAGAGCAAGGTAAAGGAGATGCTACTGAGGGAGCCAGGGAGAAGTGTGTGCTTGGAGTCTTGTTAGATCCAGGTGTATATGTGTGTGTGTGTGTGTGTGTGTGTGTGTGTGTGTGGAAGGGAGCCCGAGAGTCATCTAGTCCAACCCCCTGCAATGCAGGACTCTCCACTAAAGCATTCCTGTGTATGCATATATATGTAGATCGCGGAGCTTTTGCATTTTGTGCGCGTTTGCCTCGACTTGTGCATGTGAGCCAAGCCGGTGACTTGAACTGGGCGGGTATTTGGTGGGGAGGTCAATGCGCTCCCCTTCCTTTCCTTCGAAAGGCCGAGCGAAGCCTCCCGCCGCAGCCAATCAAGGCGCGGATCGCCTCCTCCCGAGGACTCCCCTCGCCGCCCCTCGCCTTTGTTGCTCTGCGTTTCGTGCCCATTCAGCATTCCAGGCAATTGGCGGGCGCAGCTCCAGGGCGATGCCACGTTCCATGCAGTGCTATTACTTCTAATACTTGCCCTAGCCCGCATCCTGGAAAGACAGCGAATCAAAGAGGTAATAAACGGGGGAGAGCCATCCAGGACCCTCGATCTCTTGACAGCATCAACCCAAACTTTGATTGTAACAAAGGAGCTGCCTTGGTTTCACTCTTTGTACATCCCAGTGCATCTATAAAAGGGAGACCCCGAAAAGCTTTCCATCCCCTTCTCTCCCATTTGTGTAACTGGCTCAGGAAGCCCACCTGTTGCTTCAGGAAGTGTGAGCAATGACTGCTTGTTGATACTGCAAATGTTGCAGGCCTCATTCAGAAGAGAGACTTTTAAGATTCCCAAAGAAAAGGTGTGCTGATTCATTTATTTCTGAAATAGCTTGATGGAAATAATGCAAACGCAAGCATTACCTTTTACCTTTAGTTGCTTGTGCTCACTTTGGGAATCTGCCTTTGGCGTTTTGTCTTTTCTGTTGGTAGCCTAAATGCTAGAGGAGGTCTTGGAAAGTCTTCTCCTTACTCATAATGCAACTATACATGAAAGTGAAATCCCCATGGGTGGTGCCCAGTGGCGTAGCGTGGGGGGTGCAGGAGGGGCCGGCTGCACCGGGCGCAACATCTGGGGGTTAGGGTTAGGGGGCGCAAATCCACGGGTTAGGGGGCGCAAATCCACGGGTTAGGGGGCACAGATTACTTGCCTTGCCCCGGGTGCTGACAACCCACGCTACGCCACTGGTGGTGCCTTCTCCAGCCGTTAAGAAGGACAGGTCTGGCTTCCTATCTCCTCCTGCAGTCTCATGTTTTCCCATAGTCTCGAGAGTGAGACACATTGTGATGTCCCTTGTTTTCCCAGATATGTGCCCTGGATATGCATAGGGCAGGAGGCACTGGCATGCAGCAGAGGTAAAAAAATACTCGCCTCTGCATTCAGCCCTGGATGGCTTCTGATTAAAAATAAATGAGCCATCTTCAAGACACAAAGAGGTGACACACTGCCTGCTTTGTCAACCTACCATTGTTCTAGTTAGGCTATAAATCATGTGTTGTGCTTAAAATCCTTAATATCTAAAATATGCCCCATTACTTCACTCTCTTCTAGACTGGCACTGCAACCGTATTCCTTGAAGTAGCTCAAATATAGTCCAGACAAGTGGGACTTGCAGCAACATTTGGCCATGTTTTTTCTAGGATACTCCATTCCATTTCCACTCCCACCCCCTTTTCCTGTCCCTTCCTCAACAGTCGGCATTCCCATGGCCACTAAACATGCTTGGTCCCTGTGGGGTTGTTCTATGCGGGGCTGCTACTTTGATTTGATTTTTCTACAGACTATTTTGTACTTTTCTCTGTCTGTAAGTACTTCTGCACATCACCTCCTGGGCTATTTTGGCTATACAGGGATCCACACTCAAGGAATGAATCTGCCCTTAGCATATAGGATGATTACAGATGCACATTGAAGTATCACAACAGATGGCTCCAGGCAGACCTTTTTTTAAGACGCTGGAAGGCTAAGGAGGGTGGTGCCTGAATGTTCATTTGAGGGGATCCCCTCATTCTTAACAGTGCACCCTGCATTAAGGTCATTTCCAGGGCTTTTTTCGCCCTGAGGTCTGGCACTTCTCAGGTGGGCTCCATTGCCATTATAAGAGAACAAGGGAGGTGTTTATGGTGAGTTCCAGCACCTCTTCTTCCATAAAAGTAGCACTGGTCATCCACCACCACCCCACTCCTGATGGAGTACACTTTGTCCAGATAGATGAGTCACTGTTGTCACCCTCATGTACAAGGCCAAGAACAATTCCTTTGCTGAAGAAAGAGGCGGCCATGAGGGCTTGAAAAGAGGGAAGCAGTGCACAACCCCACCCACACCAGCACTTTCGCCTAAGTGCAACACAGAATGTGCGCTGCCTAACATTGACTTGGTTGTTGAGGAAAATCTACTGCATATAGAAAGTGTGTGTAAAGTCTCATGAAGCGTCCAAGTCTAGTCTCATCACCACTGTGGCATGACTCAGCATTGGGGAGGGGGGACATTGATTCCTCCATTATGCTGGGTGTATAATCTTTGCAACTCCATAGAAATAGCGCTATTAAAAGAGCTGTTGTGTTGTAGCGGCTAGATGACAGACGACATGAGCTGCAGTCCAGAACGCTTCCAATTCAAATCTACTCTCCATGATGGATCTCACTAGGCATTGCTATATCATCATCATCATCGCTTCCTGAATTACTGTAGACACCAAAGCTGAATAATTCCCCAAATAAAAGGTGATTTTGGAGGGGATTTACTAAATGAAAGTAATTTATAAGTGTCCCCCCCCCCAATTTGATTTGGAATAGCAGTGGGAACACCAAACTTGTGTCTCCTTCCAAATGGTGTTGGAATATAATTCTCATCACCCCTGACTGAATAACGCTGCTCATGGTTAGAACAACTAAAAGGGCTGGTGCCTGGTTAAGTGTGTGCAGGAGCGTGGCAGGCACAGAGGAGATTAATGAGCAGTGAGCCTGTCTGGGTGCTTTACTGGGATCCAACCCAGAAGACTTCGATTTAAGATTATTTAATTCCATTGACGTCACTGTCTTTAACTAGTTTGTGCCGTTCACTGCCTCATACAGTACATATCTTCCAATCCCACTCTCCCATCTCTAATGGGGGAATAATACTAACCTGCTTAGAAGTTGTGGTAAGGATTGCTGAAGTTATTTGAACCCACAAAAGTGCTATATAAGTATTATTTATTACATTTATATCCCCCCCTTTCCCACAATGGGCTCAAAGTATCATACCCCCCATTTTATCCCCACAACAATCCTGTGAGGTAGGCTAGGTTGAGATGTGATGACTGACCAAAGGTTACCTAGTGAGCTTCATGGCTACATTTTAACCTGGATCTTCTGGTCTTAGTCTGAGAGCCGAACCACTACCTTCTCCAACTAGTCAGAAATAACAACTGGGGGGCCTGCTCTTGGTTAAAATCACTTCAGGTCTCCATGTGAGGTCTCACTTGGTACAAAAAGCCAGTGCGGAGTAGTGAATAAGATTAGTAAAGGGCCTGGCAAATGAGTCCTGCATTTACTCTGCTCATTTTGTTTTCTGGTTCATATGCTGCTTGCCTCTGCGGCATCTCTTTAGGAGAAATGCTACCTTCATTGGTTTTTTTGCGAAGTAAATGGAAGCAGTGCAGAGTCAGCACATCTTAGAAACAGGCCCCTATAGCCCAGATGCCAGATTGCAGGAGGAAGGATGTGTTTGTTGATGCTATTGTGATTATTATTTTCATCCCTGGACCCGGTGATTACCTTCCACATCGCTCGCTTAGCTCCTGTGCCTGTTTATGCCTTTGGGCACCCTTTTACCTTGTTTTGTAATTTCCCCAGGGAAACATTGGCGAGAGGGAGAAGTTGCCGTAAGCAGGCCTGCTGATCAGGAGATAGCTTCTGTTAAGCCAGCTGGGTTTCCCAGCATACAGAGCACGTGCTGGCTTCTCTGGGTGGAAATATACAGCATCTAAATATATATATATATATATATAGCTGGCCTCAGACAAGCAGCCTCACAGTGTGCTTGGTGGGAGCCTCCCCACTGTCGTGGCATGATGGGCGTCTCTTGGTTCAGAAAGAATTACTTTTATTTCTCTGAGGTGGGGCTGGGCTCCTTTCTGGCTAGCGTACACCCTTCTCTGCCTTTCCCCCTATTCTTCTGTCTCTGTATTAGCTACAGCTTATCTAAGCTTTCTAAGAGTATCTACAAAAGCAATGTTTATGCCTGTTCTGTACATAAGGTCACCTCATTTTACTGCCTTTTTGCTGTTTGTACCCAAATATGTCCATGGGGTGTTCCCGTGTTTATTGTGTGATAACCATCAGTGCAGATTAATGGGCAGTTTCCTGTGACTCCTAGCTGTATGTCCATAGAACACAGCTTCACAAACAAAGCTGTTGTGTGAATATGTTTGGTGGCTCCCATGTTGCTAACCCTCATGGTTTTGGAGATAATTTTAGAAAAGGGAAAACTCTCATTTGGGGGAAAGACCTTTTGTACACTGTAAAGCTACCTGACTTGTTGTTTTTTCCTCCGTCAGTGCGTCTCCTATCATCTCTGCCTCCCTTCCCCTCAGAATCATAATCACCTCTCACCACCACCATCATAACCCTGTCGCTCCATTTTTTTCTTGTTACCTGTAATCACAAAATCTGTGCAAACTCAAACTGTGAATGAAGAATGCACCAAAAGGAATCCACACATTCTAACTGCGTTAAATTTCACGAGCTGCATTTTTTAGGGGGGGGGCAACTAAATTTGAATCCACATTACTTCCTGAACAGTGCCCACTAAATTGCCTCAAAAATAAAATATGTTCCCTAAGTTGACTCCCTCCAGTTATTGCTGGACTGCATCTTCTATTGCCACTGTTCGTTGGTCATGCTGGCAGGGACTGGTGGAAGCTGGAGTCCAATAAACACCTGGAAGACATCATATTGATTACCTCTGCCCTATGTCAATAAGCAAACTCCATTTGGTGTTTTTTATACATAATTAAGGGAGAGCTATCAGGCCTTTTGATTAGAACAACCACAGGAAACCAATGCCTGGTTAAGTGTGAGTCTACCAGGTCCAGAGGGGTTTAATGAGTGGATGGGCTTAGCTGGGATCCTAGCCAGAATGCTTTGATGCAGAAGTAACACGCCAAGCAGCTCACTGGCTTAACTGCCTTGTGGTGTACATTGTCTTTCTTATTTATTTATTATGTTCATTTATGCAGACTGCATACCAAGCATTCTCAAGGCTGAAAACCAGTACAGTGGTACCTCAGGTTAAGTACTTAATTCGTTCTGGAGGTCCGTTATTAACCTGAAACTGTTCTTAACCTAAAGCGCCACTTTAGCTAATGGGGCCTCCTGCTGCCGCTGCACCACCAGAGCACGATTTCTGTTCTCATCCTGAAGCAAAGTTCTTAACCTGAAGCACTATTCCTGGGTTAGCGAAGTCTGTAACCTGAAGCGTATGTAGCCTGAAGCGTATGTAACCTGAAGCATATGTAACCCGAGGTACCACTGTATATTGGAAGGATATTAGGTAGCAAGATGCCTTGCGTTGTAAATAAAATGTCATGTTTCAGAACCCCTCAGAGTATGGCACCTACCCATTCCAACATCCCTTGTTTTTTAAGTTCTCAGCCAGAATTCTGCAAATCACCTACGTCTAAAGTCAAGCATTTCTTTTTTTGCACACACAACTTCCAAGGAACAGCTGATACATTCTCCTCTGCCTACCAGCAAGCTACCTCCAGTTTTCTTTTGTTTGTTAAACAGCACGATGTTGGATGATGGGCCGGCTTCACGTCACAGTCTCCCCATTTCATTTTACCCCACCCACCCCATATTAGATTGTTAAAGCGAGCCAGAATATTCTGATTATTACTTCTCTGCCACTTGCCACGTGTTGTTTGTGGGAAGAATGGCCCCATTTAGTTTACTTGCTTTGCATATCTTCTTTTGGCTGATCTCGGAGGGAGGCGAGGCTGTGCTTGAGCAGTGTCTAGAGGGAGAGAGATGTTTCTGTACTGAGCAAGTGCTTGACAGGACTGGGCTGGCACAGCACAAGGGAGACTAGGCGTGTGTCTGGGCTGCTCTCTGAGCAGCCCTTTTTTTTTTTAAAAAAAAAGCTGGCATTAAAGTAAATGGTGCCCACAGAATTCAATATGGGTGGCAGTCACTGCCCTTTAGTCTTTGAAAACGTGGTCTGTGAGGTCTCTCATCTCCCTTATTCTAGCTAGAGCATGCTAGAGCAGAAATAAGGGAGCATTTGAATAAATACTAACTTATTTGATTATTGGATCGTGGGTTTGGAACTCAGGGTTCAGCTTTATGCCAGGGCAGACCATTTATCGGCTTGCATTTTGGTTTGTCTGATTCATCCAGCCTATTTTCTCGTCGAAAATTCTTCCATTTGAGAATGTCATTGTTGTTGCTATGAAATTTGCAGCTCCAGAGAAGATATTTAGGCTGCTATGGTATACTCCCTTACTAGGGAGCAAGCCCTGTTGAACTCAACTGGACTTGCTTCTGAGTAGACATGTATCATCAGATTGTACAGGAAATCTGATCAGGGCTTTGTGAGTCAACGGTGTTTGAGAGAGGTGGACTTGGATGCAAATAAATATCTGGTTCAGCTGTCAGTGATTGGATTTATTTGTCCTTACTCCCAGAAAGGGAATGTTGTTGAGCTGTTTCTCTGATGGCTGCCTTGCAAAAAAAGAAAAGAAAAAAATGGAAGAAGTATGAAGCAAGCATTTGCCTTAAAAATATGCTGATTCTTGGAATTTTGAAAAACTCCTCCTGTCTGCCTGACACTAGAGATTTGGTCAGGGAGCTGAGCCACTGCTGTTTGGAAGGCCACCTAGGAAGAGGTTGTTGACTACACAGCTGCCCCTAAATGCCAAGAGGAATCTGGAGAAAGATGTAGATACCTTGAAAATAATGACATCCCTTGCCTCCTGGCTAATTCTTAATCTGTGGCAGGCATGATTTATTAAAATAATCTTATCTAATCAGGAAAGCTCTAGAAATGTCTGCTACCTGAGTTTCCGAGACACTGTGAGCTCAGCTGTCCATTCTGTAGCCACCTCAGGGGTTTCCGAAGCAGGCAGAAGGCCCTTTTAATTGAATCGTTACATCAGGAATGGCAGAAAAGCAAGGATGATTGCTTCTTTCCCCTTCAACTGCCTGGATGCGTCATGCATCAGGACGTGGCTGGATTCCGTGCAAATATTAATCAGCCAACTAAAATGTTCATTGATAAAAGGTGCTCTCAGTGTGCTGATAGGCTGTTTGTTGATAAGGGGCTTCAGCATCCTTATCTTGTTCAGCTTCACAAATCAAGGAAACTAAGGGTTGGCCCACCCATGACTGTTTGTCACTTGGTAACTGTTTGTCACATGACTGTTTGTCACAGAGTAACACAAGCAGACAATACACACAGACACACAAACAGGTTCTGTCTGCACATTGAAGTATCAAATGGTAACATGTGGCATCAAGTGATGATGTGACTGAGTGGTCACATATCTTAACACTACATACAAACTTTCACTGCCTGACTTCACATAAAAGCAATAGTTATGAATCAAATCACTTCACTTGTTTAGCTCAGCTCAAAGTTGTTATGTATTCAAGCTTGAGTCTGGACTAAGGATTTAGAGCTCCTGTGTTCTGATTTGATACATGTTGTTCAATCACAGAACATTTCAGGATTTGGGCCTCTGCCATTGGCCCTTGAACTCTGAGTTGTGATTAGCTGCTTGAAAGCTTAGACAGCCAACCACGTTGGGAGTGGGAGTGGCCCAGGCTTTCAGGAATGTATATAAGTACCGGTAGTTGCTTTGCCCCTGTTTTCCAGTTATGTAGTTCAATAAATTTCTTGCTGTTATCACTGTGTCTTGCCTCATGGGAACCCACCTATGCTTCAAAAGTCATCAAACGCTGCAAGGAAATAACGCTGATGTCCATGTGCCTGTGAAAACCACTTCTGAGAATGAGAATCAGCAGCATCCCCAGATGCTAAGCAATGTACCGAAAAGACTGGGCTTGGCAGTCAAACCAAGTTTTTGCAGCAAATTCCAACCTACTGGCTAGTTGACCACATTTGTCTCTCTCCGCTCTCAACCCCTTGATACCAAACACTGGATTCCTCATCACTTGATAACCCAACAGTTCGAGCACCATATTCTGTAGATATTAAAATATCTATCCCACCCTTCCTCTTAAGGGAGCTTATGGTGGCAAATTTTAAATTGCCGCCAAGTCCGAACTCCCACCATGACTGGCTGAGGCTCCCAGTTGCTTGGGAGAGTAGTTCTTTGGTGGTGGTGGGGCCTTTCCGCCAAGAACAGTAAACAGTCTATTTCTGTTGGTGAAGTAGGTCCTTGCTTTGGGATGCATGTAATAATAGTGGCATGCATTGCAGAAGTTCTTTGCAGCTGATAGAGCTGTAGCCAGCAGTGTTTTGTGGATAAAATCCTTAAATCCTTTCCTGCCCTGTGAGCTGGATCAGATGTAGGTTTGTGCATCCCATCTGCTCATCAAGCTGCAAAGCTTTGATACAGGAGCCATTTTAAAAAGGACCTGACATCCAGCTAAAAAGGTTTTGCAGTTCAGATAAGAAGGGAGCCTGACCAGAAGCAGAGACTAGATGGGATTGGATACAGCTGTGGATCTTAAAGGCCTTTCTTTCAGCTAAAGTTATGGGAAGGAAACAAGATGCTTGTAAAACAGGCTCTTTTCAAGTTTCCCAGGGCCCTACCTTTAGACAGAATGAGGCAGCTGCTTCAGGTGGCCGATAATGAGGAAGCAGAGTTGTGAGTGGTAATCTTGTATATGGGAAACAGTAAGTCACACCACATCATCAAACTCAACAAATATTTAATAAAACCTGTGTTGTTGTTTAGTCGTTTAGTCGTGTCCGACTCTTCGTGACCCGATGGACCAGAGAACGCCAGGCACCTCTGTCCTCCACTGCCTCCCGCAGTTTGGTCAAACTCATGCTGGTAACCTTGAAAACACTATCCAACCATCTCGTCCTCTGCCGTCCCCTTCTCCTTGTGCCCTCCATCTTTCCCAACATCAGGGTCTTCTCCAGGGAGTCTTCTCTTCTCATGAGGTGGCCAAAGTACTGGAGCCTCAGCTTCACAATCTGTCCTTACAGAAAACCTACAGAGCAACAATTTTTGACATTAAAGAGCAACATAAACAACTTTGCCAAATAATATCCAGATGCTGATTGTCTTGGCAAAAATATCCCAGGCCTTTTTTTGAAGCTTAGAAAACTAAATCTCATCTCTCTCTCTCTCTCTCTCTCTCTCTCTCTCTCTCTCTCTCTCCCTCCCTCCCTCCCTCCCTCCCTGTCCTGTTCTATTCCTCTTGCATGGACTGCTAGCATGAGGCCTTCTCAGCTTGCCTCTTAAAGAGATAGTATCAACAGGTGACACATTAGAGGATCATGGGGCCTCCCCTCAACCCCTAACCAAACCTGGTGGTCTTAGAAGTAGAAGATGAGGAGAGTGCCCCATCACCAGTGTTGAAAGAAGATTCATCTGACATTCTTGTCAACTTCTGAATGTGGAATCAGGGTGGGGAGAGGAAGTGCCATATTACCACAGACCCCAAAATGCTTTTGGCTACCCTTGCCTTCTTCTTAATATATTCAGTTACCATAGATGGGGTCCTGATCACCCATCAGACATTCGGTTGTCTCTATGAGTATTCACACACAAAATAGTCCTGCTATGTATAAATCCTACCTACTTATTTTGCCCATAACATAGGACATCATGTTCTGAAATCAGTAGGCTGAAAATAATATCACACAGGAGGTTTATTGTGTTATTCCCATTTGCAGATGATGAACCTGTAGTGGTTATGGGGTGGGTGGGTGTTTAAATTTAAAGTATTACATGCTTTGAGCAAGAATGGAGCATGCAGCTCTCTGAGTCCCAATCTAGTTGCTTAGCCCCCAGGCTTTGGCTTGTGTATGAGAAACTTGCTTGGCATCTGATGACTTTAAATTTTCCATCTGGATTTCTCGTAAACTTCTGGAACTTTTTCCCGAACTCTCCGGGAGTCTGGAACCCAGAATGAGCTAGATTTCATTGTGAATTTACAATGTCCCTGATATGGGTTGATGCTATTGTCAACCAATACAGGAAATTTCTACATATGCATGTCAAGGTATAGAAATGCTGCCAGATTTTGGCAAATCCCTACTCGAGATTCCTGAAGAATTCACTAAGGCAAAAGCTTCTCTTGCATCTCTAGATGTATGAAAGAGTGAGGCCATTCCTTGCCTTTCCTCCTTCGCTCTATTGTCATATGTGCCTTGAAATGGCTCAGGGCAGGAAATGGCAGGGCAATACAGAGGGCACATATGAGCAAATTTAAAAATTGCAGCTCCCTCCTCTCACTCCTGCACATCATCCTACAAGCCAATTCAAGAAACAGGAGTGGAAGAGGCATCCAATTCAGAAAATATACAGATGAAAACCAGTGGTACAGTGCAGTCACTTCCATGGGACTTCTTCTCTGACTTAATTTATCACTTCTTCTTCCCAATTAGGTACACGCTTAAAAGATTCAAGTCTTTCTCGTCTCCCTGTGGGCCTATTTGGCAGTATAATATGCAACCTACTGCCATTGTCAGTCCTCTGTGTCCAAGCATTGTGGATTGCTTGGGGTCCTTGCAAACCTGAGCTAGCTGAAATCTGGATTATTATTTTGTTGTTGCTGCTGCTGCTGAGGTTGGTGGAGTTTAGTATTCATTCAGACATGGGATTGCAACATCAAGCGATGATTTGTACACTTGAAGTAGCCATCCCATATTAAAATAATGCAGAGCTTTATTATCACCTGACATCGTGTGTGTGTGTGTGTGTGTGTGTGTGTGTACACACACACACACACACACACACACACACACACACACACACAATACAGTCACAGCAAAGAAAAGAACATAGCACCGAGCCCATGGTGTCATTTTACATGATCTTAAAACACTGGCAGTCTATATAGCTTCTCCACGGGCAAGTTTGTGAGGTTGGTGGAAAACCTTTATTTTCTTTTCCCCTTACATATGAAAGAAAAGGGAGACTGGGTTTCACATCAAAGGTATTTTCCTTTACAACCCCATTTGCAACTCTTCTAAGCCCAGTTAGTTGTTCCGAACCTCAGGCAGAGCATTCTTATCATCTGACATCATTTTGACAATGTATTTCACCGGAGGGAGGCAGTTCCCCATGTCATCTGAGTCATCAGAACAGATTGATGGAGTGCTGCGCCCGTGTGCATGTAGACCAGTCCTCAGATAACTCTTCCTGCTTTGTTGAGGGTTCCTTTTGTGGGGAGCAAAGATCTGGACGGTGCCTGTCGCCAAGCAAGCAAAGATGTCAAGATCACAGTGCAGCAGTCTTAGTTCCTCAGAGCAGGGGCCGCCTCCGACAGGCACAACCATGTGGGAAATGAATTGTGCTAGACAACAGCGGTCCTATTCACCCAGTAAACTGACACTTCCCCCTGCAGAGTCAGCTGCCTCCTAACTCATGTTTTGCTTTTCAATCAGACAAGATCCTGATTAATGGGCAGTGGATGGATGTTATCCCAGCTGCCCTGTAGGAGTTTCGGGTGGGGTAGCTGCAAGGAGCAGAGCTGCCAGATGTTCCTTAATTTTAAGAAAAGCATCCTTAGAAGTAGGGGGGGGGTCAGGGGGTTAGTCCTCACCACCTTTTAAAAAAATTAAAACACAATAGATGAACTGGAGTTTAAAAAGGAAAGGTTTTCATGGGAGCTCTTCCTGCTCTTGGATTCTAGTGGGGGAGGAGATATGGGGATTATTCTCTCGGCATTAAGCTGTGCACAGATCAGCTCTTGTGGAAAACCAAGAAAGGATGAGAGGGGAGAGGAATGAAGGGGTAGTAATTGGACTGTGAGTAGAAGCTCAATTAAGAGCTGTCATTATCGTGTGCATATGCTGTTTTTTTTAAATAATAAAAAACCACATACACAGTCTAGCTAATTATATTTAGGCTGCATTTTAGGTTTATAGAATCCCAATGCAGGCTTTCTAAAGTGGTCAGGAATTTAACCTTAAAACTTCTCATTCAGTCCTATAAATTTGTGGGAGCCTCCCCAAAAAAATCCCAACCAAAAGGGGGTGGGTGGAGATTTGGCAATATCAGGTGCGGCTCATACTTCATTATTGTCATCTGTAGGCAAAACAACAACAAGACCCCAATCTACAGCATTCTGTTTTGCATTTTCCTTTTCCTTTGTGCACTAGGTTCTTGAATTCCTCCGAAAGCAATGGAATAATATTTTTAAACCTCCTACTGCGTACAAGCCAACAGCCCACCCTCCCCAACTATAAAGTTAGGAACTCAGTCCACATGCTCAGGCTCTTGTGACACCTTTTGTTTACTGGAGCTGCTGGATCAGATGACATTTTAAAGCCAGTCCAATTAGAGGGGCCTTAATAGGCTCCTGTCAGGTCTATTTTAGGGGCCCAGAGCTCAACAAACCTGTCCTGCATGTGTACTATAGCTCATTGCTTCAGCCTCTGCCAGTGTGGTATGTGATATTAATAATGAGAAAAACAAACAGCATTTCCCAAAGTAGCAAGTAGCCATTTAGTAGAACGAGCTAAACCTGACTGTGTTATTCCTTTAGTGGACTACATCATTCCTGACCATGGACCATGCTGACTGGGGCTGATGGGAGTCGGAGTCTACAACATCTGGAAGGCACCATGTTGGCTATCCCTGCTTCTGATCATGCACACATTTTCTTTCTTTCTTTGGACACATGTGTCTTCTCATCCCCTCCCCCTTTTTTGACTATATTTGTTTTTATTTTATTTATTAAATTTGTATACCTATACCCGTAGGTCTTAGGGCAGTTTACAACCCAAAGTTATGTTATACAAAGTTCAAAATACATAATTAAAAATGATCAAAACCATTATTGATACAAAGGTATACACACTAATAGTAAACAATCTATTCCCCAGGAAAAGCCCCTAAGCAATACTGCAGCCCACAAATCCATATACAAAAATCCAAATTAACATATAACATTTAAAAATATTTTTTTTAAAAACTCCAATACTTCACATTTCAATATTCTTTCCTGCCTCTGGTACTTCCTGTCACTTGGGTGGATGGTGGCATCACCCTTGCACTAAAGCAGAGGTAGGCAACCTAAGGCCCATGGGCTGTCTGCAGCCCAATTGCCTTCAAAATCCAGCCCAAGGATCAGCATGTTTTTACATGAGTAGAATGTGTCCTTTTATTTAAAATGCATCTCTGGGTTATTTGTGGGGCCTGCTTGGTTTTCTTACATGAGTAGAATATGTGCTTTTATTTAAAATGCATCTCTAGGTTATTTGTGGGGTATAGGAATTAGTTCATTTCCCCCCCCCCCAAAAAAAAAAAATATAGTCCGGTCCACCACATGGTCTGAGGGACAGTGAACTGGCCCATGGCTGAAAAAGGTTTCCTGATCCCTGCACTAAAGCCTCCATCAAAGTGTGGAATGACAGCACAGCTGCGCCCCTAGACAGCATGAATTGTCTGGTTCTGATTTTTCCTGGAATCCTTCAGTTTTTATAGACAGCAGTAGTCTTCAAAGGCTTAAGGGGCTACCACATAGAAGATGGAGCATAATTATCTTCTGCTACTCCAGCTGACAGGTCCAGAATGAATAGGTGGAAATGGCAAGGGAGGAGATTTTGGCAACGCAGTGGGAGAACCCTCTTAACTTGACTGTGTAGCCAACCGCCTTGGGAGGTTCTGGTAGGCTCAGATCTCCTTCGCTGGGGGTATTTAACCAGAGATTCGGACAACCATCTGTCAGGGGTGCTGTGGTTGCATGGAGATGCTGCCTCTCCATGTGCACCTGCATATCTGCAGAGGTCCAAAGCTAAGTGATCTGTCAATAATACTGCTACCTGGGCTGCTTCCTTGAGTGAATCCTGGGCGCAGGGTGAACTGCTCACTCTGCCAGGGATGGAAGGGGGAATGAGGAAAAAGCACGTGGGGAGAGAATGGTGCCAGATTTATGTATAAGCTAAACAAGCTATGGCTTAGGGTCCCACTCTCTTGGGGGGCCCCAAAAAAATTAGAGGGGGGAAAACTGGTTGTGCATTTCCAAAATATAAGATAAAAAACAAATAAAATAAAACTACATGCAGCAACAGTGTTTTGTGTTGTGTAGGTTCCTAGGATGTAAGTACAGTGGTACCTCGGGTTAAGTACTTAATTCGTTCCGGAGGTCTGTACTTAACCTGAAACTGTTCTTAACCTGAAGCACCACTTTAGCTAATGGGGCCTCCTGCTGCTGCCACGCCACCAGAGCACGATTTCTGTTCTCAACCTGAAGTTCTTAACCTGAAGTACTATTTCTGGGTTAGCAGAGTCTGTAACCTGAAGCATATGTAACCTGAGGTAGCACTGTAATGGCCTGCTAGCCTGCTCCCTAAAATATCACTTGTTTACTCATTTCTATATATAGGGTGCCTACATTCTGCATGGACTGGTTGCACATGGCTTTAGATATCTATTAGGTCCATAAATTACCATATAGCGTACATTCAACACAGAAAGCAGCGACCATTTATTGTTGACAAAGGACAGCTGGACATATAAAGGGCCCCATTACCTTCAGTAGCTTAGGGCCTCATCTAACCTAAATCCGGCCCTGGGAGAGGAAGCATAACATGCACCTTAACACACTGAGGAAGGTGGAGAATTGGCAATGGCAGGAAACATATTGTACACCTTGCCTGGGGTTGAGGGACCCCCTCGGGGACTGTTGGGGCTGGAGCCAGATGAAGACCAGGTGCTGCTCACCGACCGATGGCAAAAATCTCTTGCGTAACGTAAAGGCAGCTCTGGTGACTGTTGTTACAGAGCTGGCACACAAGCCTACATTTCATGAAAAGAACCTCAAATAGATTTTTGAAACCGTAGATGAGGAAAAAATGGCTCAGGAGAGGGAGATGCTCACTGTCTGTGCAAGTGGACGTGTTCTTGTCAAACATGGTGTATGTTCTCTTACTGCATTTCCCAGGGGCTTGTAGCATGGACTCGCAACATACCTTTTTGCAAACACATTTGCTGGTTGGAGGGGCCATTGTATGGAGTAACACGCCGTAAGTCCCTTGTTTATAATGTGAGTCCGTGCTACATGCCATGGGCTTGTGTTATTAACAATGGGCTTATAGGGTGGTACCCCACACAATGTGCCCCATGCATAGCATTTGTGTTTATTTAAAAAAAAATCAGTGTAGCATTGCATTGCAAACACAAGGGGCTGTAATGTGGATCCGGCCCCATCGTTGGGTAAGGTACAGAACAGAGCATGTTAACATGGACATGCTCTCCAAAGAACAAATAACTAGTCTTGCTTTCCCATCTGAAATAGCATTTGTGCACACTCCACACTTCTGTAAGCAGAAGATACTTTTCCTTGTTGGGAACATTGCTTGTGGCTCTGAAATTGCTTAGAACAATTACTGTGCAATGCTTTGTTGAGCTGTAAGAAGAAGAGTCTAATAAGCAAAGGGATTAAAATACCGTATTTTTTGCTCTATAAGACTCACTTTTTCCCTCCTAAAAAGTAAGGGGACATGTGTGTGCGTCTTATGGAGCGAATGCAGGCTGCACGACTATCCCAGAAGCCAGAACAGCAAGAGGGATTACTGCTTTCACTGCGCAGCGATCCCTCTTGCTGTTCTGGCTTCTGAGATTCAGAATATATTTTTTTCTTGTTTTCTTTCTCCAAAAACTAGGTGCGTCTTGTGGTCTGGTGCGTCTTATAGAGCGAAAAATACGGTATATAGGGGATGACTCTCTCTTTGCAGGAAAAAGAAAATGATATTCCAATTGTGCTTATTGGGGAAAGCGGCATTTTTATTCTTAGTAAGGAAACAGAGACAAAGAGATTTGACAAGATGTGCCCAAGGCTTGGACTTTAAGTCCAAAACAATAATGGAATATAACTTCGTGTTTGGACTTCAAGTCCTGTGCTGTTAACACTGTAGCCGGCAATTCCTGCTGTTTCTAAGATTAGTTGAAATCTATTCATAATAATGTCTGGGCAAAATTACATCATATATTATCAGGCCGATGCAGTTGGAGGTCTGGTATTAATGAGCCAGATTAGAAATGTTGTTAAAAACAGCACACTCAAACAACCTTGCAAAGCATCCCAGGAGGATGGGCTGGGTGCGGCTGGGAGCCCTTTGTTAACTCCTTCCCTTATTATTACTACATTCAGAGCAGGGATAAATGTAGAAGGGAAATAAATAGCAGATCTGGGCAGCTATATGCTGGGTAGGCCTACAATTTGTCTGGGAGCGGTTTTAATTGTCTGTCTAGGGATGTCAACACCTTGGTGCAATTGTAGGTGACTAGCTCCTGAGAACTGTGGTCCCCAGGTCACTTTCTTGCCTTTTAAAGATCTTCATAGGTATAGTTTTGTGAGCCAGATAAAAAAAGAGAGGAATAATCCTGTGCTGGCCATAACTTTTTTTCATTGCATAATTATAAATTATCTGCAGCCTCACCCTTGTTCACTGTGGAGAATGATCAAACGATTACCTTTTTATATAACTCATTTTAAAAATAATCTCATTCATCCACACAACATCACTGTGAAAAACAAGTAAACATTACACCCGTTATAGAGATGATGGGTTTGAGGCTAGGAGTGGGAGAACTTTCTCAACCACCCCATGATTTCATGGGCAGGCAGAGATGTGAAGTCCAACCCTCCATCCCCCACTGTCCTCCTCAGATCACGCTGGGGGGTGTCACATATATTACATTAAATAATTGCGCCATCTGTGTACACAAATAGTTGAGCTGTACATTTATTTGCATGCAGCATTCAAGGAGTGTACGGTTTGTGTACACAACAGTGGGGCCGTACAGATCGACAAGTGTGCACCCTGCCTGTACATGTATAGAGACAGCTTGTGTCTGTCGCCAGTGTAATCAGCGCTGGATTTAAGGCAGTGCAGGTGCTCCCCCTGCATATGGTGCCAAGCCAAGGGGGTGAAAAATAGCAGCAGCAGCAGCAGCAGCAGCAGCAACAACAACAACAACAACATATTTATATGGATAGCTATATGGGTAAACTGCACCAAAAGCAATTATTGGGAAAATAAAAAATAATTGCAGGGAAGAGGGCACCAAATTTTGTCCTCGCTCAGGGTGCCATGTTACCAAAGTCCGCCCTGGTGCAATGTGTGAAGTCTAAGTCACTGTGAAGGCAGTGTGTGTGGAGCAAGAGTTGGTGATGCTCCAGCCTACATTCATTCATCAGTGGTCAATGTATCATGTCCGTATGAAAGCCCTTGAGACCCATTTCAGGATATGGGTTATTGACAGAGAATATGCCACCTTTCCTTTTAAATTAGAGAGTCAAGATCACAGCATGAGAGAGAGCAAGTAGAACATCTCGCCTTGCCTATCAGGCCAACTTTTGCCAATAAGTTTAGAAGATAATGAAAGACTTGTCCTGCTGCTGATCAGAGGCATGAGGCATTTGGGCTCAAATGCCAGTGGGGAGGAGGAGGAAGAGGAGGCAAGGCATGCCTCAACCTTTCTTGCTCTATCAGGACTCATAGAAGGATTTCAAGCTCCAGGAAGACGTCCCAGGCCAGAGCTTGTCATGCAGTTAAAGGTTAAGGTATGAGAAGCTAAGAACCAGAGCAACCAAGCAGGTCGCAGGCAAGACTGAGATAGCCAGGAGCTAAGCAACCAAGCATTGACCTTACACTAGCTGATGTTTTACAATACATTCGCTGGTTGGTTACAGGCAATTTCTACCCTGCTCTTCAAGCCTAAAAGGGTTGCCACAGCAGCTAGCAATGCAAACCAACCATTTAAAATAACCACCCAGTTTAAACAGTCTAACAACTGAACAGTACAGAATGTTAAAACCATGGAAGCGGCTCAAGTCACTTCTTTGAAACCACAATTAAAGGCACTGGAGCCCTGTACACTGGTTGCCTGTGTTCACAGGCAATTGGGAAACAAAAAGCTGTTCATCATACGACGTGGGGAGAGGGAGACCCCAGTTACCATCCTTGCCTCCTCTGTCATATCCCTGTTGCCACTCTCAACACTCTGGAAGGTGAACCTCTAAAGCCATAGGAGCCAACTCCTAGGGTCCGAGCTCCCTTTGGCTCCCCAATAAAATATTTGAGGGGGCCAGGCCCCTGCAAAGTTGATGGGCATTGCCATTCAAACCACATCTTGTGATAGATGGGGGGCAGGACTTACCTGGGCCCTCCCAATATTTTATTCAAGTTGTTTTTTTTTAAATATATTTTTATTAAGATTTTTAAACATAAATGCAAATATAATGATCAATGTAACATATATCATAACATAGTTTCTTAACTTCTTTGGACTCCCTCACGTCTCCCGCTCCCACTTGCATCATTGTCAATTCTTGCCCGCAATTTATCATCTTGTTTACATTATTGTGTCTCATTCATTTAAAATATAATCTAATAATTCTCCCAAAGGTTTATAATTTTTCCTCAATCACATTTATCATCCTAATTGCATCTAATTTAGTGGTGGCCAATTATTTATGATCTAGCCTCCATCTTAACATTCAACCAAATTACAATGCTTTTTTAAATAAATCTTAAATTTCTTCCAATCTTCTTCAACCTTCTCTTCTCCCAGGTCTCGGATTCTGCCGGTCATCTCGGCTAATTCCATATAGTCTATCAGTTGCATCTGCCACTCTTCCAGTGTGGGTAGATCTTGAGTTTTCCAGTGCTTAGCAATGAGTATCCTTGCTGCCGTTGTTGCATACATAAAAAATGTTCGGTCCTTCTTTAACACCTTCTGGCCGACAATACCCAAAAGTTGATGGGCATTGCCATTCAAACCACATCTTGTGATAGATGGGGGGCAGGACTTACCTGGGCCCTCCCAATATTTTATTCAAGTTGGCACCCCTGTCTTACATAGCTTCCCTCACAGTTTAGGACCTGGTTGTGTAGGGAGCCCTCAGAAGCTGGAACCACAAGAAGCTGAACACCTGAATGCAGGATCAGACCAAAGGCCCATCTAGTCCAGCATCCTGTTCTCACAGTCGCCAACCAAATGCCTCTGGAAAGAACAAAAGCACAACAACTCTCTTCATGCTTGTGATCCCCAGTCATGGTATTAGGAGAAGCCTACAATGGAAGCAGAACTTGGCCATTTGGGTTAGTAACCATTCATAATTTTCTCCGCCAAAGCAAATCGGCAGAGTGATCTCTTCCCCTGTTTGCCACGGCATTCCTCCTTCAGTAGGCGCATTGATGCACATGGGACATAATGTACACACGCGTGCACATACAGGATATCCAAGACGTCTCAGCTGAACGTGCTCTCCCCCATTGACTCTACATATTGGCTATCCACTTTTTTCCATTCTGGACAAAAAGAGACTTCAGCTGTGGTTATTCCAACGGTCTGAAGAGGTGTTTGCCTTCGCAGCTGTTTCCTTCAATACAAGGAGGGGGGGTTCTAGATGTGGAATAAGGGTGAAAAGGAAGAGGGCATGATGTCATTGTCTCTCTGGCCATGTTCGTGGAGTGTGCCTTTCTTCCAGACTTTGTTCCTTCCCTTTTCCTCTTGCAGCGTCTTGCATCAGGCTTGGGTCAGAAAGCAGAGCCATAAATGGCAACGTGTTACTGGCTTCAGCACTGTAAGCCAAGAGTTATTTTCCAAGCTGTGGTTTTCCTCTTCAGAGCTCGGTGTTTACATTCCCTTCACACCCTTCTTCTCCCTCAGAGTCGAGATCACACAGATTCCTCCTCCAGCCTCTATGGGCTTGGGATTGCTCTTTCACTTTTAATAAAAAACAAAAATCAAGCATCTGGCAGACCTTACGTGCTTTTTCTCTTTGTTTTTCTTTTGCAAGGATCATCTGGCAACTTTACCTGTTAGATGTCAGCCTGTGTTTGGGGGACAAGGGAAATGAACTTGTAGGAAATAAACAAGGTGATATCATGAGCCTCTTTCCCTTTTCCTCTTGCCAGAGCTGTGCTTAAAAACAGGTGGCAGTCTGATCTATACAGTCCTGTAATAGATGGATTTAGCACGGAAACTGGGGGGGGGGCTTTAGCCCACCATGCCCCTCTCTGTCATGTTCCCATAACTGCCCATCTTTGAAAGTGACCAGAAGAGTCAGAGCCTGGCTTCTCTCACCCCAAAATTCACCATTCCTTCTGACATTAATGTCCCCATCGCATTCACAGAGTGAATGCACAGAGGAAAGGAGGGGGTAAACAAGGTTGCAATACTCAGGAAACAAAAATAATATAATCCTCCAATGAATGGATCTTTGTCAATTACAGCAGCTGCCCAAACTGCCTGTGTATGCAGCAGTTCCCCCAGATGCTCGCAGATCTGTGCCTCTGTTTGCCTTCAAGCAAGAAGCTTTCCATTGCCCTCTTTCCTAAAGGGAAACCTCCTTGCCACCCCTGCTGATGTCACTCTCCAAGCCACAGTCAGTGAACACTGGGAGAACATAAGCCTCCTGGGGTACCGTGGCCTTCATGACCCCAAAAAATCTGCGCTGATGTTCCTTTGCCTGCTGCTTGCCAACTGGGTTGAGGCTTTTCTGCCGATGGGCCTTTCTGTCCTCTTGTTTTGCCCATCATTGAAACAGCTGTTCCATCTTACAGAAGAGCGGCTTGACTTGATAACTCTTAAGGCACAGCATCATAGCACGGTGGAGCTGGAAGGGACCCTGAGGATCATCTGGTCCAACCCTCAGCCAGGCAGCTGCACCATACGGGGATCGAACCTGCAACCTTGGCGTTATCATAAAAGTGGTGTTCTTCCTGTGCAGGCCTCAAAGCTAGTGCTGAACAGAACACGCCTTGATTGCAGCAAACAGCAAGCCGTGGGCATGACTGCCACAGTCTACACATAGAATCATAGAATTGTACAGTTGGAAGCAGGGCTGGATTTAGGTTTGATGAGGCCCTAAGCTACTGAAAGTAATGGGGCCCTTTATATGTCCAGCTGTCCTTTGTCAACAACAAATTGTTGTTGTTGTTTGTGTTGAATATATGGTAATTTATGGACCTAATAGGTATCTAAAGCCATTTGCACATAACAAAATATGTATTTTATCAAAGTACATCAAGTTTTCCCCCCTTTAGATTTTTTTGGGGCATCCCAGGCAGTGGGGCCCTAAACTATAGATTGTTTAGCTTAGACGTACATCACTGGACTTGGAAGGAACCCAAACGGACTTCTCGCCCAATCCGATACAATCCAGGCATCACAGAGGAAGGTGCAACGTTCACATGAGATATTTCAGCACCAAACTGTGCTTCCTGTTTTTGAGACTGCTTTCCATATTTCTGGTTGTGTGCTGAAGTGCAAGAAGGTCTCCCAGACAGGTGTGCCATTAGGAAATGTCTTAAACCTCCGGCCCCGCTGTTCCAACACAGCAGAAAGCAGAAGTGAGGATTCCATGGTGCTCTATAGTTCAAAGGAGCGCCCTATTCAGATGTTCTTGCTGTGCTCCACATGTTTAATGAATGACTGTAAGGCAGAAGGGGTGGTATTGCAGCAGCAGGCTCTCCCAACACCACACACACTTTCATTTCACCCTATTCTGCAGTATGGGATGATCTTTCCCTGACTTCATGCTGACTTTTGCAGGAGGAGGAAGGAATCAATAGTTTATTGGCACTGCCACAGCCATTCTCTTGCATTGCGGCATCACACACTGCACACAACTGCAATGAAAACACTTGGAGTAGAGGAATACAGCATTTCCCCTCCTGGCACTAAATGATGCAATTATTATTATTATTATTATTATTATTATTATTATTATTATTATTATTATTTTATTTTGCAGTAAAAGCACTACCTTGGGAAAAGTCATTTGAATTCTCTGTAGTAACCAAGCAACAACTGCAGTTTAGTGCATGTGCCCCAAATGATCGTCTCCAGAAGTGATGATAACGAGCAAAAATTAGAACATTCCTGCGGATCCAGGGCTTTCTTATATTATCCCCATTGCAAATATGACCATTTTGCTTTAGTTATGACTTGGGGAAATCATTCCCCGCCCCCTCCCACCATGATTAAATAAACTCGCTGTGATATTCTGTGACCCTCCTGCTCACCTGTGTCTCCACCTTGCTGTGTTACTTTGTCAGGCAAACACATAAAGCAAGTTCCACCAGGCCCTGAAAACTGCTGGATTCCTCCTGAGAAAGGCCCTCTGCACTGCCCAGTTTTGGTTTTGTTGGGACACTCTTACCATTGGCAAAGGAATAGAGAGATGAGATAGAAATATGTTGTGAACACCCCCCTGCTGCTGCCGCCGCCCCAGCCATATTATATGACCTCATGAAAAGATGTTCAGCACGAACAGTCCTGTGCACAGCTTTTGGACAGCTGAAACGTACATCCTGATCTGTTAAAAATAATGGCCAAGGAACACTTGCTGATTAGCAGTCAGAACAGAAACCTGCAAAGGCAAGAGGGTCAGAAAATGGTTTATCATAATGGTGAACATAACAAAAAAGGAGAGATTTTCTGGAATTGTAGAGTTGGAAAAGACCCTGAGGATCATCTAGTTCAACCCCCTGCAATGCAGGAATATGCCGTTGTCCCATACGGGGATCAAACCTGCAACCTTGGCATTATCAGTACCATGCTCTTACCAACTGAGCTATCCAGGCTAAAGCATTAATGGAAGCATATGTTTATTTTTAAACTGGTATTTTATACTTAGCAGAAGAGTCCCATTGGACTCTTTCCCGTGTGTTAATCCCACACATAGGCCCAGGCAGACAGATGTCTGTCTAAATATCCAAAGTTCCCGTTTGCTCTTCCAGAGTTCTACAATACTTATTTTATTATATTGATATTCCACCATTCTTGCATCATTGGATTGAAGGCAGCATACATTGTTTTCTGAGAAGGTCTCCACTCCTGCCCAGGCACTGACCAGACCCAGACTTACTTAGCTTCCATCTATCTTAGCTCTGTCTATTGGTCTAAACCTCTCCCTCATGCACACCCACCCACCAAGAGAGATGGGTAATAGAGAAAACACGGCAGTAGTGCAGATTTAAACGATCTTACAGGCTGGGTTCAAGGACCCAAACACTGATCGCGACCACAGCATATGTTTCAAGCACCACTGTACCACTTTAAGTCATGGGGAATCCTGGGAATTGCAGTCTGCTAAGGGTCCTAGGAATTGTAAGTCTGTGCAGTCAGCACGCTCAAACTACAGTTCAAATAATTCTTTGAGGGAAGTCATGACTGTTAAAAGTGGTATAATAGTGCTTTAGATGTATAGTGTAGATGGGAGAATAGTGGATGACATATTGCAGGGGTCAGCAAACTTTTTCAGCAGGGGGTCGGTCCACTGTCCCTCAGACCTTGTGGGGGCCCAGACTATATTTTTTGGGGGGGAATGAACCAATTCCTATGCCCCACAAATAACCCAGAGATGCATTTTAAATAAAAGGACACATTCTACTCAGGTAAAAACATGCTGATTCCCGGACTGTCTGTGGGCTGGATTAAGAAGGTGATTGGGCCGGATCCAGCCCCCGGGCCTTAGTTTGCCTACCCATGGCATAGTGCTCTATTGCCTCCAGACGATCAGATAACAATCCTCCATTCAAGGAGAATTTCTCTGGGCTAGTCTGCCCCATCTATGCAAGAGGACCAGGTCAAGCCACCTTTCTGGCATTCCCTCTATGCATAAGAAAACCCCAGCTTGCTGGGTCATGCTTCCTCTCCCCACCCCAAATAAGGGCTGTTGAGAAATAAATGAATGAAGAGGCGAAAGGAGTTTCCATTTTTGGAAGCATGGACTAAAATAGACGTGTGTGTAGGAGATGCTGGCTCTGGCTCTGTGTGTGTGTGTGTGTGTGTGTCTCCAGCCGGTTGGTGAGTCAGAGACCAGAGAATGCGAGATGCGCCCAAAAAGGCTGGTGAATCGCACACATTCCTCAGCGGTGACACTTTCCATCCAGATCTGACCTCTGGGTAACAACAGCAAATTTCTGGTTTCTATGAAGCTGCTTTCTGAATTCCCAAGACCTTTCCTGCCGGGAGAGCGCTCCTGTTTTATCTCTCCGAGCTCTTGACCCTGAGATGTCTGCAATAGCTCCCTTTGTCTCTTCTCCAACTTGACTCCATCTTCGTAATTGAGTCTGGCAGCCTCCCGTGGCTCTTCCTCTACACAAACACACACACACACCATCATTTACAAATAGAGCAAATGGTAGCAACTGTAAAGGCCCTGTCCCATTGAATCAAGCATGGGAGATTAGATGAGGTGGGGAGGAGATGGGCGACAGGCCCACACACCATCTGGAATCTGACTGGCTATTCCACTCCTCTCCAGGGATGCAGAGATACGGAGAGGGAATATGTGCTGCTGCTGCTGGCTGCCCTGTTATGCATTCCAGCACCTAAGTGTTAATGGAAAAGTAAGTGTGGGCGTGTGGGCATTTGTGTCTGTGGAAGGGGGACTAGCAGATTGAGCCACCAGCTTCTCCAGTGGCAAGAACTTGAAATCCAAACCCAAACAGAAAATCGGTTCAATAACAATTGTCACAGCATTTCTTGAAGAATCCTAAGGATTGTAGTTTACTGAGGTTGCTGAGAATTCACGATTCTCCCTTTCACAGAACTGCATCTCCCGGCTCTCCCTGAGAGAAGAGAATTACTTTTCAACCTATGTATAGAATAGCAGCTCTTGTTCTGGGAATTTGCTACTACTGTGGTCTTCACTGTGGCACTATTATTATTATTATTAATAATAATAATTTATACCCCCCAATCTGGCTGGGTATAAATAATAATTTTATTTGTATGCCTCCTTTCCACAGTTCAAAGAGTAGTTATAAACGATAAAGTAAAGCACTGAAAAATAGACAACCAAACTCAACCACTTCCACATACATCACAACAAGATCTAAAATAGAGTTACAAAAAACCAACAGTGATAACTGAACCGTACCTCCCAACAACACCCAAGCCCAAGAGTCTGTTTAGCAGCCTCAGCTTTTGTAGTTGGAGTCAGTCAGGGCCCCACACTCCCAGGACTCACAGCCAAGATGGTCTCTGGCCTCCTCAGCAGCCTCAGCTTTTGTAGCTGGAGCACCGTCAGGCATCCCCCTCCCCTTGGTGTTTGCCAAGCCCCCTGCCTCTGAACATGTGCAGGCACTCTGCAGATGCTCAGAGGTACTATGCTCTCTCTCTCTCTCTCTCTCTCTCTCTCTCTCTCTCTGTGTGTGTGTGTGTGTGTATGTATAGGCATGACCAAAGATGGAATGAGGTGGATCAAAATGAACATGCTTAAACTAGAAGGGGTGGGTCTGTAAATCCAAGACCAAAGTTTCCTGCAAGCATTATTTCCCCACTTTTATAATAGAGGTCTTTCCTTTTGTCACACACATAAGCTGCCACCAGAAAAGAATCAGGCTCCCACCTTCTCCTGGAATATGTATGTGTGCGTTATTAACACAGGACAGGAAGTGGATAAATAACATTTTAAAATAGAATGTACATGCTAGCCAATTCAAGTTTTAAAGAGGGCAATTTTAAGGAAAAAAGCACTTAATGAATTCCCTGTGCCAAAAAAAAAGGTGTCATTCATTTTTAAATATATTTTTCTCTTTTAAAAATCTTGTGCCAATCATTTTTACGTGTGCTGTGAGTATAAGTTGCATGAATTTCTATCATGCATTTATAAGCCTTTAAATTTCATCTTCCGGCGCCTGTTCCCCTGAAGAGCAATGGGGGAAAAAGTGTAAATGAATTTAAGATTTATTTAATGGAAGATGCCTTTCAGTGAGATCCAACTAAAATTCTATCTTTGAGCTATTATGCCTATGATTCCCTTGTGATTCTGCAGTGTGCTGCTCTGTTTGTTTTGTAGGGAGGTCTTGCCGCCAGCATCTTTACAACAGATTTATGTTTAATTCCTCTGTTCCAGGAAGAAGATCAGGAATCAGAAAATGAGAAACTAGTGGTGAGGGAACCTGAGACTGAAGATGGTAAGTCTGGGGATGCATGATGGCTGGAGGGACAAACGTTGGCGATAAAAGACTGCACGAGTAATGCAAAGAGCATCATTTAGTCTGGAGACCATCATTTTTTAATGTTCTTAATGTAAGACTGGAAGAAAGCCATTTTTAAAATTTATTTTGTTTGAAATTCTTAACGATTAGAGGCTGTGACAGAGCAAAAAGGGCAATTTTAAAATGGAATGCACATTCCAGTTAGTGCAAGCTTTTGTATGTGGACTGAAGGTAGAGGGATCACTTGTGAAAATCAGAGCCAAGCGGAAAATGTGAACTTTAGAGTAAGATGCCTTATATTTCAGTAGACTGCAGTTCTAGGGAAAACTAGACAAATGCCACAATGCATTGCCACTTGGTTGGTTTTCCTGACTCTCTATTGTAATCCAATTTCTAAATGTTAGTTGATTCAGTTCCATTCATAACATAAACAAAGTACATTTTAAATGTGTATACACCTACATGTAAATTAACACTAGATAATGAGAGAGACAGGGACACGGGTGGTGCTGTGGGTTAAACCATAGAGCCTAGGACTTGCTGATCAGAAGGTCAGTGGTTCGAATCCCCGCGACGGAGTGAGCTCCTGTTGCTCGGTCCCTGCTCCTGCCAACCTAGCAGTTTGAAAGCACACCTCAGCCATAGTACCCTTAGATTAAAAGCAAACAATATCTGCATCCCTACTAAATCAGGGATGACATACACACCTGGGTGGGATCTGATGACTTATTATTGGATGCGAACTCACCCCTTGCGATACAATGGAAGGGGCTGACAAAGAACTCTGGTGCTGACAATCGGAACCCTGCAAGTTCTACACTTTCATCCTCTCCCCTCTGAGCCAGCAAAGATGAAAATCCAGGTGGCTTTCACTTTTCATTTCCAATTCTCTCCTATATTAGGGGGGGGGGGCGGGGAGCCAGAGAGGGAGGACTAAAGCAGCCTGTCAAGAACCCTGCTTCTTGAAGGATGTGAATTGGAGAGTCTGAGCCCAGTTACAAGGCTAAGGCAAGGCTGTCACATCCTATAAATAAGGCCTCCGGTGAAGAAGTCCTGGGCATTGCATTCACTCTCCCATCCCTTCTGGGGGAGGGCAGAGGATTAGCTGCCTGCCCCCCAAGCAGCTGCTTCCTCCTCCTGATTATCAGGCTGTTAATTCTTTTCAGAGGAGATGCAAAGCAGGGGGAAAAACAAAAGACAAGCCAGGGATTTGTCAATGAAACCTTGTAAGAAGAAGATTGTCAAATTAGCACAGTGTGTCCACCAGTTGTATCAGCTGGCATCCTTCATGTTCATGAAAATACTAGGCAATTTATATTAATTGCAGGCGTTTTAGATGCGGACCTCCAGCAAATGGTGTGTGTCCCCCCCCCCTCCACACCAACCGCCAGAGCAGACCTCAGCATGGAACAAATTGCACATCTGAAATGATAATACATTTAAAAATAAAGCAGAACGCTAGCGTGGCAGCGTAGCTCACCAACACACGACCTTTGCCATTCAGCACAGATCTGCTTTCTATTTCTGCCTCCACCTACCCTTGCTTTACAACAACTTTGGAAGCCGGGCCTAGAGCTCCTTGCCAGATCTGGAGGGCATCTCTGAAGAGGTTTGTATGGAGCCCTGTTTAAGTGATTAGTCCATCAGTTGATTTGCAAATGATTAATTGACTAATTGGACTAACACAGCGTAAAGCAAGGCAGACAGAAACGTGTGTCTTGAGGCCTTTCCAGCTATTTTTTTTTTTTTAAAAACCCTCTGTATTTTATGCCATGATCCAGCACCAGCGGCTCAAATTTCAGTGTCCAGTTAGGGTTGCCAACTTTTCAACTGGCCCTTGTAGCTGTGCTTTCAGCAGTGCTGCGATCTGCGCCAATTGGCAGGTGGTTCCTGCAGTTCAAGCAATAGGAACACACCAGATTTACTGGGGGTTGCTTTTGCAGTTGGCAAGCCTGATAATCTTACTGAAATTTAAATGGGGCACTGGGCTTGGCTTACTTTAAAAAGTGCTGCATTACTTTTTGGGGTTGGAGGATCATTTGAGGAAGTTTACAGAAAGTTGTCACGGTGCTGTTTGCAACTTGTCTGGTGGTTACAGCAAGTGGGACAAATCCTTGTCCCACTTTCTTGCTGTCCCTCTAGGCCCCATGTCACAGCAACAATCCTATTGGCTCAGGAGGATTACACTTATCACCCTTATAAACAATCTTTAATCCTCACAAACCATGTCCGCAAGGCAGGGGGAGTGATTATCATCCCTGTTTTATAGTGCCATTTGCTGGCACTCACACAGCAAGACTTTTTTTTTAAGAAATAAGAAGTGGAGCTGCCACATTACTTTATAGGCGCTGCTCCTGTGCCTTTGGCAGCAGTGTGGCACACAGGCGCTAAGCAGGTGAATCCTTTGCCTTCATTTTATCTCTGCACCCAGAAAGGTTTTGCTGGTTAAAGGCACAGGACGAAGGCCAGTTTAAAAAGGGGGGGGGGGCATAAAAAACTGCCTTAAACTGGGTGAAACCAATTATCTAGACCAATATTGCATATGTTGACTTTCAGCAGTTTTTGAGGTCTTTTGAGATCACTATCTGATCCTTTAGTTCCAATTTTGTTTCTTTTAGAGATTTTCTGCAAAGCATGTCCTTTGCTATAGAGCTATGATCTTTTCACACACAAAAGTATCGCCTACTGGATTGTATCTTCCCACCCTTTATATCTTCCTGTATGCATACAAATGTAATGTGTAGTCCTGAATAATAGTTGTGTCCGGTGTAGCTTGTCCTCATCTTGTAGCACCTATGAAACAAAGCCCAGGAGGAGGTTGGCACTAGGTTTCCAGATGGACTGTAAAGTTGCATGCCAAAGCATTTAACAGTCCCAGCGGCTGAATTTCTGCCTGCTCCATAGCTTTTAAAGGCACATGAGTCCTGCCAAAAGGTGGAAGCTCTAGATAAACAAAGCACAGAGCCAATGCAGACAGTGGACCTCTCTTGGCGTCCTTTTTACTGTGCGTTCATGATGGCATCGGGGTGGTTATACGCAGTAGTGTTTGTGCCTGCAAAAATATTGCAGTGCTTTGTTTCCAATTGGTGCGTGCCCCTTAGCTTCCTGCCAACATTCTGTAACTCTTTGTACCACAAAAGTTCCAGCTTCATTTGTTCTTTGCCCTCGCTTTTGTCGCAACACTATATGCTCCTCCAGAAAGCAGTCATGCAATAACACTGGGGGATTATCACAGAACGGCCGAGAAAGCAGAAGGGTGGGTGGGTGGGTGGGTCAGTCCACCACCACTTTCATTGCACAAGTCGCATGTCGCAGAATACACCAGCAAAACACCACCAGTCTGGCCCTGTGAGGGTGAGGTTTCTAAGAGCAATACTAGAGACTAGTAGCCAACCAGAGCTCTGACATGAGGCTACAGAGCTATTTTATTCACCTAGTAAGGCTCAGAGTGGTGATTTTTAGGGTGATCAGATGCAAAGGAGGTCAGGGACCTTTAACCATTTGTAAAAGTGGGAAGCATTTCCTCCCCAGCAGGTGCTGTCTGTCTTGCGAAGGTAAGAAAAGCTGCACCTCCTGAAATTTCCACACTTGCACAAAAGGTTCAGGAGCCCAGTCTTCCTTCCCATCTGGCATGTCCAATTCCCTGATACTACATATGTATGCAGACACACCTAAACAGGCATCACTGAGTGAAAATAAGAAAGGTGCATCATCAATCTCCAGCTCTGCATCCAACATTGATTAAGGGACTTCCAAATTAAAGAAAGAAGCTAGAAGGAAAACTATTACTGTCCTAAGAAGGAGGCGACGTGATCCCTGGGTGTGTTGGAATTTATTCATTTCACAGACCTGAGATACCATTTACTGGAATAGCTTAAAATATCCATGTAAAATGTCAATAGCAGTTAGTGGAGGCAGACAGGATTCCAAGGCTTGGGGAACTTGAGGTCATACAAAATCTTTGCCATATGGGACTCTGGTGCTGCGGCTGTCTCAGTTCATACACTCGTCCCCTCCCAACCATGAAGAAAGGTATTATATAATTCAGGCGTATTAATAGAATTGGGAAGGCCAAGAAGGTGAGGCCCCTGGCAACCATGTGGGAACTGAATTGTTAGCCAGCAAATTTTGTACTTCGCTAATGCATTTTTCGCCCCTGCCTGCAGCATCCAGCCTTCTGAGTGTTTCTCTGATGTAAATGGATGCCTCTCTCCCCAGTTCCCATCTTTGTGGAAGAAGAGTGCCCATTATAATAGTTCAACTACTTTCTCTTTCCTCTTTCTTTTTTCTTTTGCAATCTGACTCTGGGTTCGCTTCTTCTTCTACTTCTTTTCGGCAACGTGAACTTAAGTCTGCTTCCAGACAGATTCAGCGGGAGATTTCCGCCCCATTTCAGCACTGCAGTCTTGTGCTTCATCAGATTTGGGCGGCAAGGCTGCCCACTTCAGTGCTGCTGATCAAATACGTAGTGCTGCTGCAGTATCAAATATCAATATTATTTTATCATATTTGATTCCTAAACTCTATGAAACCTCCAGGGTGTGTAGCATTATGCCGCCGAATACCAGCTGCTGGGAGCAACAAGGGTACTTTAAAACTGATCAGGGATATGGACTCAGTATCACTTCATTTCAAAAGTACGAGGTCCATGTAGATTTAGGAGCCAATATACTTTAAGTGTTTTGTAGACTGCATATAGCAGGAGATGAATGACTTGGCAAATCTGCCACTGACTTTGCATGCTGAATGTTAGAAACCAAAGCTTCATGTTTCACATCCTCTTATCCATCTGGGTGCAGCCAAAAATGAAGCTTTTAACAAGCTGAGACCTACCCCAAGCATCCCTCTTCATCTTCCTTAAAGGTGTGACACTGCCACACAAGAATCTCCAGCAGGCTATAGGATTCACAAGTTTAAAACTTGGAAATGAGTCCTATCAAACTACAGTGGACGCTTGGGTTGCGAACGTGATCCGTGCGGGATGCACAATCGCAACCCGCAGCGGCGCATCTGTGCACGCACGGGTTGCAATTCGGCACTTCTGCGCATGCGCAAAGCGCAATTTAGTGCTTTTGCGCATGCGCCAAATCCCAGAAGTAACCCGTTCCGGTACTTCCGGGTTTCGGCGGTCCGTAACCCAAAAAAACGCAACCTGAAGCACCTGTAAACTGAGGTATGACTGAAATTGGGATAACTTTCTGAGAAAATGACCTGCATAGGATCAGATTGTGAGGAAGATAGGATGGGAAAGCATTTAAAGTTCTTTATTTTTTAAAATAATAAAAAAATGACATCATGGAAGAAGATGACCTTTTGAGGCAGAGTCCCATGGCATCTGGCAGGCTCATGATGGGGTGGGTGAGGGCAAAGGAGTGAGTTTAGCTAAATGCCTTTTAAAATTGTATTTCCAGCTGCTTTGTTTAAAGTAGGTCATTCCACTCCTCTTACATATTTTGCAACAAGTCTCATGCCCAGAACTTGAAAAGTGTTTCCTGTAGTTTGCTGGAGGCAGGGAAGATATAAATATTGGTAGGCCTTTTCATTTCAGCCCAATTCCTATGAACACTTGGAAAGCTTGCTTTGCCATATTTAGAATTCTTTACTGCATCTATGGATAATTTAAACTTAGGTTATGTAGGGGTTGCAGGTGCTTCCAGACTGTTGTTATTTTTGAGGGAGACTCTGCCACAAATTCAGGTTGCTCAATTATATTTGATTGGGAGGTCTTGTGCAACAAACCCGCTTCCCTAAAAGTTTGGACTTTTTGCAATAAGGAAAGTGAGGGATAACACGTGCTTCGAGGCAACGTCATCTAACCTCCCTGTAGACAAATCAGAACGAATGCACATTAAATAGCGAACATTGTCTAATCAGAATAAATCAGGATGAACGCTCAATAAACAGGTCATGTGGAAGGACCCACAGAAATTGTGTGTTGATCTTTAAATGAAGAAGCTCTCACAGAAGAAGTAAAAACTAGAGAAATAAGACTTAAGTTGCAAGCATGGATAGATGAACCGTCAACTTTGTTCAGTAAACTTTCATTAGTGTTTGAAGGAGCAGCAGCAGCAGCTTTAGCGCACATTGATCACTCTGAAAGTGTTTTATTTTTAATTTTTGTTCTGAAATGACATGGTTTGTTGATGGTCACTCATCATCTACCATCTGAATGCCAGAGCATCAGGACTCGCCCCCCAGCCCTATCCTCATCCACTTGTGTCTGGGCAGCTAGATCTAGCTGTATCCTATCCAGCTTCATCCTATCTTCCCAAAAGCATTAGAGCAGGGGTGGAGGAATCTGCGGCTATGGCTGACGGAAGTCCAACGTCATTGGGAGAAGCAAAAGTCCCCCATCCCTGCGCTTCAGACAGGAGCCTTCCATGCATGCGGTTGAGGGGAAGCCATTTGCCTCAGGTGGCAGATCCCTCCCCTTCTCTGCCCCCGCACCTGCCATTGTGCCACTGTCAGTCCTGCTGGGGCTTCAGCTGTGCCACCAACCCAACGACTATGCCGCTGCACCCATTGCCCCTGTATTGCGGCCGCAGCACAGGTACAGCTGCAGATGAGGGTACAGTTGCAGTAATGCAGCTGGCAGCAATGTGGGGGAATTAAAGAACCTTTTAATGAGGGTGAAAGAGGAGAGCGCAAAATATGGTCTGAAGCTCAACATCAAAAAAACGAAGATCATGGCAACTGGGCCCATCACCTCCTGGCAAATAGAAGAGGAAGAAGTGGAGGCAGTGAGAGATTTTACCTTCTTGGGCTCCATGATCACTGCAGATGGTGACAGCAGCCATGAAATTAAAAGACGCCTGCTTCTTGGGAGAAAAGCAATGACAAACCTAGCCAGCATCTTAAAAAGCAGAGACATCACCTTGCCGACAAAGGTCTGTATAGTTAAAGCTATGGTTTTCCCAGTAGTAATGCATGGAAGTGAGAGCTGGACCATAAAGAAGGCTGATCACCGAAGAATTGCTGCTTTTGAATTATGGTGCTGGAGGAGACTCTTGAGAGTCCCATGGACTGCAAGAAGATCAAACCTATCCATTCTGAAGGAAATCAGCCCTGACTGCTCACTGGAAGGACAGATCGTGAAGCTGAGGCTCCAATACTTTGGCCACCTCATGAGAAGAGAAGACTCCCTGGAAAAGACCCTGATGTTGGGAAAGATGGAGGGCACAAGGAGAAGGGGACGACAGAGGACAAGATGGTTGGACAGTGTTCTCGAAGCTACCAGCATGAGTCTGACCAAACTGCGGGAGGCAGTGGAAGACAGGAGTGCCTGGTGTGTTCTGGTCCATGGGGTCACGGAGAGTAGGACACGACTAAATTACTAAACAACA
The DNA here is from genome assembly GCF_964106915.1 of Podarcis gaigeae. Taxonomy (NCBI): domain Eukaryota; kingdom Metazoa; phylum Chordata; class Lepidosauria; order Squamata; family Lacertidae; genus Podarcis; species Podarcis gaigeae. The sequence continues at coordinate 37,653,672 of NC_139679.1, read as the reverse complement.
AGCAGTGTTGGGGGCATGGCAGAGGCAGGGAGAGGACCAGGATCTGTGGGTGGGGGGGCGCCATTGTGCAGGTGGGGACAGCGTCGTCGTGTTTTGCCTGCAGCAGCAACTTGTCTCAGGTCGGCCCTGACTATGGAAAGAAGTGGAAGAAAGAGGGCCTTGGTAGATTCATCAGCTATTATAGTGTGCCTGTTCACTTTTTTATTCAGTCAGCCAGGCTTTCCTCCAGGATGCCCCTACTCCATTCCAGTCACCCCAAATCCAGTTTTATATCGTTGCTGTTTTCTCCCTCCATCCCCAACAAACTGTCAGCATTTTGTGGTCAGTGAGCACGCTCGGTGCTATTTCTTTTTTTACAAAATTGGCCTGTATTCCGTGCACTTTTCCACTGCTGGTTTGTGGATGTGTGTACACACAACAACATCGGCCTCAATCAACAGCTCTCCTGTAGTTTCTTGAAAAACACTGAGTTTTGATGCTTTTCCTCTCAAACCAGCTTTGATCCTATTTGAAAACGTAACCGTATGAAGGCATCCACACACACTCTCTGTCCACTGTTGTGAACTCAAACGGTGGGAAACTTGGAAACAGCTGTATGCAGTGACATGCAAATGTGATTTGAAATGCAACGAGGTGGGGACGACCTGGCTGCTTTTAAAGCTGGCCTTTTTGTATTTATTGCAGTCCTTCCTCTGAACATATACTCTATCTCGTCCAAGCACATTCTAATTCATTACACTTCCCTTTTGGTCATCTGATTACATAAGTACCAGCACTTTCACCTGAACATCAGCAACAGAGAGAATGATTGCAAAGCGATCTTAGGTTTCTCTTACTCCTTCCACAAGAGGCAACTGAAAATATCATGGCCTCCCTGGACATTCCACTGGGAACGAAAACAAACAAAACTCTGTACTTCAGAGCTTTCTGAATATGCCGGTGGCCAGGCTAACCCTAAGTACAGAAACAACAAATCCTTTCTCCACTCCTTATTCAATTCCTTTCATAACGTTACTGCTGATTTCTCTCAATGAATGGTCTCGGTAGCATTTATCCAGGAACTCCAGGATCAGTGACCCATTAAAGCGCCTTTTCAAGCTCTCTGGTAGTGTGTGATAATTAAATGAGCTGAAGTTCTGCACACTTCCAGTCGATCAGACTTGTGTGGCTGCCATTGTCAGGGGACGCTGTTGGTTTTTCCATGGGGGGAAATGAGATTTCATGAAGCTTCATTTTCCTCAAGGCTGCTGAGCCAAGGCTTTGCTGTTCAGAGCGGTTGCTGTTGCTGAAAGTGTGTGACATATGGGAAGGGAGTGAATTTGCTTAGTGATGTTTTCCAGTAGTTTTACTCCAATGCTGCAAGCAAACTTCATAGTTTACCTCTACCTTTTGTGGGCTGCTCTTTCTTCTCAGTCCTAGAAAATATAAATATATGCTATGGAGCTGGTTGGCATTACACCCAGTTTTCCCTCCTTGTGTCCCAGTACATACTTTAGTTGTCCACAGATTGCTCCAGAAACTATAGTTTCTGAGGGTGACCGATCCAAAATAGAGGAGGGAGACTGAAGCATGTGTATGATAGAAGGGTCCAGGAATTTTTACTTCTGCATATATAGGTCCGGCAGATGGATCCCCCCCCTACCTTGAGGTAAGTAGTTTTCTCAGGTGGTTTGAACTGGGGGATAGAGCAATATGGAGGGTATTAAATATAGGGGTTGAGCCAGAGAAGTGGTAGCTAAAGGGATTCCCTCAATATGTTGGACTCCAACTTCCATCAGCCCCAACCAACATGACCAGTGGTCAGGGATGATGGGAGCTGTGATCCAGCAACATCTGAAGAGCTTTGAGCTTTTGGGAGGCGGGGGTGAGCAACCACCTCTGTGACTCTTAACTGGTGCCACAATTGGCTAATGAATCGATTAATTGGTTGAAGCAGAAATTTAATTCCTGCCCTTTTACCCAACACCATCAGATTCCATACAGTTGGCTCTGCACGGGGCCTTTCCCTTTGGCAGTCGGGCTCATACTATCACCTGAAGCCATTAGGGGTGGGGGTGGCGCAAGGCAGCCTAGGTGGCTCTGAGGGAAACCTTGGGGCGCTTCCTCCCCATCTGTTCCCGACCCCTCGCCAAAGACAAGCACCGCTCACTCGGAGCAGTAATACAAACAGCATGACAATTCCTCGTGAAGATGTATTGCCGGAGATGCGCAAAGCGCTGTTTGGCTCTTTCCAAATGAGATGCAAATTGCCGACAGCATGTCATTATGCTGATGGCGTGACATTAGCATATACAAATGAAGCAGCGGTCCTTCAGCTCCTGATGAGTTGCCTCTCGCAATGGCGAGAAAGCTGCTTAGCCTGCTTTACAACAATACCCTCCTCTCTGCAGTTAGAAATAAAGCTCTAAGAATAGACAGTGTCCCCCTGCTCCTCACACATGGAGAACAACCTGTGCCCCAGTGGAGAGTCCTAACAATGAGACAGCATTGCTCCATCGTCCGCCTGGTGCAGAGTGTATTTAAATGCAACCTTTTATGTATGCACGCTTAAAAGAAGAGAGCTGACATGCACAGGTGCCTCCCCCTTGCTGTGGAGCCTTTAATTGACTTCCAGGCCTATCATTTACTGGGGCTCTTGTAGGAAGATAACCCAGAACTGCGGTTTAAAACATAAACAAAGAGCTCTACCAAAAACCTGCTTTGAATAGATAAACCTCGGGTCTTTGCCTACTAGTTATAGCTTTAATTACATCTACAGGATTCCAGAGAAATAAAGCATCATTCAGTGCTGTAAAGAAAGGCAGCAGACCCAATCTACAACTTAGGAATCCTCTTGTGTTTTCAATATTTTCTTGGGAGCCACCCAGAATGGCTGGGGCAACCCAGTCAGATGGGTGGCAAATAAAATCATCATCACCATCACGTGGTAACAAAGAAAACCGCTGCCCCATAAAATCTTGGGTTGTGTGCACACGTTTGAGTCATATATACAACATGCTTAATGGGTACACAATTCAACACAGAATTTGACATGCTAGAGCTGCACTGTGTGAGGAGACACCGGGCAGAACAACACACAGAGATGTGACCGTAGGGGGAGGTTAGGGAATGGTGATAAAAGTGAGAATAAAGTGATTGCCTTGTGATCTACTCAGAACAACTTATCTGCCATTCTCTGAAATATGCATAGAAAACATTTCTTGCACCTATAAGAGATGGCTAGATATGACCAGCTCGCACCTTTAATTTTTTTAAAAAAAGTTTCTTCTGATTTTCACATTTCAGAATTGAAAAATCTGAAGTGGAATTATTGTCAAAGATGCAACTAGATTTCTGTGTGATGAGCATTTTTGGCCCAGCTCAGTTTTCTTTCTGTGTGATTACAGATTGCATGCAAAACTAAAGCATTAAACAGCTCACAAGGGAAACAGATAAATCTCTGGCTGGAAGGAAGGCAAAATCAGAATAACGTAGGGTATTCAAAATAGCATTTGCTGCTTCCTAATATGGAAGTGAACCCTTAATTCAAGGAGAAAGGGATATTCTTCAGAGAACAATAGCCTGATCTTTTGCATTTTGTTGGAAATAAGCCTCACTGTTATGTAGTCTTTCCTCCCGTGTCAGCACAAAATTGTGGACCTAGTTCTTTCTTTGTTCTGACTTTCTCTCTCTCTTTCTTCTGTAGCAGATGAACAGTTCTCCTTTAAATATAGTCCTGGAAAACTGAGAGGAAACCAGTATAAAACCATGATGACCAAAGAAGAACTTGAAGAAGAACAAAGGTAAGCTGAGCACCCTTTTAAATTCAGCAGATCAGCCAGGGATTGGAACCCATCTTCTTCTGGTTACAAGTTGTAACTCAGAATTATTTGGCTGCTGCATTTTATCCATTCTCAAAAGACTAAGACATTCGGGTCTGTTTGCACCTGCTGCTTCCCTGGGAATTAAAGACCGGCTAACGGCTATGTGGTATTCCCATTTTGAGAGATGCTGCCCACTTCCTTGGAAACAGCTCTGCTGGCAAGGAATGACTCTAGCCTCCTATTTCAAGGAGAGATCTCGAGGTCGTCCAAGCAATGAATAGCCAGCATTTCTCAAAGGAACAAGATATACTGTGGGCATCCTGTTGTGGTTGCCCTCAGGCTCAGACAAGTTCAGTTTAAATCACTTTCCAAACAGGATTTCTTTTCTTTTTAGTTCTTTTAGTTTAGCCACCCAGTATGGTAGGGATCGGGACGCAGGTGGCGCTGTGGGTTAAAGCCTCAGCGCCTAGGACTTGCCGATCGAAAGGTCGGCGGTTCGAATCCCCGCGGCGGGGTGCGCTCCCGCTACTCGGTCCCAGCGCCTGCCAACCTAGCAGTTCGAAAGCACCTCCGGGTGCAAGTAGATAAATAGGGACCGCTTACCAGCGGGAAGGTAAACGGCGTTTCCGTGTGCGGCTCTGGCTCGCCAGAGCAGCGATGTCACGCTGGCCACGTGACCCGGAAGTGTCTCCGGACAGCGCTGGCCCCTGGCCTCTTGAGTGAGATGGGCGCACAACCCCAGAGTCTGTCAAGACTGGCCCGTACGGGCAGGGGTACCTTTACCTTTACCTTTATGGTAGGGATCATGTAAATAGACGCCTATTCTGGCCTTCCATTACTTTCTCATTCTGCCCAGTAAGACCTCTTGTCAACCAGGGAGCAGATGGCCAGTGGGATTAACTATACCTACAGTATTTCCACTAATACCCCTGGGAATGGTGCTTCACCAGCCTTCCACAACCTGGTGCCCTCCAGATGTTTGGGCAACTCCCACCAGCAGCTGCATCAGTGGGGTTGATAGAAGTTGTTGTCCAAAGGCTGTACTGCATCAAAATATAGCATTGTTCCTATTAAGTAGTGGGTTGACAAAGCAGACGACACAGAGATTTCTCCAAGTGGTTCTTTATAGTAAGCTGGAACTGAACTGAACTGAACAGCTCAGCCGGCCTGCTTTTATAGGCAGCCGGCTGTCAACATTGTAACAACACCACCCCAGGGTTTCCCGCCTAAATTAACTGACGTGGACCTGAGTGAAAACTATATACACAATACCCTTGGTGGCCAGGGTGAGAATTTCAATACATAACAGTTCCCATTCAGGAAGGCTGAGCTGCCGCTGCTCATTACACATCTGCCACCACAGGTCTACCTTCTGCCACCTCATATCTAGCATGGTAAGCTAGATATGAGGTATCTGCCACCCCCACAAAAAATGTAAGTTCCCCCCAGTACTGAAGATCATAAAATCAAGTGCCAAAACGGGTCTTAGCTGAATACTTCACTCAACCCTAGTGCTGGAAGATGTCCAGCATGAGCCTAAGCACATTCACTCAGAAGTGTGCTCCACTGACTATTGTATGTGCATTTAGGATTGCAGCTATACAGGAACAGCTGCCTAGGTCCAGTTGGGAGATGGCATCACCAGCATCGTTATTATGTTTTACATGCCAAAGCAGGTGGTGGAGAAGAACCTTTAGCCCTCCAGATGCTGCTGAACTACATCTCCCATCATCCCTGGCCATTGGCCATGCTTGCTGGGGCTGATGGGAGTTGTGGTTCAACAACATTGTGGGGGGGGGGGCAAGGGTTCCTCACACCTGTGCCAGAGAGTTCTTGTGACACTGCCTTTCTTGTTAAAATAAAAATAAAAAGGCAGTTTTAACCTAAATAAAATAAGTAAGAAAATAATGGAATATAGCAAAAAAAATTATAAAGCTTTCCTTCTTGTGCTAATGGCTTAGCGATTCCCTCTCATGTTGTTGCTTTATGATGTGGTCAGCAAAGTTTGCTTTGCCTTCTCCTCCCTTTTTGTGTCTGTTTGGTCAGAGCTGTGTAAAAACGAGCTTACTAATGGAGACCTGAAGTCTGACTAGGAATGGGTCGCATGCTCGCAAGCCTAAATATTTAATTGGCAATTCCATAAATCCTGGACCTGTCTTTATATACACATACAGATAATAATTCATTATTTTTGAGCACTTACTTTGCTCTGCAGTCACACTTTGCTCTGCAGTCACACACTACTCTGCAGTTCCAATAAAAGCAGGGACTATAGACTGCTATTATTTAAAATAGCAGAATGACACCCTGCTTCTTCAGTTGGAGCTCAGTTCAGAATCCTCTTATGGTTCCACAAGGCTCTGCAAAGAACATTGTGATGAGAAAGGAAGCCAGTTGTGGAACTGAAATTTATGTTTGTAAAGATGTTAACCTGCAATCCTAGACATGTTTACTCAGAAGCAGATCTCATTGTTTTCAGCTGAGCTTAATCCCGGGTAAGTGTGTTGCAGCTTAAACAATCCAGATCTGCTTTCTCCAGTGGAAATCCACTTGTGAGGAAATCACTGCATATAGGCTAATTGGAGCTGCTGATTCCAGCTGAACACAAGTCACTCCAGTAGAAGTGCTTCTGCTTGCTTCAGCTGTAGATTGCGACCACCACATAGGGTGACCAAATGCAACAGGACAGGGTTATTTTATGTAGAAGGAATTTCAGCATGCACAGCTTTTCATGCAATGCTAGTTAGCGCAGCAAGGTGCCTATATTTGGCCTACATATCAATTCATATGTATCAATTCAATTCATAGAGGGACGCAGGTGGCGCTGTGGTCTAAACCACTGAGCCTCTTGGGCTTGCCAATCAGAAGGTCAGCGGTTTGAATCCCCACGACGGGGTGAGCTCCCGTTGCTCGGTCCCAGCTCATGCCAACCTAGCAGTTCGAAAGCACGCCAAAAAGTGCAAGTAGATAAATAGGTACCGCTCTGGCGGGAAGGTAAATGGCGTTTCCATGTGTTGCTCTGGTTTTGCCAGAAGAGGCTCAGTTATGCTGGCCACATGACCCGGAAAAACTGTCTGCGGACAAATGCCGGCTCCCTCAGCCTGTAAAGCAAGATGAGCGCCCCAACCCCAGAGTTGTCTGCAACTGGACTTTAACTTTCAGGGGTCCTTTACCTTTACCTTTATTAATCAATTCATAACAGACGAGAGCTTTAGCGTCCAGTAGTTCATGCACCTATCCTGTCCCCAAAAGCTGATCTGAGTGATGTAAATGAGCAAGCAAAATAAATGAATTACCAGGCTAATACACAGATGTGAACTGTTGAGGGGGTCATAGGATGCCTTGCGGCATTGTTTGCCAGGTGAGTAATCGGGTCAGGAAGCCAAATGCTCAGGGGAACTGAATATGAATTTAAAGCTTTCAAAATGTGTGCACCAGGCACAAATATCTAGCTTCTTTTGGTAAGAAGAACAGCAACATTTCATGCTCATCAGGCATATCGCTGGAAGAAGACAATTCTTTACAGCCCTCAGTGAAGTAGCATTGAATGTACCCATTAGCTGGGTAGGGTGCTATAGGAGTGCTACCTGTTACATTCATACATACTACTGTGGGTACAGAAAGGCCCTGGAGTTGTCCTGCTCTTAGAAATGGTCTTCTATATCAAATGTCCTTCAGAGAAGCCTCTATTCATTGGTGCAGTTTGATGCTTTTAACTGGATGTAGTTAGAAATGAGTTTCTTTGCAAAGAAGATCTTTATGTAATCTGGGCAGTTAAGTTAAAATCAAGCCACAAAAGAATCAAACTTGTGGTCTCCAATAGCTGCGATCCATCCTTGAGAAGTCCCAACTCATTTTGATGCAAGCTTTGCTGTAAAGTTATCTTCTGCCTCAGTCCTAAACATATTTTTCTTTGGAAGAAATTATTTAAGCAGTTCTGGAGCAGTCTTTCATTTATTTATTTAATAGAACTATTTATATCCTGCCCTTCCACTGTAAGTCTCAGCGCTCAGAGTAGCTTGCATTTTTGTATTCATGACATGCAGAAATACAGAAAGTGCAAGTCAGAGGCACCTCTGTCCTCGTGCATATCTTTAACAGACAAAATGTAGACTTGCACATTTCCAGGGAATCAAACTTCCTGTGCTTACATGTAGGAACATAATGTCCTTTCCTTCCTCTGTTGGTAATAATTCAAGTACCTGTTAGGCTCTCATTCATACCAGGCTTTCTCTACCTCTTCCATTAATACAAAAATGAAAGATTCAACTGTTAAGCTAGCTTTTCAATGATGCATCAGCAGGTAAAAGAGGTTCCAGGTGGCTAATGTATTGCTCTACTGACTTTGTAATCCCATTGCTCTATTGACCTTGCATTGCTGACTGACATTTTGCTGGGGAAAGATAGATAGAGAAATAATTTAAATAGAAATACAATACTTCTCACCAGAGTCTGGGATGGCCCTTGATGGGCAACTTCAAAGTTACTGCACTCCCTTGTTTTGGTTCTTTACCTTTAAACCAGATTTGGACCAGACAGCCACCTTCAAACAGAGGACCATCCTCTGTGAAGTGGGACACATGGTCACCCCATATACCACATATGATCCAAAGCCTGTATGATGTGCAGGTCTGCTTTAAAGACCACAGTCATTCATTGGGTAGATCAAGGATAGAGAACCCTATGACCCTTCCAGTCCTGTTGGATTCCCAACCCCAGTCATCGCTGGTCCTGCTGTCTGGGGCTGGTGAGTCCGACAACCTCTGGAGGGCATAATCTCCCCATCCCTGCAGGTGCTAATTTAACCAAAAATGCACGAGGACTGATGTAAGAACAACCAGGTGAGATTCTCTTGCCTCCGTCATGGAGGTGGTTCAGTGACTGTTCCTCCGACCTTCCATTTAACAGGAAGGCAAGCAGTTCTACGGGACAACTTTTTCATAAGGGCTGAGCATGTGCTCTGACACCTCTCCCTGTCCTGGATTGCAATGTCGGTGTTACAAGCGGTGGTTTGCTTCCTGGCTGACAGCATTTTCTCCTGTGCCATGCATTTCCGTTCCAGAATTCACCTGGGCTGGGATCCTTGATGCTTGCTGCCTCTGTGCAGAGCCCTTCGCAAACCCCTCTCCAGCCTCCTGCACTAATTAGCGTTGGCAGATTGTCGCATTTCTTCTAACGGATTCTCTGTTTCTTGTCAATGTGCCATATTTTTGTCTGTCTGTGTTTTTTGTTTTCCCCAAGCTCTGGTTTTGTTTCTTTTCTTCTTCCCCCGTCCTTGCCCCACCTCTGAGTGCTGGCTGTGGCATCAGCAATTTCTCATTTCAGGCTTCTTCAAACAATCCTTCTTTCTAGCTGGTTTGTTGGGGCAGGGCTGCCCTCAGGTAAGGAGATGCACTGAATCAGATGAGGGAAGCCATGCCAGCCAGTCCTTCCCCCCACCCCCAAATCCCTTGCGTGCAAACACAACTGCCTTACCCCTCAGCCCCACCCCAGTCAGGGACTGCCTGACAGTGCTGCCATGTTGATGTGACCCAGGTTTGCTGCGTTTATATTACAGGATTGAGCTGACCTCTGACCTCACATCCCTGTAGCAAGTACCTTAGGTCCTCGGCCACAAACATTCTTACAAATCTTTTTGGTAAGGAGACGATGCTTCTTAGAATTAGTGGTACCACCTATAACCTCTGCTAATGTGATCTGAAACTAAAGTTGACCATGTTCCCCCCCCGTCCCCGCACCTCCCACTTCCCCCCTCCCTCCTCATAACTAATGAATTAGTCTCCTTCCCCTCTGTGCCCCATTTCATTTACCATGAGCACCACAAATCAATATGGTGGAACAGGATACACCGGCTTTTCCCTAATGGGACATTCACTGGCCTTTATTTTCCATTCTGCGAGTTGTTCCTCCTAGGCAGCAGCCAGAATTAAAAATAACAAGAGCGGGCTGCAGGGGTTCCACGTAGGATTCTTCTGTCAGATCTCCAAATCCACATTCTGACTTCACCCGAGTCCAGCAAAGTTGCCTCCCAAATTTGAAAATGAACATTTACGTCAAATTGCTATAGGCTGTACAGAACTTCTTTCCATTCAGGTTGAGTTTCTGTTTGTAGTAATATTGCCGTCTTTTCTGCCCAAAGGAACTGTCCACCCAAAAGGAAAGGCATGCAGCAGAATGATATTACAGTCGTACCTCGGAAGTCAAATGTCTTGCAAGTCAAACGTTTTGGCTCCCGAACACCGCAAATCCGGAAGTCAGTGTTCCGGTTTGTGAACATTCTTTGGAACCCGAACATCTGACGCGGTTTGCGCGGCTTCCGATTGGCTTCCGATTGGCCTTGATTTCCCAACATTTTGGAAGTCAAACAGACTTCCAGAATGGATTCTGTTTGACTTCTGAGGTGCAGCTGTATCAGTTAGGGGCTGAGATACAGTTGTTTGCCTAAGGCCATTTTCTAGTCCAGAACTTGTGCTCTTTAACTACCATAGCACCCCCAAAGCTATGCACATGCTGAAATCTCTCCCACTGACATCAGTGGGGTTTTATGGTGCTTACTGAATTGGGCCCTGGGTTTTCAATATTGGAAGGTGTTTGCATTATAGGACACACTGACCCCAGTCCACTAATATCCTTTGCCACAGTTTTGCTGTGTTGTTTACAATCTAATGCTTGCAATTTTGGCTTAAACCAGCCTTTCCCAACTTGGTGCCCTCTAGGTGTTTTGGACGACAACTCCCATCAGCCTGAATCAGCAATGCCAGTGGTCAGGGATCACAGAAAGTGTAGTCCAGAACCTCTGGAGGGCACCATGTTGGGGACAGCTGCCTTATGTAGACACTACTCAACAACTACATATAGGGCTTAGCTTGCTGTGCAGTCATGGAAATAAGAGGGTAGTTATTAAAGGGACCATTTGCCCAACAGCTCCAGAAATTCTCATACTGAAGAACAAGCTTTTCTGAAAATCATTATTGTTTAGCATTCATACAGTACTTCCCAAATGTTCAGAAACATGCATTATCTCAACAATCCTTGAAACAGCCCAGTAAGGAAGATCAATAGTATTCTTGAGATGCATAGTGGAGATGAGAGAATGGTTTGCCTTTTGAGTCTATGGTAGAAATGAGACGTGAACCTAGCCACTCAGCTACAGCAGCTCTCGCTTGCTTCTCTGCCTTTAACATAGGTTTGACATCAGCAAGTGAAGCTTTTCATGTCATGGAGCTAATCATTATCCACTGCTAATTGCTCCACATAAAACTGCTGTTGAAGGGGCAACTATCTGGGCCAATTCAAAATCTTGCAACAGGGAGAAAATTCAAGGGGTGTCCTGGTCATGTCAGCTTTCTGATTGCAAACAACTTTAATCATTAAAGCACAACTGGAAAATTCAACACTTCACATGTAAGGGATGCGTTTGGAACTCGTTCAAGTCAGAGGCCAAGGAAATAGGCAGGAACAGCAAAGCTTGAAGACTATGGATTATGATCATGCCAAGGTTTAGTCAGCCAGGACATCAAGGCAAGGTTAAAGCTTCCAAGATTGCAGCGCAAACAGGGAAAGATACAGCCCCAGGAGCAGAGAGTAAGAACCGAAGATGAAGGGCAAGCTATGACATAGGATCCAGCAGGAGTCAAGAGCAGTGACAAGCCAAATAGTAGGATTACAGAAGAAGCAAAAAATAGAGGTCTGCAAGGAATCCAGCTGCACTGCATAGGCTCTGCCTGCCTGGCTCCTCAATACTTTTTGTCCTCTTGGATTAGCTCCGTTTCATAACTTGTCTTGGTAGCTGAGGATCCGCATCGGTGTCCAGTGCCAATCCAAGGGCCCCTTGGGGGCAAGATGCTCTCCTTGGGCTCCCTTCCCTAAGCGCACCCATCCCTTTCTCCCTCACCATTGTTGCCACAATGTGCCTTTCCTTTGAGGCCCAACAGGCAACCCTGCCCAAGAGAATGAGTGCAAGGCATTGCTGCCCCTTCTTCTTGCTCACTCCAAGAAGGCAGGTGAAGAGGCAGCAAGAAGAGGCAGCAGCCGGGGATTGGAAGCAAGCCTCCTGCTGGGGCATGGGCTTCAGCAAGCGCCCTTGATGCCAGCCTTCTCAGTGTTGCAGATACCCCAGTGAAAATCTATGAAGATGCCCTGCAGTAAGTGACTAGGTTCTGGATTGTGGACAAAACCTACAGTCCAGAAGCCGCTTCAAGTGGCAAACTTGCACTTCCACTTAGTTAGTAGCCCCTTTGGCGTCAAGGGAACAAACCAGCCTGGAAATGCTCATGATTTCAAATGGGTTCCACATTCTATATTTACATATAAAGCATTACCTTTCCTCCTCTTATGCACTTCCACCAACCTGCCTATCAGGAAGTCTAAAGGATGCATTTTAGAAACAGCCTCAGCAAGTGATTTGTGAATTATACTTTATGGATCTCTGGTCATATTAGGATTTAATCCTGAAGGGTGCAACAATTCAAAGCAGGATATGATTCTGGATTCGGTCCTTTCCAGTCTTCTAGTTATGACGCTTCATTTTTACTGTTTCCCCGGGAAGACAATGTGAGATTCCTGGTGTTGGGGCGCCCTCTGTAGATCTTGGGAAGCCTCTCTGCAAAACCCCTTCTCCTGTTTTGTATTATAGCGGCATATCCACACCAGATTAGAACTGGTTTCTCAACCAGTCCCTCTTCCCAGGGAAACCTTGGCACTGTAGCTTGAGGGTGGTGGTGATAGTAGATGTGGTGGGGACCTTTCATAGAATTCTCCTCACCATGTCTCCATACTACAATTCCAAGCATTCTTGGAGGAAGCCTAGGCAGTTAACAAGGTATAAACCAACATAACTTGTTCAGTGTAGTTAAGCAAGGGTCTAGAAACACAGGTTTTCTTGGTCACGAGAGCAGACTTGTTGAAATTAATGACCATGACTTACTAAGTTCCACTAATTTCAGCAGGTCTGCTCTGGGCAGGATCTGGGCTGATACAACCCACAATATCTTCTTGTCATTCCATAGATGAGAGAAACAGAGAATGGGGGTATGAGCCTAAGCCTAAGAACAAGAAGGTCTGCGGATGGCCCCTGTGAAATTTCCATTTTGAGGTGAATGTCTGTGTGCACATTCTTGACACAGTTTTAGGGTCATCCAGAGGCAAAGGACAACATTCAAGTGTCCCGTGAGTTTTGAAAGAGCAATAAAGGTCAGGATGCTTTCTGAATGTCACCCCTCCTGGGAAATATCAACAAAGTGCCATTCTGATGTAACCACCATTTGATAACATCAGGTGCTGTTGTTTCCAGGTAGAGCAGTTTTCTGACGGCCAGACTTAGACATCATGGGAAATGTGCAGCTGCCAATGAAAACAGCAGCTCTGCATCTAGCTCCACTTCTCTTTCTCTAATGTGTAGAACGTATCTTGTGTTGCGACATCATGATCTCATGTTTTCCTACCTCCCAATTATGCAGCTTGGACAATGAATATGATTTTGGCATTGCAGATTGCAGCCAGTATACGTTCTACTAGACAGTATGGCAGTGGGCAGTGGGGAGCTAGATGCATGGTGGCTGTGTTTACTATCACCAACAGCTGTGTGCTTGCCCTAGTTTAACTCCAAGTGAAGAAGAGGAGAATGGAGGGGATGCAGCCCTCCTGCTTGACCTGCCCTTCATTTAAGATACAGTGGCCAAAGCTTGCAGCAGATTTGTGCACAACACTCTGAAACTCACAATTCATACAACAGGAAGAACTCTCAACTTTGGATCTAAATGTTAGTGCACCACAACTTCTTGGTGAAATCCCACAGGGTAGGGCAAGAATTTCCCATTTGGGCTCTGCTTGTGTCCTGTTTTTAAGGACAACATACAAGTTTGTCTTTCTAGTCACAAAGCATCACTGTTGCATCACTTCAGACTGCACAAACACGTCATCATAAGACGAGCAGCTCCTCCGAATATGCCCAAAGAAAGAAGCGATTGCAGAGAATCAATCAAAGCAGCTAAGGCGCTTTTGCCAACTCCCCCTTCCACAAACACAGCTAGGCCTTCCGAGGGGTAGGGAATACATTGGAGCAGGTGCCCTTTTGGCCTCTGCCAATCCTGCTCCCCAGTGCATGGTTCCCCCCTCTGCTTGCTCCTCCTGTGATATCTGCTTGCTGATTCCTTGTGTGTGTAGCCTAGGGATGGTAAATACCTTCTCTTCCTGTTGTCATTTGCCCTTTCGCTGCTTGCCTTCTCCTTCTCCTCCCACTCCTTGATCAGCAGCTTTGCTTTCCTGTCCAGCATGGTGCTTCTTTGGGATAAGAGAGGCTGGTAAGTTTCTGTTCCTTTTTTTGCTTTTCATCTTTTGCAGCACGGTGGGGAAGAAGAAGCAGGAATCTTGAGACGCAAGGCGGCGGGGGCTTACTGCAGTCAGCATAGCTATTTCTCTCGAAACTATAATTAACCTGCATGCAAATTTTCAAATAAAACCATTCATATAAGGGGAAATCATGAGAGTACACACACTGAAATTAACGTAGGTGCTTCAATTTCAATGGAACTCCTCTGAGTATAATTTAATTGGAATACAACTCATGGTATTTATTAGCTAGTGGGCCAAAATTTCTCATCTTTCTGAACGTGTTAGGAAGGCATAGAGAAAACAGAGGGGCAGTGGGAATGCTTCTTTGAGCTTTTGAAATTTTCCATTTTTGCTCAGCTTCTAGTTCTCCCCAGGTCTTTTTGTTCTTTATCTGTGCCCCACCTGGCAATCCTTCACAAAATTTCCTTCTCATATCTTCTGTGTTGTACTGATCCTTTTTCAGGCAGTTGATGTTATTCCCCATCTGCTAACTTATGAGTGTTTTGCTGTGTCAACAAGCGATAGGGAAGGGGGTGAATGGATTAGGAAGCTGCAGAAAAATACAGAATGGGAGAACTGGGAGCCATCAAGGGACTATGATCTCATATTCCTCTCCCTACTTGTACAATATTTTGGATCTATGCCATGCAAAGTTAGCTAACATTACATCAGATGAATTGCTTGCATAGCGACACATTAGCTAATGCAGTTCCTGATGTTTGTAGTAAAATCTAAGTACCGTATTTTTCGCCCTATAGGACGCACCGGCTCATAGGCGCTGCTTTCCCCACCGCCAGCCTCAAAGAGCAGACTCTCCTGGCTTCAGCGGAAGCAACGCAAAGCCTCCGGAGCGCAGGCTTCGGAGGCTTCGCGTTGCTATCGCTGAAGCCAAGGAGCCTGCATTCGCCCCATAAGACGCACACACATTTCCCCTTCATTTTTGGAGGGGAAAAAGTGTGTCTTATAGCGCGAAAAATACGGTATATTGGCTTGAATGGGTAGATTGGGCTGTTAGTGAATTGTCCAGAAATGAGCATTTTGGGGTGATCATGGTCAAAATAAGATTGTTTTCTGCATTCCTAAAAGTGTGGTATGTAGGTGCCCTCCTTTCCCTATGCATGGAGAAGATGCATCAAGAATTTCATAGAACAACTGAATGCCATTTTGTTTCCCTAAAACACTAAAGTCAGTGACTGTCCACAAAGCTGGAATTGGAAAGCATGTGGAACTCTCTTTTGCATGATGCTGCTTATATTGCCAAGCCATCTGATGCTGACATTAATGTTTCTCTTAAGATTGGGATGAACTGTTTCAGTTGAAACGACAAGTAATAATAATAATAATAATAATAATAATAATAATTTATTTATACCCCGCCCATCTGGCTGGGTTTCCCCAGCCACTCTGGGCAGCTTCCATACAAAACAAAATAAGCAAAATAAAATGCCTTATATAAATGTATATGGCATCAAGAGGACTGTTGTGTGGTCCAACCGCTCAAAAATACTTGACATAACACACCGAGGCCATTAAGTCTGTTGATCCCAAAGCTACTTTGGGGGAAAGACCATTTCTGAAGAGTGTAATGGCATTCAAATGCTGTCTGCCTGTTTCCTAAGTCATTAAGCTCCTTTGACCCAAATGAGGTAAAAGTGGTTTAAGGGCAGGCACACCAGTTCTTTAATCATGTTGACTGCAACCTAGTGGAGCTATTTCACGATCATTTCCATTGCTTTAGCCTCATTAACTTCAGTAAGTCAACATCAGTATAAATGAAATTGGATTCATACACTTTGCTTCTTTTTTTTATTCAATCTATAAAAGGGGAACAATAAACAACTGAGTGTGACTGAACTATGCTGCCCTTTGTAAATTATTCAGATATTATTTCCAGCATAAAGAAGATTATAGCCTGTATCTTTTTATACTGGACAATTGGGTGTAAACTCATTTTGTCTGATATATAAGACATGGGTGAGTATACCTCTTGTCTACTGCTGTCTATGATAAATGGTTACCAGTACCCATAGTGCCTCAACAGCAAACCTTAGCAAGCACATGCTCTCAAAATATTTATGAACCGAGTCAGTCTTTGATTTCTATGAAAAATGTATGCGGTTGGGTGGGGGGATAAGGAAATGATGCTGGGATGTGCATATTTTTAGGAAAGGGTTGCCGGCAGAAATGAGATTGGTTAAAGCTATGCACTGCAGTAATTCCCTCCGTTGCAAGCTCCAGTTTCCTGGGTCAGTAAAAACTGCTTCTGTCAACCGTGGAAAGGCTAACGCAAATCTGTAATGTGTGAGAAGCAATGTATGGCCTGCCTGAATCTGTTCGTAGACCTATATTATGAAACTTGTTATTTAGCCAAGTAACCCACTTTTCTGGGGATATCCAAAGGGGGAAATGTTTGAGGTGGGACACTGAGACAGACTCATTTGGTTTTACATGGATCCTTGCATGTTTTCAGTTTGCAGGGCTAGAACCTGGAATATGCCTGGCACAAAATAAGAGGTTTCTAGATACAGTGCTCACTTTCTTGGGCATAGACTACCCTGCTGCAAATGATGAAGCAAATGCCTTAAGCCTTGAGGCACCCCTTCTGCTAATCACTGTTTGTGTGTGTGCCTGGGTGGTTCAGAAACTTTCCTTCAAACTCCCTCCCTAAACTCGGTTCTTTTCCTCCACTTATCTCAGAAAGTAGTAGTAGGAAAGCAACCCACAGAAAGCGACCTGACTGAAATGTATCCTCTTTATTTTTCTTCTTGTTTCCCTTGCAGAACTGAAGACTATATGAAGTTATCCCTAAACTCTTCCTAAGGCTTTCCCTTTGGCATCTTTAAAGGCTTGAGAAACAAAGCAACCCCAAACCAACCTGATACGCATACATAACCGAAAAAATAAATAACCCCTCAAAATATGGGACTTTCTCTTTGGCTGAACGAAGCCGAGTTCCTCAGAATAAATCTTTGTAATATCGAGACCGGAAAGGATCTGTGTGGTTTGATCCCAAGAATTAAGTGGGCTAGAGAAAGTTACGGAAGTTATATTTTGAGGGTGCTGTTCTTGGATGTCAAAGTAAAACTCATGAATGCACTTTGTTGTGACAACCACTCCATATCTGCTGTATCCAAAAGAAAAACCCAAGATATTCCGTTTAGATAGCATGGACAAAGGTTACCCATTGCATCAGCCAGTCCAGAGATACAATTTCAAATTATTTGGTCCCTTTCCACCCCTCTACCTGGGAACAAAAACTTCCTTTATATCCTTGAAGACAATGCATTGAGATATAAAGCATTGTGATGGTTTGTGGATGGTGGAAGGATGTAGACTTTAGTGTAGCCTGTCTTGCTTCATAGCCTTTTGAAGACGAAGCAGTCCTCCATCTTAGGTAGAATGAATCCTGAGAGATAAAAATGCACTCCTAGGCCTGTGTACTCAGAAGTAAGTCCCACTGAGTTCAATGGGGCTTACTCCCAGCAAAATGGATATACAGGATTGCCGCCTTAGTGTAATAGTTCATGACTGATTTTCATCCTGAGGCCTGAGCACCATTAATGCTCGATAGCCAATGCTTCTGTTTAGTTAGCGGTTGCTTCCTGTCCCCAATAACAGAGTTAGAAAACGTAATCCATGAAATGTAAGGCAACTCTTGAAATATTAATTATAAACTTAACCTCAAAGATCCTTGTTTTCTTTTCTCCCTGACACCACACTGTTACAGCTTTTTTGAACTTCTCTGTTCTTTGCTTCCCTGAAAGATTTATCCGATCATTAACCCATACAGAAAATAACATCTGATGGGCCTTAGTGGCTAGAAACCATCAGTTACTATAAGCCCACACTGGTTTTATAAGTCTTTTTCCTCCACAAAGGTAGTATTTCAGGACAATACTGATGTCACTTCCTGTTTTGCAGAATTACCATTTTAGGCTGGAATTTCCTCCCAATACTCCTGTTTTTTCTTCATGTTTTGAGGGCAGACTGATTCGATGTTTAATAATATATCAAACCCAAGCTGCTTTTAAAAATGAAAACTTATGCAGACAATACTTGAAATTGTTTAGTCAATCATTCTTTGGGGCACCTAGGTTTGGGGCAGATGTTTCCCCCCCCCCCCCAGCATAACTTTTTCAAGGGCTTATTTAGGAAACAGTGGGAAGTTTGGCTTTTCTTTCTTTTTTTAAGTCTAAGCTTCTGCTTCTGTATGTTTTCACTAGCAATACAGTTTGCAATTGAATCCTATTTATATATACAAATATGTATAAGGACACTCGGCTTTGAAAAAACTGTTAGCAACCATTCTGCCTCCAACTCACATTGACAGATGCAGTGTTCCAAACAGCATTAACTATGCAAAGAATGCCTTATATACAATATAACGTCTCAGTATACAGCAATACGTCTATTGTACAAGGAATATTACTAGTGGCAGCGAGCAAAGCTATCTCCTCAATAGTGACAAAACTGGCTGTCTGGGTATTTTTTACATTTTTTTTTCTAAATGTGAAGGTGGATCTTATATACATAGGACTGTAATTTCTAGTGGCTTAAAATGTATATTGCCATTATTCAGTCCAATAAACCTTTAAATAGTTTATATGAATGGTCATTGTGTTTGTTAATGTGCATGGTGTCCATGCCCTTCCACCCTCGAACTACTTGGTTTGGTTCAACTATTACCCTGGGACACAAAGTTACGGGCATCTCTCCCCACCCCCCACCCCCTTCTGCCCTCAAAAACTTCCTTTCATGCTTTTGCATGTCATGTGCTGTCTGGGTCCATTCACATTTCACATAGTCTAACAGTGGGCTGAATATGGGCACATGTGGATGGGTCATCCTCTGGGCAGCTCAAAAGTGGTTGAGGGGAAGTTGAGACAGCACCGAGCCAAACAAAGGTGGAAATAGAGAATAAGGCTGCATCTGAATGGCATCTCTGCTCAATGAACATAGGCTTGAACCAGAAAGATGGAGGGGAACAAGACCTTCCCTCAGTTACAGATAACCCTAGTGTCAATGATCAATACATCAATAAAAAGATCAATCCATAAAACTTCGCATAAAGCAATTTAGATTAACTAACACAACATCTTAAAAATAAACACAAATAAAGTCTGAAAGGAGAAATAGTGGCATGGAAGGCCAAATATTTCTGGAACATCTGTTCCCATTGCACAGCTACTCTGGCCTATATAGGCTGGGTGTGGTCTGATTAAGTGGTGCTTTGGTAATTTCTTTCGCTATGATTTCTCCCTTTAGGAATCTCCCTAGGTTCTTGTGGGAAGAATGGTAGCTCAGTGGAAGAGCACATGTTTTGCATGCAAGAGGTTCTAGGTTCATCCTCTGGCATCTTCAGATAAGGCTGGGAAAACGTCAACTGGAAATCCAGGAAAGAGCTGCTAGTCAGTGTGGACAATATTGAGTTAGATGGCTTCAGTGGTAGGCAGAAGTACTTGCCTGATCTCTGTGCAGGTGAGTTGTTGTTGCTGCTTACCAAGAGAGAGCAGGGAGGGCAAGGCTGTTGGGAAGTTGATTCTGCACAAATGCACCAGTGGAGGTAATACAGTGCTCACGCCAGTGTGTTTGCACAGTGCTGACCTCCCCATTGCCTCTTCTTCTGGGTAAGCTGCAGGGACCCACCTGATGGCATCAGCTACTGAATAGACCAATGGCTTCACTTCATATAAGGCAGCTTCCTTGTTCCTACTCACGACTACCATTTTAACCCTTCTCTTTCCAAAGAGTACTACCTTTTTATCTGCTTCTTTTCTTCCACCACCATCACACACAGCTGCAGCAAGGGTGGGGGCAATCATGACTGGGAGTGCAGCAAGAGGCAGAGAGAGTGTAAGTCCTTTTCCTCCACTCCAAGGACCAATAAAAATTATCTCTCCACCCCCAATATTTGGAGCTGAGGAAAGGAGGAAGGATCACTTAGTTATAGAATGTTATTTGTATTCCAAAAACCTAGACACCAAGGGGGCATTCTAGTGGGGCATAACCAGGAGGTGGCAACTGCCCCCCCCCCCGATCCACAAATATTATTGAAAAGCATTGAAAGTATTCAATTGTTGTTTAGTTGTTTAGTTGTTTAGTCGTGTCTGACTCTTCGTGACCCCATGGACCAGAGCACTCCAGGCACTCCTGTCTTCCACTGTTAGTAGCATTTAATTACCTGAGTCCAAATCATCTGTCAGGAGAGCTATTCCCAGCAAGGACTCCGGCCTGGCCAGGACGGCTTTCCTATTACAATGGTACCTTGGGTTAAGTACTTAATTTGTTCCAGAGATCTGTTCTTAACCTGAAACTGTTCTTAACCTGAAGCACCACTTTAGCTAATGGGGCCTCCTGCTGCTGCAGCGCCGCCGGAGCACGATTTCTGTTCTCATCCTGAAGCAAAGTTCTTAACCTGAAGCATTATTTCTGGGTTAGCGGAGTCTGTAACCTGAAGTGTATGTAACCTGAAGTATATGTAACCTGAGGTACCACTGTATACCTTCTGGTCTTGACAACGCATGTGACCCTCACCTGTCCTAAACCTACTCCAGCTGAGGAATGACACACCTCCTCCCCGAGCTAGTGAGCCCCACCTGGACTGTGAGTTCTTGCCTGCCTTCCCTCAAAACTGACAGCTGTAAGTTCTGGAATCCTGAGGTCAGGAGTAGTATGTCCCATTTTTCCACTTGATGCGAAACAGGAAGTGCCACCCTGCTCTGCCACACCACCACCAGTGGGACGCACACCACCAGCTATGTCACCTCCGCCTCTTGTGGAGAAGCAGTGCTGGCAATGGTGCTGATTCCCTGGAAGAGCTTGCAAGATCTCACCCAGATCTCATGAGGACTTTTGCTCTCCTTGACATCTTGCAAGACTTTGATGAGGTATCACAAGATCTTGCAGGAAACCAGCAGGAGATCAGCAGCTATACTGGCACCGCTCCTCTGGTAGAGGTGGGGGATGGGCAGGAGGCATCCATGAGGCTGCTGCCTTGGGGGCTTCTGCTGACTGAGGCAGCTACTTCACGCCACTTCATGGGTGGGCTGGCCTTCCCTGAGGTCCCTATGGGCATGCACACTGGTATTTGTTTACCTGTAAGCACATAGCTTAGGGACGCGGGTGGCGCTGTGGGTAAAAGCCTCAGCACCTAGGGCTTGCCGATTGAAAGGTCGCGGTTCGAATCCCCGCAGCGGAGTGCGCTCCCGTTGCTCGGTCCCAGCGCCTGCCAACCTAGCAGTTCGAAAGCACCCCTGGGTGCAAGTAGATAAATAGGGACCGCTTACTAGCGGGAAGGTAAACGGCGTTTCCGTGTGCAGCTCTGGCTCGCCAGAGCAGCGATGTCACGCTGGCCATGTGACCCGGAAGTGTCTTCAGACAGCGCTGGCCCCTGGCCTCTTGAGTGAGATGGGCGCACAACCCCAGAGTCTGGCAAGACTGGCCCGTACGGGCAGGGGTACCTTTACCTTTACCTTTAAGCACATAGCTTTCGTATTATTTTTCCTCAGTCTACCAGATTTTCACAAAACAGCAGCCGTGTGTGTGTGTGTGTGTGTGTGTGTGTGTGTGTGTGTGTGTTGCTCCAAGCCAGGAAACCTGAGATCCATGGATATTTGTTTATATGTGCACATACACCTTTTGTGATCTATCATGCTTGCACAAAACAGCAGTCCAAAACTGGAAATAAGTGATGCCTCATTCCAAAGTAGGTAAGGATTTGGAGTTGTTCACATGAAAGGCTGTCTGTCACTTCATTTCCTCCCCCTTTCCTCTCCATCTCCTGTACCCATGGGCGTAGACAAATATTATTGAAAAGCATTGAAAGTGCTCAGTTATCTGAGGTTCTGCCCTGCCAGAAGCCTGCCCCCCGCAATGTCCTATTTACAGTACAGGGTATTTTTACCCATGATTTCCCAAGAAAAGTTCAACAATTTTTATTTCCTATTAAAAAAAAAAAGCCCAACAATGTTTGCTGCCCCTCCCCAAACAAAAGTCCTGACTACACCCATGGTAGCTAATCAGGAATGTATAATAGTGTCTGTCACCATAAATCAGCACTGGAGCCTTGGTTATAATAGAGAAGTCTTCTGAATGATCAGGGCAATGAACTTTTAAACCCAAGTCACAAGTATAATGAAATCTATGCAATGGGTTGCTGTGAACAGAGTGTTCCACCACCGTGTGTTCTTCTCAGCAGGGACAGTTACTAAACTGATTTAAAAAATGGTAACCATTTCTATGGGCCAAGCTACGTGCTACTCAGTCACATTATGTTTTCATGTGACTTTTTAAAAAAACCACACACACACACACACACACACACACCAATATGTCTGCTGTTGAAGTTGAGTATGACAGGAGATATGCTTTTCTGTTTTCCCACACTAAAATCCCTTCCCCCCCCAAAGCTACTTTTGTCTCATGGCACACTGCACTCTACCTGCACACATCTTCCTCTCTGCTTTTGCAACTTCTGCCGCTCATTCTGTAGAAGAAAATGTCAAGGGGAAAACCACATGGTTGAGCATTTTGTATAGGCTGGTCCATAGGCTTCTGCTTGTAGCCTAGGCTGCTCTTCCACTAGCACAGAATACTTTGGCCTCCAATCGATACTTCCTCTCCTCAACTGCCCCCCCCATACAGCTGGAAAATTTGCTCCAGAGGATTGCAGAAGGAATGCAAGGAGAGGAAGGTTAAGTCCCATTGCACAAGTATAACTCTGCACTCGCAGCATTGGATACAACACATACAGTCCTGTTCTACCTCCTCTTTTTGGTGAAGAAGAAAAATAACAAGAAAACTTACATTTCTTTTGAATCATAACCATGGAAAATCAATTTTTAAGCCAGAGGTCTTTAAAAATAATAATAATAATAATCTAATTCATTGCTATTAATTATAGAAGTTTCTCTTAGTTCCAAATCCAGTCTTTCTGAATTTACCAATATTTTTTTCTTTTGCCACATCAAGAAACCGACATTCAACTGAAGATTCAAGAATGTGCATGTTCTTACACCAGTACAGTTGCCATGTGTAACCCATGAATTTTTCAAGGTTCTTGCCCATAGAAGTTCATATCACAATAGACTTTAAAACATTCCAAAGAAGTCTGTTGCTTTATCCATTCAGATGTGCCTTAAGATTGACTTGTTCCATAATGGAGGGGAAAACACAACTAGTTTCTCTCTTTATATGGGAGGGTGGGAAAGATGACTGAACTGGGATTTCAACGGGCAGGACCTATTGTTAGTATTCCCTCCCCTTTGCTAAAATATGTTTAGAATGAGAGTTTCACATTAAAGATCTCACCCCTGCTGTTAGACATCTATGATTTTCTGAAATAAAATATGTAATCAGCGCTTAAGCATTAGTTTGTGCAGACATGATGTCCCCTTACCCCTGAAGGTTCATTTAAACTGAACTTGCTTCTGTACCACAAACATCCCTTTGGGACCCCTGCTCAACTCCTCATGGCAAGCTCACTGACTCCTGAATAGCAAATGATTAATCCCCAGTTGTCCCTAATTTCAATGAAGAATAAGTGCTAGATCCATTCATCAAGTTATCAGAGTGATGGAGACCATCAGAAAAGTATGTTTTGGAACCATAGTTATTTTTAAGGGTGACACACTTCAGAGATGCTTGTTTCTACAAAGTAAAGTTTAAGTTGAACATATAAAAATGTCACAAGTCACAGAGCATGTCCATCATCTAAGGTCTAAGGGATGGGAGAAATATCCTGAAGTTACAGATGTTTTTGGGACAGATGGGACGTGGGTGGCGCTGTGGGTTAAACCACAGAGCCTAGGATTTGCCAATCAGAAGGTTGGCGGTTCGAATCCCTGCGACGGGGTGAACTCCCGTTGCTCGGTCCCTGCTCCTGCCAACCTAGCAGTTTGAAAGCACGTCAAAGTGCAAGTAGATAAATTGGTACCACTCCGGCGGGAAGGTAAACGGCGTTTCCGTGCGCTGCTCTGGTTCGCCAGAAGCGGCTTAGTCATGCTGGCCACATGACCCGGAAGCTGTACGCTAGCTCCCTTGGCCAACCCCAGAGTCGGTCACAACTGGACATAATGGTCAGGGGTCCCTTTACCTTTACAGATGTTTTTAGACATCCTGTCACTTCCCTCTAAATTACATTAAACTGAAATCCTGCTGTAAGCAACTGCTCTGTTGTGCCTGCTTGAAGAAGCTATCTATTTACGTAAACACCTTCATACATAACATAGCACCTTACTGGTCTTAGCTTCCATGATTTCTGAGACTAAAAAATAAACAACATGTTTTTGGAACTGGTTGGATCCAGGGAAATAGGCTCTTGTATCTGAAAAGACAATTTCCTTTTAATAAACGAACACACTCAAAGTGGGGTTTAGAAACCAAGGTCCCCCACAACCAGAGGTGGATGCTATTTTCCATTCTGAATGTTAGGGAAGGGTTTCATTCAAATGCCCTACCATAAAGCAGACTTCAGGTCTGGGATGGGAAAAATGGTACCATCCATATTTTGTTAGCAGGCTAGAGCTGATGAGTCCAACACCTGGAGTGCCACAGGTTCTCCATTCCTGCTTTTAATTCTGGATGGGGAATATCCCAGGGCTATTGTACTCATACCACAGAGACCCCAGATATAACTGCAGAAGACGTACCGGAAAGCATCATGACAGACTCCATTAATCCTGCTCAGAGGCATTATAAGTTTATGAAGCAATGGTTTTTCCATTTTCTCTTCCTGTTATTGTTCTTCTCTTCTTGGCAGGGTCCAAAGAGAACAACTGACTGCCATCTTCACCCTCTTAAAGGAAAAAACAGAAACATTTGGGGAGATGTCTGAAACTGACATCAAAGAACAGCTTAAGCTTTATGACATGTAGACTGCAAGTCGCCAAGCCTCACCACCGTTGGTTTTTAATTCTTTAGCACACTGGAGGCTGCAGAACTTTCAGCAAAAATATGTAGAACAAGATAATGTTTGCATTTTGGCCTATTTAAAATATTCAGTACTAGCTTTTATTCTGATTTTGGGAATTGATTTTTCCTAGAAGAAAAATGTCCTCTGTTTGAATATACCAACTGCTATTCAAATCAACACTCCATACATTAATGTTACACTCGCATTGAGGGAAGATACCCTTAGTGCTGCATGAAGATTCAATGTTTCCGAACCCAGCTGAAATAAGATAATTGTTTGAAATGATCTGTTTTGAGATAATGTAACCAATTAGGTAGAGTAATAAATGGTTGTTAGAAACATATTGTTGCTGGCAGCAAAGTAAATAATGTCAGCTACTTTCTCAACATATTATCTCCCATTTATTTCAAAATAAATTGATTTCTTAATTGGCATTGCATTTACCAGATTTCACACACTTGTTGACAAAACTTTCTCATGGATGCTGTGGAAGACTAAAACCCTAATATTTTTTTTTAAAAAGCTGATGATAAACATTAACTTAAAACTTCCACAAATAAAGATCTATGCTCATTCATGTTTAATATGGGATTAATGCCTTTACCTTTACCTTTTACCTTACTGCTAAAAGCACATTGGGAAATTTTATGAAAAGTTTGTTTTATGTTATGTTTTCTTAAATAAATGTATTCTTGATATCTTAAATAAATGCATTCTTGTTTAACATACAAAAGGGGGGGGACACTGAGTGTACATGTGCTGTTGGTTAGAAGAACCATCTGGGCTTTGCATTTGTTCTTCTGCTATTCAATATAAGGCCAGCAGAAAGGAAGTGGGGCGGGGGAGATTGCCCGAAGATCTCAGGCTAGGATTAAAATAACACTTTATTCCAGTTTTCAATTAAAATTTCACATGCTTTCCCCTGGTAGGAATAAGCCATACAGCCTTTGAACTAAATACTCCATGACACATATAAGAACTCTCAAAATATAGTTATGTATTGACCCTGTATTCTCCAGTGAGATTGAGACTTTTATTTATTTTAAATGTCCACATTGCAATTCTCCGCCCTCCAGTCCAGTATGGCTGTTCAGAAGGAGCAGCATCACAAGCTATCAACAAATTAATAAAATAAAAAAATAAAAAATCTGAGCCCCTGGAACATAAAATGTGTAATAATACCCGCTTAGAATTTAAGGCAGAGATAAAATTAACACATAACATGGAAATGAATCCATAGCTTGTTAAGCAGTGGGAAAGAAATGCATCTTATCCAAAAGGACTTGGTGGGTGTAAGAACACATGGTGGGATATCTTCATTAAATAATAGACAATTCATGTATTATAACAGTGTGATCTTACTGAGAGTTGCTCACTGAGAGCTTCATTGATTTCATAAGACTTCCTCCTAATCAAGTGAGCATAAGATTGCCACCTGTAGTTTGGTGAACAGCATAGGCAAAATGTCTTTTCCTCAGTATTCTATGCCATTTCGTTCCAACTCACTTTCATCAATAGAAAAGAAATCCTTTCGAAGACAAGTGTTTCAGTGCTGGCTACTTGCACCATTAGGCAGCATTGTCCCCATTCCCCACAAAACAACTTTTGCTTATAATTTGCCAGCCTCAGGTCAACTTGAACATTTAAGACAAGCCAGGAAGGTGCTACAATTGCAGCGCCCATGAATTACGGTAACTGGATTGCACTCCAGCCACAAAAGCTGAGGCTGCTGAACAGACTCTTGGCCCCAGGGTCTTGTTTAATAACTGTCACAGCTATTAAATTTTGTATCCTGTACTTTTTGGATCCCATGTTGATTTATGTGGAAATCGTTCCATTTGATTGAACACTTTCTGATGAGTTTTATTTATCGCTGATGACCACTTTTGTCATGTTTGCAATTATGTAAATCTTCTCATAAAAGGACGCGGGTGGCCCTGTGGGTTAAACCACAGAGCCTAGGACTTGCCAATCAGAAGGTCGGTGGTTCGAATCCCCGCAACGGGGTGAGCTCCTGTTGCTCGGTCCCTGCTCCTGCCAACCTAGCAGTTCGAAAGCACCTCAAAGTGCAAGTAGACATTCCGGCGGGAAGGTAAACGGCGTTTCTGTGTGCTGCTCTGGTTCGCCAGAAGTTGCTTAGTCATGCTGGCCACATGACCCGGAAGTTGTACACCGGCTCCCTCGGCCAATAAAGTGAGATGAGCGCCGCAACCCCAGAGTCGGTCATGACTGGACCTAATGGTCAGGGGTCCCTTTACCTTTAAATCTTCTCATGCTGCTAAGCAGCACAATCCTAACCATGTCTACTAGTGTACTCAGATGTAAGTTCTATTGAATTAAGGGAAGTAGGGTTAGGGTTAAGCACACGTGGGCAGCCCACTGTGTTTACGGCGCAGTAACTATTTTTAAATGTGCACCTACACATATAAGTCAGCACAGGCACATATTTGTTGCATATAAAAGCACATGCAGATTTTAGGTATAGCTTGGCCATCTTTGTTCCTCCCTCCACACTGCGCATGCGTGATCTGCCGTCCTGCGCTGCTCTCACCTCCGCCAGGCGGAGAGCGGAGCGAGGGCTAAACTGAACCACGAACTGAGGCCTCCAGGCGACTCTCTACACATTGCGAGTCTAGGATACAGTAGCGAGCCGCGCCGCGCCCGGTGCGCACGCGCGCTTCCCTCCTCGGTCCGGAAGAAGGGTCATTGGCTACGGCGGCTGTGTGGGTCCTTTTCCCGCTCGATGTTAAACGGGAGGCTGTTCCCTGCTCGCGGTCACACGCCGCTGTCGTCGTTTGTCCGGCGCTCGCGGTGACGGAGAGAGGGAGAGACGGGGGGGGCAGCGTTTCCAGGGCAACGGCCCGTTTTCGCTTCTCTCCGGCGAGGAAGCGCCCGGGGCCTAGGGGAGTTCGCGGGAGGGGGGCGCCTCAGAAACTCCCGCGCCTCTCTCGGGAGCTGAGACCCGGGGAGGGTGGCGAGGGGGTAGAGAAGGGCGCCTGGGCTGGACCCCTCCGCTCTCGCGCTTCTTCCGGCTGCAGAGTAACCGCCGCCTCTGCCTTCCACCTCGAAGGGCCCTACATTTCGCCTCCCGCCTTAAAAGGTCGCTCACTTGTGCTGCTAGGTGCGGCTCCCGTCGCTGCCGCCACCTCAGTGCTGGACGTGAAGCACCTCAATGCTGAGCCTGCAAAGCACCTGTCCCAAGAGACAGGCAGCGCCCTATATTTATAGGTTATTTGGGGGCCTGGGGTTTCCCTTAATACCTGCAATAAAATTTGGTCCTTTAGAGCATCCCATAGCTTCCCTGCCATCTCCCCGTTGTTTCTGCCATGGAGCCAGTCAAGAGGCCCAGTGACGACAGCCTCGTCGTCCCCGGGACACCAGAAAACAAGCTTCCCAGGGGACCCAACCCTAAGGACAGTCCCCCGAACCCGTCCCTCATGAAAGCCTTGGAGGCGGTTTTAATCGCTGGCCGGCGTGGCTTGCTTGGCCCGGAAGCCATGGCGGCAGCGGGAGGCACCCCGGAATTGAATCCGGGAGGCAGCAACGGAGTGGCCCCTCCGGCAGTAGACCCTCCGGGAGGCCTGAATCCTATTCCCCGCTTGGCAGGAGGGGAGAAGAAGAAGAAGCCTGTCAATGAGATGCGTACGTCTGTGATAACTGCCGTGCAACAGGTGACGGGTAAGTCAAACAAGGCGCCCTCCAATATGGTGGGGCTGCAACCTCAAGCCAGATGCTCCGAAACACAAACCTGCAGAGATTGCCATTTCCATGCCACTGTATCTTGTCCCACACTTGTTTGGAAAAAAATGGCAGCAAGTGAGTGAGGATGGAAAAGCTTCCAAACCACAACTGCCTAGTGTGGCATGACTGTGGTAATTGTGCCAACTATATATCTAGGTGCAACTCACTGAGAGCAAGGGTAGATTTTTCTTTACTTAGCAGGAAACGGAAAGTTTTGTCTCTGTGTCCCATGGCCTTTGACAAGGCCAGAAAGGATAGAATTAATTGTGGAATATTAGAAAATGCAGAAAACACATGTTGTGGTATAAATTGATTGTGCACCCCACACCATAAACTTCTGAATAATGCAGATTTTTAGTGACTGCGTTAAAGTGGGCAAGTGGAACAATTAAGGCAAAGGAATACCCATTATGAAACCAGAAAGTAGTAAATAAAGAGTTGAAAAAGAATATGGGCACAAATGCAGTGGTGTATAAAATCCTGAAATATTTAGAAAAAGCAATTGCTGAATCAGTATAGGTACCATACTATATGTGATAAGCTTTAACGTTATTGTGTCATACAGCAAGTCAGACAATGCATGATCAGCAGGTCCTTATACTTCTGAACAATAGATGTAAGTACTGTAGAAGAAGACGATCTTTATTGTCTTGTGCTTCTGGCCTCTCTTTGTCTAGCATTTGGTTCTGCCTATAGCTGATCCAAAGATACTGTATTAAAAAAGCAATCATATGTTTGCCTTACACTGAGACCAACAATATGTTGCTGCTTTGCCAGAAAAAAGGCTGCCATATCCAGTACATACTCAGACTGGGAGTGGGGAAACACACTACTTGGAAAATACACAAAAAGGGAAACAGTGCCACTGTCCATCAATCTGGTGCTATGCAGAACATGCTGCGTATAATGCAGACATGAAGGGAGCCAGTAAGCTAAGCTGGGGGCATTTTGGCCATGCCATTGTGCCCCTAACATGTACGAAGTGCTGACAACTGGGCAGCAGTCACATTCAAGGGGCCCTTCTGGTGCTGTCTGCTAAAGTGGTAGCAAACATACTTAGGTGATTACTGGTTTGAAGGCAAAACATTTTACCCCTCTAGC
The DNA here is from genome assembly GCF_964106915.1 of Podarcis gaigeae. Taxonomy (NCBI): domain Eukaryota; kingdom Metazoa; phylum Chordata; class Lepidosauria; order Squamata; family Lacertidae; genus Podarcis; species Podarcis gaigeae. The sequence goes on along the minus strand of NC_139679.1, from coordinate 37,623,783 downwards.
AAACCCCAATGGAAGAAAAGCATAGAATCAAGTGGTAGCAACAAACAAGAGAATGCAATAGTGCTGTCTCCAAGCAAGTGTGAACAAACTCAGGAGGTTGCTGGCTCAAATCCATACCAGCCATTGTTCCTTGATCAAGTACACTTCTGGAAATACTTGAGTGAATGCATACATGTTTCCAGGGGTAGTGGTCCAAATACTATCAAGTGAAAAATACATTGTAGCTCACATAAAATATTGCCTGGGAACAACTGGGACAGTTGGGTTGACCAGCTTCATAGTAGAGTATGATACTTGTTCATCTTCTCTTCCAGCGGAATGATTCTGTGTTCTTGACACAAAACAAGGTTCAGATAATTTTTTCTACCCTAGTTTTTCAAGTTATGTGTGACTTTGTTAAGATGTAGTTTTGTTTTGTTTTGTGGGTTTTTAAAACCTTGTTTGTTGCCATATATTGTTTATATTTATCTTAAGTATTAATCCATCTAATAAAAAGAAACCAGCTAATTACAGTCAGATGCTCCTTTTGGAAGTGTTCTTTTTCGTCTCTGGTGCTTTTGTTCAAAACTTCTATGGAACTGAGTTACAGGTGGTAGGTATAATTCACATTCCACAGATGTCAAAGTGTAATGATTGCGACTTGTGCCCCTTATTTTTCTCTGTGTGCGGATTTTGAAGTTAATGGAGACAAAAAGAATCTACTGCATTATGTCACTGCACTTTTGATACTTTAAAAAAACTCTCAAGCCAGGTTCTTAGCACCACCTGCCATTCAAATGGCCATCTCCATGCTCTTGCCTATTTTCACCACTCACTGAATTTTGCTGTCTTCCTACTCTTACTGCTGTGGTTGATTATATCCTCCTCCTTCATTCTAAATGACACTAGTCTCATCACAGAGGTAAGTAGGCTAATCTTGCTGGTTCCCCTCTTACCTAATAAAACTCTTTGTATTAATTGTACGAAAAAATGCAACATATCACCTGCAGTTGTCAATACCCGCAGTATTTGTTTGCTGATGGAGGAGAGGCAGGTTTGAGTGCAGGGTTTGACTCTTAAGAAAAATAAAGAGAGAGGTGCATCTTTTCTGTTTGCCTGAATTTTGGTTCATACAGATATGTTTGTGAAAACAGCAGTGGCGAGATCTGTTAAAACTGCAGAGTTCACTGAACTGGGCAAACAGAATACTGTACAGATGCACTCTCTCTCTCCTTTCTCTACCATTTATATATGTAAAATGTAGTTTAACAACACAAAATTAAGCATGTTAACTCCAAAGTCAGTTCCATATGCCCAGTGGCCATTACTCCTTATCATGTATGCTAAAGATCGCAGCATAAGATTACCATGTTTTGGCCATGCTAAAATTCTGGGGTGGCAAGAAAATGAGGCATGCCAAATTGCCTCTACTTGCTGGTTTCTGCTGTGGCCTTTCCTCGTGGGGGAAATTGCCCCAGAATGCTTATTCCTGTGAAAGCAGCTTAATGGCCTTTCTTGGTCAGAAAAAACACTTTATTGCACCTTCTTCGATTCAGGTCAGATTGAGCTGCATTTGCTACAGCTAGGTACACTATAGCCTCAGGTTGATAAGTGGGTGAGTGCAGATGTCAGGATCACTCAGCTCCTGTTGTCTTCCCTGCCTGCGTATCATCTGGGCTGCTGCTCATAGTGGAAGGATTAGTGTTGCTGAGACTGGTTCTGCAGCCAGCTCTTTTCATGACCCGTGGCAGTGATAGTCCTGTCACCTGTTCCTGAAAACCAGTGCTTACAGCTGAAGGAGGGGGATATCCTTTTTTGTGTGCTTCCTCGTGTGCTGAGCTCAGCTGCACTGTTCACCCTACCCCATCCTTGATCCTCTTAGTGGGTTTTCCTCAGTCAGTTTTCTTAACAGGGTTCTGCGAATGTTTTAATTCTGCTGCATATTAGTGGACTTCTGTCTTCTCAAAAGTGCAGCTAGCTTGGTCTCTTGATTTTGGTCTGGAGAGAATGCTGATCAAATTTTCTAGCATATTAACATGTTTATAGATTTTAAATTTCAGTCTTTAACCTTTTAGTACTAGCGCTTTCAGGATGGAGGAACAGTAAGCTAGTGCAGGGGTCAATCTGAAGCAGTTGAACTAATGTGGCATTTTACTTTTAGGTGCTGGAAGACAGCAACCTCCCCCAAAGGAAATCTGGATATGTGGCAATTCTGTGATCTTGGCATCAAAGAAGAGAGCTAAAAGTCTACCACATGGATTGCAGTTGGGCATCTCTGTTTCAAGGGCATATGTGTATTGGCATGGGATACAGGCAATGAAGTGGGAACAGCTCATGCCTCTTCTGCATGAAATTTATCATCTCCGTTCTTCTCCATCCCTTATAATAATTCATATTGGAGAAGATGATCTACTTCCCAATGATAACTTGTCTCTCATTATATCCATGAAAAATGACTTGGGCATTCTTAAAAGAGCATTCCCAAATGCTACCATAGTTTGGTCTTCACTGTTGCCAAGACGTGCTTGCAAGATGGACCAAAATCCTGAACAGATGGCGAAAGCTCAAAAGCATGTTAACAAGAAAATGGTATGCTTTTGTAATGAAATTGGTGTACACTTTCTGTCACATAACTTGATTACGTCTGATAAAGCAAACCTGTTCTTGCCTGATGTCAATGACCTATCTGATGCTGGAGCTGATTTATTCTTGGCAGACCTGAAGAAAGTCCTGCGGTTCTATCAGGTTTTGGGATAGTTGGAAAGATGCCAGTAATATATGTTTGTTTTTGTCAGAAAGAATGGGTTTGCTGCTGCTTGACCATCATATAGTGTCTTACAAATTGTACACTTGGATGAATACGAGTGGATATGGGCTTCCTGTTCCTAGGTAGCTTTAAACTTCATTTTGCATATATAGATGTCACAGGTTGATAGATATGTTCCTCTGACTAATCTCTGCAACGATAGGACTGTCTAATAACAGATGAAAGAAACTGTTCCCTTTTAACATCATGAAGATTTTCAATGTATACACTCATTGTTAATGAAACTGTACATTTTGATTTCTTTGAGGGAAACTTGTAAGATGGTATAATGAAAAATGCTGTGGACCAGGTATCTGCTTACTGCTCTGTCTTCAAGGCATTATTCAGAGAGGCACATGTATGTAACTAGTCATTATAAGGAACCCAAGCAAAAACAGGTGAAACAGTTTTTCAGATGTTAACAAATTGTATGTGCAAGTGTATTGGGTAGACAGGGGAAATGAGACCACACAAAGTATACATATACATGTTTTTCAGCATTGGATATTTGCATTTGCATTGATTCTCTCTTGCAGTCAACAAATTGCTTACTCCACTTGGTCATTGAATGCTATGCGCTATTCCAGAGTAAGCTATTTGAGGGTTGTGAGTCATTTGAGGGCTGAGTTTCTGCCGCAGACTAGTTCCATTGTCTAAAAGAGGTCATTTGGAGCAATAATTGGCTGTGATTCCCAACCATCATTCCCTAGTGTGGTGGCACTTAGGAAGTATTCATTGTCTGTTGCCATTTGTACCAGTTTATATCTCCCCCCCCCCCCCAATCTTACTATTTGTAATTCTGATATATGTTTTCCCACTTTGACTACCTTAAGGACATGGAATTACATCTGGTGAGAAAGACTTGCTTAAGACAAGTACAGGGAAACTCCATATTACCTCTTCAGTATCCATAATTAATTATAATTACAGTCAACCCTACTGGACCATGAGAGAAAATCCAGACAACCCCAGCATCATAATACTGTTATTAGGACTGCAGAGTAGTGAACTAACCTTCTTGTTTCACAGAACTCTTTATCGGGATGAATATGGAACACACACACAAAAAGGAAGAGGACAGGGAGAGAAGAGAAAAAGGTGTTGCTAGTAAGAGCGCAGTGGAAGTTGCATGTGCCATATGTGATTGCCTTAGCACAGTGATTCAGGAAAACGTTTGCCAAATGATTAGGTCTGTTTATGCCATGTGCAAATGATTTGAACAAAGAATCAGTGACCACGCTCACTTTGGAAATTGCAAAGCCAGCACTTGAACCTGTCTCTGATACGGTTTTGAATCACTACTCAGGTATTTTCAAAGGGGGGGTGGCCATTGATTCTTTGTCCCAGTGTTCTTTGGCGCAACCTGAACCATCTGTACTTAGCATAAACTAACCGTATCAATCTGCAAGGGGCTTGTCCTTTACTGGTGATAGGGCTTCTACCATGCCCTCTACCAGCAACAGATCTCTTCTCTCCATGACACCTTGTTTTGTTTAACAACCTGTCTGACAAAGAGGATTGTGAAATTTGAAAAAAGCCACTTATTTTGTGACATCTAGTTACTCCTAATTAAGTATTGTAAAGTGGCTGCCGTTTCCATAATTAATAGAAATTGCTATTACAATTTTCTGTGCTTTTTTTGTCAGAATGATGATAAATGATTTGCCTAGGGTGGCGGCGGTTATGTTCTCTCCCCCCCCCCCTCACTATTTTGTATTGAATTCACAAGCTATCATTTAGTATAGGGAGGTCAGGATAATGTTGTAAACTGTATTATGACCAAAGAACGTATTCATCAGTTTGTTTGGGTTTCGTCTAAGCTTGAGGATGAGCTTATCTATGCAGGTCAGATATAGGTGCAGAAGTAAGAAGTTCCATATGTGGTTTTAAATAAAAACTTAAAAACCGTATTGTGCAAATAATCAAATGGAATTAGCAGCAGAGGCCAATACTCTTCCAGATAATTCTTTGGCAGTCATGGAATCATCCAAGACAGAAGGAGAAATGGGTTTATGTTTGGCTACCTGAATTTTTATTATCTATTTTTGCAACATGAATCTCAGTGTAAATATTGCAATAGAACCATAACATTGACTTTGTGTAGTAGTGCCTTGCAGTGCTTTTGGTACATCAAAATAGTTACTGTTGACTGATGCAACAGAGTTAGAGGTAAGTTGCTAGAAAAACTGCTCCATCTGGAATGAAGATGGAGGCAAATGTTTCCTATGGCTCGTGCTGTTCAGTAGCCACATCACTGCAGGAACTTAAGTGGACATGGACATCTGTGAATAAAAGGTGAGCAGAAACAGGGAAAAATGGAGATGCCTGCAAAACCAAGGAACTGCTATTTTTGTGAATTTTTTATATATACACTTGAGTAACACACTTAGTCTGTATTTTGTTTTGCTTCGAGTAGGATGAGGCTTTGCCTAAACTATCTACAGAATTGGATCTTTGCAAAATATGATAGTATATGCCAGAAGCAAAGGCCACAGGAGCAAGCAAAAGGATCTCTAAACCAAGATGTCTAGAGAGAATTGTAACTTGTGAAGACATTTGAAGAATCAAAATTGTACTGTGATGGAAATGCAAACATGTCTTGACTGTATATTACTTCGGAACATACGAATGTATAAAATTGTATGCAGGCAAAGGTTGTGTCCTGTAGACCTGCCACTGTTGTGTTTCTTCATGTTATGTTAAAGCAGTTGCCTTGCTTTGGAACTAAATCTGTTCTTGTACATTATATTGAGTTGTTATCCACAGCACTGTTGCTTAATTTTGTTAAGATTCTCAGCCTGTTTCTGTCATACATCACCACAGTTTTTAAATTGGATGATAATGAAAATAACAGAGTCTGGTGGCACCTACCAAGGATGAGGTGTTTATGCTTTTGTCAATGCAGCCTTGTTAATTGTTACAATACTTATTTTGCTTTTATGTTATTATCACTGTCCTTTTGCATTTCTGTTGGACTAACTCCTGTCAACCCCCCCCCCCCCCAATGTATGTACACATCCATGCCAATTGGGGATTGCACTTCAGCAGGGGTGGGGAACCAGTGGGCTGCAACTCCCATCAGCCCCAACCAACATGCCCTGTGATCGGGCAAGATGGGAATTGCAGATCAGCAGCAGATTCCCCACTCTTGCACCTCATGTATCTGCTTAAGTGGATTCTGGTCCATGAAAGCTGATCCTATAATGAATTTGTTAGTCCTTGTGCTGCCACAAGACTCTTTATTGGTTTTGGTGCGCCAGCCTAACACAGCTGTCCCTCTGGGAATTGTAACAAAATAAATAATTCTTCATTAAAGGGCAGCTGCAAACTGATTTTGGAAACAGTTCCTTTATCAACAGGCAATGATGACATTACTTTATACTATGAGGATTCTTCTCTAGAAGGAAGGGTTTTATCTAAATCATGAACAGAGAACCTTTGGCCCCTCCAGAGGTTGCTGAACTACAGCTCCCTTCAGCCCTAGTAAGCATGTCCAATGGCCAGGGGTAATGTGAGTTGTAGATAAATAACATCTGGAGGACGAAAGGTTCTCCACACCTGATCTAAATCATCTTTTTGTGGACGTGCTGCTGTCAACCTTGAGGCCCTATACATGTATTACTCACATTTGGGGCAATATTGGGAAGTAGGGCTGTGCTTTCTGTCCTGCCCCCAATGTTAGATATACTTCCTTCAGCAACTATACCCAGTTGTCTTTAGAGCAAGAATTCTCAAAAGGAAATCCACTGATGTAATCAAAAGGGCATACCATGTGCACCAGAACAAAAAGCAAGTAGTTTGGGGGACTGTAAAGATGAAAACAGTGGCACGTCTTGTCTACTCTGAATCTTGCATACCCTTTCAATTGTAATATCCTGAATGTGTTTCAGGGTGGAATTCTTACTCAATGTTGATAGACATGACAAAGATGTTGGAATCAGTATTCCTGGAATAACACACGGCGAACTTTCTGTAATAGAGTAAAGTGACTGAATTCTTTAGACAGATGTGAAATTAATTTTCAGGTTCAGTTATTACTTTCATCGTGGACACAGGCATTCATGTCTCAAGTTAATTCTTCCCTGTTAGGAGTTTTTAATTTATGAAGATAATGTTTTGACCAGTTATCTGACAAATGCATTTCCCCCCTGGAAATAAAGCATCTTTCTTTATTGCTCCTAGGAAAACCAAAATGTGTTTCACTGTTGATGTTTATAATGATAATACTTTTTCTTAGTCATGTTTAGCACAAACATATACATAGGGTTTGAATTAAACTAAGGAAATATTCACTCAGTGCCACATCTTACAGCACTACAACACTTCAATTTTTGACTTGATTTATTAAGTCAGGGACGCGGGTGGTGCTGTGGTCTAAACCACAGAGCCTAGAGCTTGCCGATCAGAAGGTTGGCGGTTCAAATCCCCACGACAGGGTGAGCTCCCGTTGTTCGGTCCCAGCTCCTGCCCACCTAGCAGTTTGAAAGCATGTCAAACTGCAAATAGGTACCACTCCGGCGGGAAGGTAAACAGCGTTTCCGTGCGCTGCTCTGGTTCACCAGAAGCAGCTTAGACATGCTGGCCACATCACCTGGAAGCTGGCTGTGGACAAACGCTGGCTCTCTTGGCCTCTAGAGCGAGATGATCGTGCAACCCCAGAGTCGTCTGCGACTGGACCTAACGGTCAGGGGTACCTTTACCTTTACCTATTAAGTCAGCACAGGGGGTTCACACTTTGAATTTGTTAAATATTCCAGTTGTTAAACTTGGAGAGAGAGGGAAAGCAAGGGGACAAATGAGTCATTTATACAGTTAAATGAGACATAGGTTACATTCTATACATCCTATACCCATTTACCTGGGCATAAACTCAATGGAACTTATTTCTGTTTAGATGCATGTCAGGCTGTCTTGTAACTCTATCTGAGAAACAAAATTAACTCAAAACCAGTATTTAAATCATGGAGAACATGAGCATCACTCATGTTATCTGTAACTTATTTACATGCTGGTTTTAGGTTTATTACTATGGTAATTTCATTTCTGTAAGAGCAGAATTGTTTTTATACAGTATTACAGTATGAGATACTCCCAGTGATAACTTTGTATTCCACTAGATGGTGCTATGACTAAACCAACGTTTTAAAGTTTGTGGTTGTCTCATTTTGCCAGTTGTTGATAATGTAGAAATTCCAGTTTGTAGGACTCCCATGAAGCATTTCAGGAATATTTTCACTATATCCCAGTTACTGCATATGTGGGTTCTACATAGTATTTGGCAATCTTTCCTATTTAGCAAACGGTAGTGACAGCTCACCTTTTTGAGCCATCTGGACGTACTTCTTTTTCGCTTGGTTTTTGGTTCTGCTGCTAGTTTGGAGCTCACTGTAATATCACTGGATGTACTATATTGGCTACTTGTCAGGAATAAGTAGTATGGAGGATTATTTTATTTTATTTTAAAAAAGAGATTAGAATAAGTAACATTGGATTATTCTTTAACAGAATCTGGAAACTCACTTTATAGATTCCATAGCAGAACCTTTTATAAATTTTGTTAATCTCAAATTATAGTTCTCAAACATGCAGTTTTATGAACTTTTGTGATCTCCCTGGCGCCCTTAGTACTGTCTTGATTCCCAAACAAACGTTTATTTTGAATTGATAGGTAGTGCCCTGTTTGTCACACAGCTGACCTTCCCCTCCAGCTATTTTTAAAGGTTTTCCACTACTGTCCATGACACCATGGATGCACTTTGAGTGGCTGTGGCCTATTACAAAAAGAATGTGGATATTCTCATGCCTCTGACTGGCCATTCCACAATCTTGGAGAACAATATGCCCTTCATCCAGTTCCCTGAGACAGGCTGCTTCCATCTCAGGCACCTGGCTATGGGTTGCTTTCTTGCCCAGCAGAAGGCAGTGGGAGCAAGGGGTCAGGGAAATAAGCACCCTGCGGCCAAGTGCTGCCCTCTCCATTCAGTTTCCTGAGCCTCCTGCTGCTTCCACTGCCTCTACCATATAATACTGCTGGGAAAGAAAGTCAAGTGGGATGGAACAGTCCATTGCCTAACTCTCAGGAAAGAGAAAAAATCCACAAAAGTTAACATGAAGTCCATAATAAGGGACAAAAATAGGCCAGTCACCATAGCCTAATGTTATCCTATTGACTGATACTGTCATTTGTTTTTGTAATTTTGGGCAATGCTGCCTCTTGCTGTTCCATTCCTTTGCTTTTGACTGGTTAAATCCCTGCTCACAAATGCACCATTTTATGTCTTTTCTACTGGTATTGTTGTCAACAGTCCTATCTCTCAGTAAATACTGTTCATGTCACTAAAGCTGAAGCCCTATGTACACTTACTTGGAAATAAGCCCCACTGAACTCAGTGGGACTTCCTTCTAAATAAAGATGTGTAAGACCAGACTGGAACATTGTCTTGGTCTCAACCTGGAATCCCTCAGGCTGCAAAGCCCTATATTATAACTTACCGGGTAATCTGCATCCTACCGTGATAGCTTGCTAAGTAGAGAAGTTATTAGTCTTGTTTGAAAAATGCTTCTAATAACATGGAAGGTTTCCTTAAGCCATTTTGCTTTACTTGCCACTGTACTAGAACATCTGCTCCAAAACTCACTCTTGCTTTCCTGCCTTGAATCGGGGATGGTCCCTGCTCAATTATTTGGGTCCAGCGTGATGGCAAACTGGCAAGCTCATTAGAAAAGCTGGAGCGAACTCTGCCTCTTTATTAGCTGTAGCACATGCCTTGGAGCAGAGCTTGGATTATAACAGTAATTTCAATTGCTTGGCGTTCATAATTATAAGCTTCTGGGAACTTTAACAAAACATTAACAATACAGTTGTTGCTGCAAATGGCCGGGTGCCCTGAGCAGTTTAACAAAAAAGAAACTGGGAATGGAGCGAATAAATGAAACTCCTTGTGCATGACACACACTGCTATACAATCAGCAGCAGGGAACTAACTCGCATCATCACTGAAAGTAAGAATTATATAAACTTTTGCTTTTAATGGCAGTTGTCATCACCACCTGCTGTTTTCTACCTTTTAATTCCTCCTGCATCTCAACTGAAAAGTGTTGCCCCAAGAATGGTTGTGCTGACCAGGGTGATAGTCTTAATATGTGGACAGTAAAGCTACTTCTCAGTGGGCATTCACTAATATAGACAGATAATCTCCCATCTCCTGCTATCCAGTAGTGTGAGGATAAACCTCAATAAATAAAACCTTTATTTCTTGAGATCCACTTGCTGCTGGCCTCTTTCTCCTTTAAGGTAGGATGACTGTTGGCTATTGTTCTTGTTTTCCTTTGTTACTTCTATGTTCTCCACACATTTCTCTCTGCTGGGAAGGAAGGACTGAAGGAAAATGCACCCCATCTATTCCTACTCCCAGTATTTTGCTAATTCTGTTCGTATGCATTTATAGCCCAACCCTTCACCATGTCCCAGGGTGGGATACATGCAACTCAGTACAAGTAGACATGATGGGACTATAATTCAACCAAATTAATGAGCAGAAATAGTAACGCCAGTCCAATGGGAGGAGTATTTTGATCTCATCTTCTCTCTTCAAAGAGCTGTGCAAAAAGGTACATCTTGAACTAATGCTGAAATGTTTACAACAGTAAGGCCAGATATACCTCAATTTGGGGGGGTCACCACTGAAAAGGTCCTGTTCATGCACGACCAACCTGTGAACATCACAGGGAGACACAACTGTCAGCAGGGCCTCCCCTGCAGATCTCAACACATGGGTAGGCCTATAAAGGAGGAGGATCCTCCAGGTATTTAGTGGCCAAGTTGTATGGGGCCCCAAATACCTGAAGCACCTGAAATTGTGCTTATACAAAGGCAACCAGTGCAGGTCTTAAGAACTGGTGCAACACGTGCCTAGCCTGTGGTACCCACCAGCACCTTAGCTTCTTCTGCATTCTGGAAGGGCCATCAGTTGGCAAAACAGCTGGCATTCATAGCCACTGAAGCCACCTGGGCCTTTTGATTTACTGCGCCATCATCTTCCCCCACCTTAATTGGGTATAGCTGTAGGCTATTTCCCTGCAACTTACAGTGTTTCTGGTCCAGGGGTAAATAAAATATGGGTCCAACTTGAATAAAATTTTTTGGGGGGGCTGAAGTAACCCCTGCCCCACATAATCACAAGTTGAAGTGCATGCACACCTTTTGAATGGCAATGCCTATCAACTGGGGGAGGGCAGCCCCTCAAATATTTTATTGGGGGGACCGAAGGGACTTCAGCCCCTAGGAGTTGGCTCCTATTTTCTGGTCACTGTTTCAAAAATCAGCTAAAACGGGTGCTGTGGCCTGCTTCCTTTTGCTCTTCACTGGAAGGGCTCACTTAACACATACATTCTAGCAGTATGAAGATGTGCTTCCAGAGTTCAGTGATGCATGTCAGAGTCAATGCAGTTGTGTAATGTTTCATACTCTTTAGAACAGGCTTCCTCAACCTCGGCCCTCCAGATGTTTTTTGCCTACAACCCCCATGATCGCTAGCTAGCAGGACCAGTGGTCGGGGATGACGGGAACTGTAGTCTCAAAGCATCTGGAGGGCTGAGGTTGAGGAAGCCTGCTTTAGAACTTTGATGGGCATAGAAAGAATGTGTTAGGTAATGGAACACTCTCCCTGAACCAGGTAAGGACTTGAACATCCAGATTTTTTCAATCCTTTCACATTGGATGCAAAAGCAACATCTTTCTATCAACTTGTTTATTTTGAGAAGAACAAAAAAAAAGGCCTTTCTTTCCATTTATACTTAAAAGTATGATTAAAGGGATTTGCTTACAAGAGACATGGCGTGGGAGGCAATCTGTCTTTAAGGGGAGGCATATTGGGCATTTTCACGAAGCTTACATTAGCGTTTGTTCACAGTCCAGGTGTAAGCTATTTGTTGATGGCATCTTTTCTCAGGAGGCAATAGGAGTGTGCACCTTTGGGGTGAAGTCAAAGCATAGGAGAGTTACAGCACCTGCTGTGGCTGCAGAGACCGACATGTTTTGTTGCAGCTGGGGCAGATGAAGGCATCCAGTTGTGCTGATGCAGATGTGCTATGCGTTTCTTCTTTTTGTGCTCCTAGGGGTCATTCCTCCTCCGATCACTGCTGTAGATACACAACCTGCCTGTCTCGAGGTGCTGTGGTCATCTGCAAGGCATTCCACGTGGCACGGTTAATGCAGCCAGGCTCCACGGCACGTTTGCAGACATCTTTGTAATACAGAGTTGGTCTGCCAACAAGCCTGGTGCCTGAAGACAGCTCCCCATAGATGATCCTGCCATCTTCCATTCTGTGAACATGACCAAGCCATTGCAAAGGTTGCTGAGACATCATTGTGAATTTGTTTGGAATGCGGGCTTGGGAGAGCACATCTTTGTTTGAGACTCTGTTCTGCCATGTGATGCCCAAAATCTTCCTGATGCAGCACATGTGGAAGGCATTGAGGCATCATTTCTGTAAGTTGTCCATGACCAGTCGCGGAGGATGGGGATTCGGTAACCAGGATGGCAGGGGCGTAGCACGTCGCACGTGGGGGCGTCCCAAGGGGAAGGCTCCCGCCTGAGCATCCCAAGGGGGAGGTGCCCACCCAAGCAAGTGTCCCAAGGGGGAGGTGCCCACCCGTGCAATCCGTCATCCCAATTGGGGCGGCGTCTGCAAGCGTCATCCCAATGGGGCGGCGTCTGCCCAGGCGTCCCAAGGGGGAGTTTCCTGCCCACAGTGATGTCACCCCCCAGGCTGGCACCGGGGCAGACCGCCCCCTTCCTCCACCACTGCCCGTGACTCACTTCCATAAAGCAGCGTGCTCAGCACACAAGCCTAGTAGACCTTCATCTTGCTATTGGTCATTAGCACCACATTCTCCCGTACTCTTGGAGAGGGGAGCCATAGCTGTAGCTGTCTTACCAATATGCTTGTCCAGCTCAGCATCGATGAGAGGTTGCTGGTTACGGTGGAGCCCAGATATACAAAAGTGTCTACTATCTCAACCATGTGATCGCCAGTGCTGATGCATGGAGTGCTGGTGATGTTCTGACCCAGGAAATTGGTCTTTGTCAGGGGGGTGGTAAGGTCAAACTCCCTGCAGTCTGGGGCAAAACGGTTGGTGGATCTCTGTTCAGCTTCCTCACAGTGCACTATGAAGACTGCATCATCATAAAGAACCACTGCAGTTGTCTCTTGATGTGGAGAATGCAAGGTTGAACAGACTGTTGAATGGATGTTTGCCCAGTCTTCAGTCAAGCTGAAGGCATATGAGAGCAACCCATAGAAGGGAATTAGGTAAGAACACAGCCCTTTGCCACACCTTTGCTTGCTGACTACTGGCAGCTCTTCTCTGCATACACTTGGAGGGAATTTCAGGGATCCATGCAGGTCTTGCAGGAGTTGCTCTACCCTCCTGGATGAGCAGCGCAGGATCTCCTTGAGACCTTTTAAGCTATTTGTTGCACAGGTCAGCCATTATAAGAGCACTTCCTGGAGAGAGAAATGTTTTAAAATTCCAGAGTGAAAACAAAAAGAGTATCAGATGCTGTCCGTCTGATGCTGTTAAATTGCTCCTGCCAGACACATGATAAAAGTAATTCTGAAGGGCAAATATTCTTCTGGAATGGATTTGATCAAGCAAACATTGACAGACACTTTGGTATGTTCAGAATACAATGCCCAAGGCAAGACAACTTCCTACCACGAAGAGCATAGTATCCTATTCATTATAACACTGAAACTTCCAAGTAACCATTTCTAGGATCCTGACTTGACAATAAGGTTGCCAATATCAGTCCCACCCACAACCAGCCTCCAAGGTAAAGACTCATTTAACGTATGTTAATTCACTTTAAATTATTAGTGTTCTGGAATCAAAACTCAATTTGAAAAGGAATGAGCAGGGGGAAAGGCCAACAGAAGCAGAAACGGCAACTCTGACAAGAAGGCCATGCAATGTAATAATGTAGTAAATAATTATTTTCTAACCAGCCCCATGCCCCTTATTTAAAGATTTGCACCTCATTTAAACCAGCTCCACTAGCCATTTGCAGTGATGTGGATACAACGTATGTCAATAATGGTGGTTAGCATCCATCTATCTTGAGAGACAATGGAGTGTGCCTCCAAGGGCGAAGTGACCTCCCCAGGGCACAAGCCTGGGCAGTGTGTGGATGGAGGTCCTGGGCTGCCCAGATAACATGGTTCCCCTCTCAGCCTTGCTGATGTGGTCCAAAGGAAAGCAGAGCAATACATTTGGCACCAGTTTGGTTGCTGGAAGGAGGCGTACAAGGTGCCATCCAGCCACATTAGGAACTGGATTTGTGTAAGGTTTACTCCTTATCCTTTTCTTCTCCTGAAGATACACTGCAAGGCAGCAGAGGATTAGGATCAGAGTTTTCCTTCTCCTAGATAGGCTACTATTTTCCCAGGCTGTTCCTCTGTCCCTCGCTTCCCTCTACAGCACATGCAGAAACCACCTTCTTGGCCATTTCTTGGTTTCATCCACTCACTCAGCTTCAGCCTGTCTTCGCCTGGAGGATCCTTAACTCACCAAGGGTTTGAGACCCATCAGCTAGCCTCACTCAGTTTAGCTGGCCAATTGAAGCCATTCCCAGAGTGTGGCTGCTGTAGCATGTTGACAGCTTCTATGATAAGGTTACCAGATTTTTTTCAATGAATCCAGGGACACTTTTCAACTTCAGTGGATTTTGTATGGGGGCTGATGTTTAGATCTGGGGACTGTCCCCGGGAAATGGGGACGTCTGGTAACCTTATTCTATGAGCCACAGGTGAGAGCTGAGTGCAGGGTGGGGACCAAGATGGACTAACTCCCCCAGAAGGAGCACAATTTGTCTCTCACCAGAAGTACTACCCCTCCCCTTACACCCCTGTCAATAATACAATGAAAATAAACCCCCATCTAATACCTTAAAGCAGTGGTAGCCAATATGGTGCCCTCCAGAAGTTGCTGAGCTCCCATCACTCCCAGCCAGCATGGCCAGTCATCAGGGACTATAGGAGCTAGAGGGCAGCAACACATTGACTATCCCTGCTAAAGTCTGTATTCAGTCCGTCCATCCCCTGTCCCCCCCATTCATGTGAGTGTCTGTGGTCTCTCTTAAGCTAGGCACTGCAGCTTCCAATCAGGAAGAAAAGTGTAACTAACAGGTTCCTTCTAACCTATGTTTTGAGTAATCTTCCACACACTTACTAGAGAGTAAATCTCACTGAGTTCAGTGCTACCTCTGAATAAAGATGTTTAGGATTGGACTGAATAAGAGGTTGGCAAGGAAGGCCAATGTCCTGCGCTGCTTCTTGGGAGTCTAGTGCTTCCTCCATTATCTCTATCCATAGGAACACGGCCTAAACCCTGTCAGTATTTTTAGATTTCACAGTGTTATTTTCTTACAGCATCTAATACGATACCCTTTCGGTGTTCATGCCCTGGTTATGGAATGCCCTCACTAGAGGTACTTGCCTGGCACCCACACTGTGGTCCTTTTTATTTTCTGGGATTTTAAATCCTTAAGATACTCTAGTGCTTTTCTATGCTATCTTTTTTTTAAAAAAATAAAAATAAATATTAGATTTTTAACAATAAGGAGAAACATCACATTTCCAAAATAGAGGCTATGAAACACCAAAGATGGAATTTCCACAATATTAGCATACATACTACTGTAACTGTTTAGGTGTTAAACCCAACTATGGTGCAAAATATTAAATAATGCTTTGAGATGGATTGAAGTAATAAAAATAATTAAACTTTAATTCAAAGAGATGTTACGACAAAAGGATTATATAAAATAAAACTTGCCCTTTTTTCCATAGGTGAGCCTCTTTCACCAAAGAAGGGGGGTTAGGAGAGTTACATCAACTATACAATACAAAGAGCTGCTGCCAGAAGATTGTCATGTTCAGCTATACTCATAAATCAACGCAAGTTGCAGTGAAATTTCCTTTTAAAATGTATTCTCATGCAAGTGTCAATTTATACGTCAAGATTTCCAATAGTCCAATCTGCCATTTTTATGCTATTTTACATGGTTTGCTGTTGATGGTTTTATCGGTTAATATTTTATTGCTTGTTTTGTTGCTTTTAAAAAATATTTATGCATTTTAAACTTTATTATTCACCTGTATATTAGCTGTTGGGTAATATACATACATTGTTAATAAATAAATAAATGAGTGCATTAAATCTTTTAAAACATAACCATACTATCTGAAGTAAAACAAAGACAAAAATGAATAAAAACACTGGTCACAAATAAATAACAATTGGGGAAAATGGCTGCCTTGAAAATGATAGTATTGTCAAAAATACTATTGTATTTTTTAAATTTACCATTAGTTCACCCGAAATTTTTGATAATTGGATATTTATAGTTTTTATCTGGCAAAAGAAAAGACCCAGAGTAACTTTGAAGACTCTACATAACAATGAAGGAAAAAGGAATAGCTCTCCCATGAATTAGAAAACACTATGAAGCAGATTTTACCCGAAAAGACCAAATTAATGTTTTGACAAGTCTAAACAATACACTCTGGCATTGCTCACATTTTGATAAGGCTATAAGCCATGCATATCAGCCATGTTTGACACTTTGTATAATAAATACAAGCAAAAAAATAGCCCCAGGTTTAAACACCTCTTATAATGCAAACATGGAGGAGGATTATTAGGAAATCTTTATTTATGGAAATCATGGTTTCACAGAACTAAGAAAATAATTTAAGGATGATAATTTATGACATATAATGAAATAATTGTTGAACTGCAAGAACATCCTTAATCCTTTCAATGTCTGCAGCTTAGAACTACTGCTCATACTTTCAACCACAAACTATAGTTTTCCAAGAGGACTTGCTAACTTTAATATCCTGGTGTTGAAAGAATATCCAGCACAGATCCTAAGTAAAATCTACAACACCATCACAAACCTAATGTATTTACCCATCCAAATGAGAAAGGAGGTCAGTAAATATGTGTAATGGGAAAAGGGGGCTGCTCGTGCGTAAGCGTTTAAAGCCTCCAATCTTTACCATCAGTTCCTAAACTTTCCCAGTCCGAGGAGCCATGGGTGCGTGGCTACCTCAATCGCTGGCAGAATCCGTCAGTGGGCGTTTCCGGAATTTACTCCAACATAAGAGTTCCTTGACGGAAACTCTTCTTCTGGATTCTCTGCGTGACAGTTTCCTCCACAGAGTGGGCGTCCCCAGCGGAGGTTCTGAGCCCTCCCTGCTATTCTCACTGGAAACATCTTGGAGCCCTTCCTCCGATTGAGTTTCTGCAGGAACTCTCCCTCTCCCCCTACTGGTTCCTTCCTCCGCATCCGAGGCTCTCCTAGCCTCCTTGAGCCCTTCCACCACCTGACTCTCCAATGGCAGTTCCCTGACATCCACCTCCTCTCCAGGACCCCCCTCACCCCCCCGTTTCCCCCTTTGCTCGCTGGCAGCGGTCGCACCCCCTTACATACTCTCGTACATCTTCCCTCACCTTGGGCCACCAGAATTGCCTGGTAACTAACCACATTGTTTTGTGTTGCCCAAAGTGCCCCGCGGTGGGGCTGTCGTGCAGTTGTTTGAGTACCCTACCCCTCAATTCCCCTTCTGGTATGTACAAGGCCCCCTTGTAGTACAACGCCCCGTTCTTTTCTTCAAAACCCCTGGTGATCTCCCCGGCTCTCCTGAGCCCTCTGAGCTTCTCTTGGGCATATTCATCGTTCTCTGTCCCTTCTACTAGTTCTCGTTGCCCTACCAATGCTGCCCCACACACCCAGTGGTCCTCGGGGATGACATGTCTCTCTTCTGGCGCTCCCTCCCCCTCCATATACTCTGGTTTTCGAGAGAGAGCGTCCGCTCTCACGTTCTCTGGTCCCGGTACATAGCGAATTTCAAAATGAAATTTGGAAAATTCCTGCGCCCATCGCACTTGTCTCTGGTTCAGTACTCTGGCCGTTCGCCAATATTCCAGGTTCTTGTGGTCCGTGCACACCTGAACCTTGTGCTGCGCTATTAGCAGGTGCCGCCATCGTCGAAACGCTTCATAAATGGCGAGCAGTTCCCTGTCATACACTGTGTAGTTCCTTTCGGATTTATTCAACTTCCGCGAGAAAAAGGCACACGGTCTCCAGTCCGACGCATCCTTCCCCGGCTGGAGCAGAACCGCCCCTACCGCTCGATCTGATGCATCTGTTTCCACCCTCATCGGTTTCTGTAGATCCACGTGCAAGAGCTGTTCTTCCGAAGCGAATGCTTTCTTTAGCTTTTCAAACGCTCGCTGCGCCTCTTCCGTCCATGCAAATTTCTTCTTACTACTGAGACAATCGGTGATGGGAGCCGTTAAGTGGACAAAGTTTTTGATGAACTTCCAATAGAAGTTTCCAAACCCCAGGAATCTCTGCACGTCTTTCCTGGTTCTGGGTGTCTTCCATTCCAGTACCGCTTGGACTTTGCTAGGATCCATGGCCAATCCCTTGTCTGACAAACGGTACCCCAGGAATTCCACCTCTCTAGTATGGAACTGGCACTTCTCCAGTTTGACCCACAGCTGGTTTGCTTGCAGTCGGCTTAGGACCTCTCGGACCTCTCGGACATGCTGCTCTTCGTCCTCTGAGTAGACTAACACATCGTCTAAGAAGGCTACACAGTTCTTATAGAGCAAAGGTCCCAGCACGTGATTCATGAATGATTGGAAACAGGCTGAGCCCCCCTGTAGTCCGAAGGGCATAACGAGATACTCAAAGGCCCCCAAGGGGGTGAACATGGTAGTTTTCCATTCATCCCCCTTCCTCACCCGTATCAGGTTATACGCCCCCCTCAGGTCCAGCTTGGTAAAAATCTTTCCTTTCCTCACCCTGGTCAAAATGTCGTCAATCCTGGGCATGGGGAAGGCTACTGGTTCTGACACCGAATTGACGGCCCGAAAGTCCACTACAAGCCTGGGCTTATTAGTGTCTTTTTTGTCCACAAAAAACACTGGGCTGCCCCCCACCGCTCTTGACTCCCTGATGAAACCTCGTTTCAGGTTCTTGTCTATGAACTCCCTTAACTCCTGCATCTCCCTGTCTGACATGGCGTACAGCTTGCCCACTGGTACCAGCTCCCGGGAGTAGGTTGATTTGACAGTCAAAGGGTCTATGCGGGGGCAGTCTATCTGCTTCCTTCTCACTGAAGACGTCACTCAGATCGGCGTATTGTCGGGGTATTTCTCCCTTTTCCCCCACCGCCATCCCTGCAAGACTGGCCCTAGCCAGCCCCTGCATTTCTCTTCCCTTGCAGTGCTCTAGGCAACCCAAAAGAGACTGTCCGCTGGTGCCATCCCACTAGTGGGTCATGTAGCGCCAGCCAGCTCATTCCCAAGATGATGGGAGGTCCCGCTAGTGTGGCTACATGAAAAGCAATGACTTCCGTGTGTCTTGCCACTCTCATTGTCATGGGGACCGTCTGTTGGTTCACTTCCCCTCCCAGCAGTTCCCTCAAGTCAATCGTTGTCACCTGCAAGGAAGGAATTAAGGGCAGGGTTTGTATTTGGTGTTCTGACGCAAACTCCTTACTCATAAAATTGCAGGAGCTGCCTGAGTCTAAGAGGGCTTTTATAGTAAGTGGATGTCTGTTGGATAGCTCTAGCAGCACCTCCACGACGAGAGCAGCTCTTGGGGGTTCAGGCTTGGGCACGTTCACTGATCCTTGGCCTGACTGCTGTGCCCTGTCGTTGGCAGCCAGGCGTTGGCTTTTACTTGCTCCTTAACCCCCTCCTCCTCACTCCCAACAGCCCCCACCATTCCTTGCCATCCCTTCCTTTGCGGGCAGACCCTGGCAAAATGTCCTGGCTGTTGGCAAAGGAAACATTTCTTGCCGCTCTTCCCTTCCTTCTTCCGCCCTTCGTTAACATTTGAAGTTCCGTGCGGGCTTGCTCCTCTAATCTCCATCGGTTCCACTGGCGGGGAAGGTTGCGCCGGCATCTCAGGAATGCGGAAATCATTCCAACGCTCTCCTCTCCCTTCCCACTTCTCCAGCGCTCTCGCCTCCTGGCGCGCACCAATCGCAAGCGCTGCCTTGGTCAGCTGATCCATGGACTCAGGACGGGGCGCGCGGGAAAGTTCATCTTTCACTGCTGGGGCTAGACCTTCTTCAAACAGCATTTGTATCGGGTCCGAAGACAGATCCCACCCCAATTTATGTATAAGCATGGTAAACTCTGTCCAATACTCTCTGACTGATTGATTTTCCTGTTTGCACGCCATTAACTGTCTGCGTACCACACCCTGTTCAATCTGGCTGGAAAACATCAAGTCCATCGCACCAAAGAATTTCCTCAAGTCTTTTAAGGCGCTATTATTGTTTGCCATCAGGGGTCTCACCCAATGTCTAGCCCCTCCCTTGAGGTGTCCAATCACAAAAGCCAATCTCAATTCCTCATCAGCAAAGTCATCGTGTTGCAGGTTTAGTGCATATTGCATCTCTGTCTTAAAGGCTTGGTAATTCCTTGAATCACCCCCAAATTTCTGTACCAACCCAGGTACCTTCCTTCCGATGGGAGTGGGTTTCCGCTGTGCATCCTGCGCCCTCCTTTCCTCGAGCCGCGCCGTTAGCAGTGCCAGCTGGTGCTCCAAAGCTCTGTTTCTCTCCTCCAGAGTTGGTCCCCCTCCAGCTCCTCCTGCTCCTCCGGCTCCGGTTGAGTTGCTCATGATGCCTCTCCTTCGCACAAGCAGTGTCAAAGACTGACGGATTGCTGTAATGGGAAAAGGGGGCTGCTCATGCGTAAGCGTTTAAAGCCTCCAAGCTTTACCATCAGTTCCTAAACTTTCCCAGTCCGAAGAGCCATGGGTGTGTGGCTACCTCAATCGCTGGCAGAATCCATCAGTGGGCGTTTCCGGAATTTACTCCAACATAAGAGTTCCTTGACGGAAACTCTTCTTCTGGATTCTCTGCATGACAGTTTCCTCCGCGGAGTGGGCGTCCCCAGCGGAGGTCCTGAGCCCTCCCCGCTATTCTCACTGGAAACATCTTGGAGCCCTTCCTCCGATTGAGTTTCTGCAGGAACTCTCCCTCTCCCCCTACTGGTTCCTTCCTCCGCATCCGAGGCTCTCCTAGCCTCCTTGAGCCCTTCCACCACCTGACTCTCCGATGGCAGTTCCCTGACAATATGGATAAACTTAATGTGCCCCATAATATTGTTAGTACAGTGGTACCTCTGGATGCGAAAGGGATCCATTCCGGAGCCCCGTTTGCATCCTGAAGCGAACGCAACCAGCGTCTGCGCAGGTTGCGATTCGCCGCTTCTGTGCATGACATCATTTTGAGCGTCTGTGCATGCGCGAGCGGCAAAACCCGGAAGTAACATGTTCCATCACTTCCGGGTCACCGTGGAGCGCAACCCGAAAACACTCAACCTGAAGCATATTTAACAGGTATGACTGTATAATAAAGAAAGATTCTGTGTGAGTGGACTTCTGCATTGATAAATCCCCTTCCTCTCATCTCCACTGCAGCCTCCCCATCCTCAATCTGCTGTAGAGGGTCGTCCTGTCCATCTGGTCCCCCTCTCCCTGAATTAATGAAATTCCTTAATGAAAATGCACATTTCTTTACAAACCCTCAAGAAGTGTTACACCTTAGATCTGATGCAGGAAGTCCCACTGAGTTCAGTGGGGCTTACTACCAAGTAACTTCAGTACAGGATTATAGCTTGTAGTTCCCCTTCCTTGTGAACACAGCTACTTCTTCCTACACAGAGACAGAGAGAAACTAACAGGAAAAGAAGACAGAATGCCTGTGTTGTCTTCAGGTAGCTGTTTCAGAGAGGGAAATTCGGCAGGTGCAGCTTGTTTTGCAGGAATAAGATGAAGCCACATCTGCCTAAATGTCCTCTTTTTAATTTTTTAAAGGGAACAGAGCCCTGTTCCTTTCGCCATCTGCTCACATTTTATCTGTTCAGGTAATATTTACCTGCAGCAAACAAGCCTTTTTCAAGAGGATAATCAAAGAGCACTGTTTATGGGGCTAAGGAAATGTGTGAAACCCACCTGTTTGACTTGCGGGTGTTTCTCTGCTTGCAAATTCTGCCCATAAAATCACTAAGCCAGACATGAGGAAGTAACCCTTCTCTGCCCTTTTGGCAGAAGAATGAAGCTGAGCTGCCCTTGAGCACCTGAATGGAGTGTGTGCCTTGGGGATATCAGAGGAGCTGATTTGTAGCTTTCGTCAGTCTGCAAAGTACCTGTGGCAAAGAAGGCAGAGACTTCCTGAGTTTTCTAGTGTGAAACCATGAGATCAATCAGGAGGTGGTGTCCTAGAGAAACCAGGCTGCTTCTCATAGGCTTCTTGTTCCTTGTTCTCTCTTTTGCTGCCTACATTGGCTTTACTGAAAAATATTCATACAGGTAAGAGGAGATCCCTCTCCTTTTCAGATGAACCTTATGTGTTGCTTCCTCTGATAAGCTTAGCTGGTCTTTCCTTATACTGAAATGCTTAGTGTATCATACTTACCCATGTAATCTCTCTTATGGACACGTAAAACTATTGCATAATATAAGTTAAGATAATATTTTCTCTGTCAGTGGCTCACTTTTATCTGCAGGGCCATAGCCAGCAATCCTTGCGAAGTCTTGATTGCTACGTTTCCAGGTAGGGCTTCAAATGAATTAATTCAGAAGTGTTGGCTTCATCATAACCAACAGCAACTTTGATAACGCCTTTCACATAATCTGTGTCTGTATCTATAAAAGGCTCACCTAGCATCACACACAGGTTGAATGAGAACAGCTATTTGTAAACATCAACTCACTTATAATGACTACATTCCTGAAATAATGTCCAAAAGGGGGAGATTTATAGTGAGTTTATGCAGATATAAGAGGAAATAATGAAAAATCAACTAATTCATTGAGTTAAATGACAAGAAGTCCTGCTCCCCCCCCCCCAGATAAGAATTAAGGATATGCAGTGAACATGAGGTATCTAAAAATTTAAAGCAAATTACTTCTGCTGTAACTAATAGTAAGTGGAAATAGCTGTGCCCCTTAATTTTTTCAGACACTCGGGATTAATCATATGTTGCATACCAATGCTTAAAAATACAGGCTGAGAAATACAAAAAAGGGTACATACTGGCTGCAGTAAAGCCCTTTTAGTTCTCACTTGGAAACGCCCTTTAGCTCTCCCATAGTTAACCCATTTGTGAAGGGTGCCTGAAGAGAATTTTCTGTCCTATGTGGGAGAAGCCTCTTGCTGCTATGAGTACATGAAGACAAATAATACTTGCTGCCTAGTGGTGGTTGTAGCCCTCAACGCTGCCAAGAAGTGCATGCTACTATTATTTGAGGCGTGCAGTTTTTTTTGTTCCATTTCCTGGGGTTCCTTCCTTTCCGTTCCCCTTGATTGAAGGGATAGAAAGGAAGCAGCACAATGTTCTAGAACATTGCTGACACTTCTTGCATCTGTCTATAACGGAAGGACAGAACTAGGGATGTAGGAAAGCAGCAGTTTCCATTCCGATCCATATTCATTGCAGTCAGCACTGTTTCCATTCCACTGCAGTTTCTACCAAATACTCCATTAGGGGTTTCACTGTCCTCTTTTTAACATAAATTAGATAGCGCTATTTTTATTGTAATTATATATGTATGTTTTTAATCAATGTTTTATATATTTATATTGTTTTAATTATACTTGTTTTTTAACGGTTGCTTTTTCTTCTATGTTTTTAGCTGTTATTATTTTCTTGGTAAGCTGCCTTAAGTCCCTGTCAAGGGAAAACTGTATTTTTCGCCCTATAGGACGCACTTTTTCCCCTCCAAAAATGAAGGGGAAATGCGTGTGCGTCCTATGGAGCGAATGCAGGCTTTCACTGAAGCCTGGAGAGTGACAGGCGTCGGTGCGCACCGACCCCTCTCGCTCTCTAGGCTTCAGGAAGCTATCCGCAAGCCTCACGCGCCCGGAGGGAGTTCCTGCGGGCTCGCAAGGCTTGCGGGCGGCAGCCTGCAGCACGGGGCGCCCTCCGGAGGAGGGAGTTGCCGCTGGGCTCGCAAGGCTTGCGGATAGCAGCCAGTTCTGGGGGCTGGGGTCGGGGGAAGCTTGGGCTTTCCCCGCCCCAGCCCTATTTTTTTTTTATTCATTCCCCCCACCAAAAAAAATGAGGTGCATCCTATGGGCCAGTGCGCCCTATAGGGCGAAAAATACGGTAAATAAATATTGAATAGTAATGATAAATTATATATCTATTTACGTAACACAGAGCTGGATTCAACTATATGACTTTTAGGAGACATCTGAAGGCAGCCCTTTAGAGGGGAGTGTTCAATGTTTGAGGTTTTATTGTGCTTTGAATATGTTGTTGGGAGCTGCCAAGAGTGGCTGGGGCAAACCAGTCAGATGGGCTGTGTATAAATAATAAAATTATTCTTGTTATTCTAAGTGCTTTAGGGGTACTCTCACTTTGACTCAAGAAAATCACCATTTTATAGTTCAAATCGGGAAAAATAAATACAGTAAATGGACAAAAGTACAAAGCTTCACAAAATGGTTAGGGGTATGTGTACCCCTGCGTCCCCCCCAGAAAAAAAGCACTGGTTATTATTAATTATTAACTAACCTTTTCTGCTAGTGGAAGCCAGCTTAAGGGCTCCTGTCAGCGCAATGGGGCTTTCCCCCTCTCTCCTCCCCCAACTCTGCTCTGGAAGGTTAGGAGAACCTGAAGAACACTGTGCAGGGAGAGAAAAGGGGAAATCATTCCCCCTGGAAAGAGGAAATGCTTGCGCTGTTGAAACAATTGCCTAGGCATCATTTGCAGATCAAATTATTTAACAGTTTATTGAAAGAATGAAACTGAATTCTAAAATATGTTTTGACCTGGGTGTGGATTAAACAGCTCGATGATAAGGAGGGGGTAGCCTCTGTTTTTTGCTGTTTGGGAGTACAAATCCCATCATTTGTGACCATGGGTCTTGCTGGCCTTGATTATTACATTTATTTACACCCTGCCTTTTCCCCTGATGGGACTCATGGCTTACAGATAAAAAGGAGAACCACTAAATACATAGGGGGAAACCCATCATTTAAAAAATAATAATTGAACACTGATAGATTAAAACTACAGTGGTACCTCGGGTTAAGTATTTAATTCGTTCCGGAGGTCCGTTCTTAACCTGAAACTGTTCGTAACCTGAAGCACCACTTTAGCTAATGGGGCCTCCCGCTGCTGCCGGAGCATGATTTCTGTTCTCATCCTGAAGCAAAGTTCTTAACCTGAAGTACTATTTCTGGGTTAGCGGAGGCTGTAACCTTAAGTGTATGTAATCTGAAGCGTATGTAACCTGAGGTACCACTGTATATACATATATAAAATCTATGAAAAACCACACAAATAATTACAATAAAATCAGAACAGCACCATCCCAACATGCGCCAACCTTCACCTACCACAGATGCACAGTAACTAATTTAGAAGAAAATCAACAGCTATTGCCAATAATTGGCAGCCATCTTGTGACTTCTGACAACTCAGAATTGTGAATGCAAACATGACCAAAGGAAACAGCCTTGAAAGGGAGAAGAGCAGTAAAACTTTAAATATGAAGGGAGGAAGGTGTTTAGCCTGGTCAATGTAAATAAGTGATCAAAGCGCTTGGAGGGGCCCACCTCTGTCCCACCCCCTGTTGCCCTCTTGCCTCTTAGTGCCCCCTGGGTAATCCCATTGCCCCCCAGGGGGCAGCACCAGCCACCTTGGGAACCACTGAGCTAAAGGGTAAGTACTGCAATTCTCACATGCTTTTGCTAACAAGTGGCCCCATAAGGTGGAGCATGGGGTTGAAAAACTTCCACAGGTGGTTTCATGGGATAGTTGGGCGTGATCAAGTGAGAAGTGATCAACTGATAATTAACTGACTGGCCTGGTAACCCTATTGTCGTTTCAAAACTGTACTTTCAACCTAAAGCTTTAATCATTACCAGATGTCCAGCACAGTTTAAATCAATAAATCATTCTTTGCAGAGATGGTTCAAGCCTGTCACTTTTGGAGTACAAGCCATTCCTCCTTTTAATTGCATACCTACAATTATTTACAATGGTATCCCGACTTTAAGGCTGCTGCACTTGGCAGCCATCTGGTGCTCGATCTGTTTGCAGAAGGGCTGTGCATACAATTGCATTTACTCAGGCGTGTCCGAGATTTAATTTAGGGTCAGAGTTGTGCATGAGCTTAGACCTTGTGCTGAACATATCAAAAGACAGAGTAACCTTTAAAGTTTATTGAAAAGAGGTGGAAGATAACACAGAAATGCAAGGCCTCTATATAAATCAAGGGTTGCTCCAGCAGTACGTCCTGTGGTGGGTCAAGTTACCATTGTTGTTTTGGGGCATGCTAATAATTCTCTCTCCTGTGCTGGTCCTTGTAGTCTAGAAGTTATTAGAACGGTGTGTTGTTTAGAAGGGATCCCTGTTCCGACTTAGAGCTCCAGTCTCCTCCGAAAGTTCGTGTGGAAGGAAGCTTAATGGTCACTTCCCTAGAAAGCATTATTCAGGGCCAGGTGGCATGTTGCAGCCCCATGAAGAAACCATAACAAGCGCCACCACTTGCCATTTATATACAGTGGTACCTTGGGTTAAGTACTTAATTCGTTCCGGAGGTCCGTTCTTAACCTGAAACTGTTCTTAACCTGAAGCACCACTTTAGCTCATGGAGCCTCCCGCTGCTGCTGTGCCGAAGCACAATTTCTGTTCTTATCCTGAAGCAAAGTTCTTAACCTGAGGTAATATTTCTGGGTTAGCAGAGTCTGTAACCTGAAGCGTATGTAACCCGAGGTACTACTGTACTCCAAATTGTGCCACCGGGTAGACAAAGTCATTGGGGTGAACGGTGCTGGCACTGAATGGAGCCACTGTGAGGCAGGAGCATTCTTCAACCGTTTACATAATTTTGGGGGAAGGAGGGGGGGTGATTTAACATTAAGAACACTTTATACTCTCAACAAAATGAAATAAATAACAAAAACGAATTCTTGAGCTTCAAGAGGCATACTGTATTGCCAAGAGGGAAGAGACAACTGAAGCGGGGGATCCGGCAGTCTTCCTTGTAGCTGTAGGAGGGCAAGGTGACATGGTAGAGGGTGCCTGTTCTCAACATCAGATTCTATCAAACAGTTCTGTTAAATCTCTGCTTCTCTTTCTCCCAACCTTCTCAAACAAAAAAACAAAAACTGCCATGGGTGGCTTTTCCCGAACTGCAACATTGAAGTCTTATGATATCATCAAGGCCTCATTCTTACAGAAATGTCATGGAGATACAGATATGTGACAAATGCCCGTGTGATTGCGGTTCAGTGGGAGTTCAGTAATTCTCAGTGACAGAAAGTTTCCCAAGAATAGCCAGCACCACAGCCCCATTAACCAAAGACCAGCAGTATTTCTCTTGTGCTTTGCTGAATGACATGGGCACATTGTGTGCCCTGGCTCTTTTTCAGAGCCCCAGCAATTGGGAGATGATTGATGCACAGAACCATTATTTTGTTTGGGGACAGAATTTTACTTACTTATTTTTTTAAAAAAAAAACCCTCTGGCAATGTGCTATGATGGATTATCTTCTGGCTAGCTGCCGCTCTGCAGGTTTGTGCCAGCACAACAAACAGTTCCAACTGCATGTAACCTGTGCGATTGCATGCAGTAGAGGCAGTGGGGACTGTCTTACAAACATTCAGGACTCAAGCAGATAAAGTGCTTGCACCCCTTTTTTTTGTTGGGGGGGAATCTCCTCACCTTGTGCTAGTACACGCCTCTCACTCACCAATAATTCCACTTATCTGTGAATACAACCACACCTGGGTAAATGAATTTATCTCGCCGCCAGCACCAGCAAAGATACTGGTACAAGGTGAAAGTATCTTCATTGGCTTGGATAAGAGATGCAGTTACCAGTCCATTAGATGATATTCCCAGCTGCTTCAAGACATTAGCACAGAGCTTTCCAAACTCTGTGTTGTGACACGTTAGTGTGTTGGCTGCAGTGTGTAGGTGTGTTGCACAAACACTCCCTACACTCCTCCTGGGGCTGGAAAGGGGCTACTTTAACCTCTAGTTTGCTAGTAGAATGGAATTACTGTGTTGTGAAATGATGCATGTCCAGAAAGTGTGTCACCAACATGAAAAGTCTGGAAAGCTTTGCATTAGCAGGACACAAAGCCGAGAGCAGTGATATTACTACTTTGCAGCAAGTCCTTTCCCCAAAGGATTATTCCTTTAACCCCATACTCTTTCTTAATGCATTAAACAAGTTGTGCTGCAGCCATGTTGCTTTCATACACAGAATATGGGTTGTCGTTTTCTCAGGAAGCCTAGTAAATAACAGCATATTGTCAAGGTTGCATTCCTGCCATGGGCTGTATTCGGAACAGCCTTTGAAAACACTTCTGAAACATCCATTAGGGCAGAATACATTTGCCAAAATGTTGATGTGTCCCAGCTTGTTCAGATCACTTCTTGTTGCATAGGTTAAAAAGATCTGTGCTGGTCGCCCGGTTGTTTCTGAGCAGAGTCCAAGTTACTTAGCTAGAACCTTTAAACTAGGCATAAACAACTTTTTTTCTTCTCAAGGGCTGTATTCCCTTGGGAGTGATCTGTTAAGGGGCCACACATGCTATGTGTGTGTGTTGTGGGGAAAGGTGGACTAATTTCATGGGAGCCAGACTCCCAGCTCCCACCATGCTGCCCAATAGTAATAATAATAATAATAATTTATTATTTATACCCCACCCATCTGGCTATCTGGCTGGGTTTCCCCTGCCGCTCTGGGCAGCTTCCAGCAGAATATTAAAATACAATGATTCTAGATCCTTATTTCATCATCTGGCTGCAATTGTGGATGGCATGGGAGAAAACCAGCTGATGAGAAGAAGAAAAAAGAAAAATGCAATGTCATTTGAAATGGGAACGTTTAAAGGGCTAGATGTGATTCCCATAGAGGAAAAATGCCCCAAAGAGAAGGAAATGGCTAGAACAATCTACACAAGCCCTAAGAAGCCAGAATTGCTGTGCCCCATGGGTCATCCTATTTGGGGAAACTGTGCAGCTGTTCCACTGTGGCGTAGGTTTTTTGTGTGTTTTTTTAAGATTACGTTTCTGAGCTCTGAAAAAAGAAAGAAGATGAACACAGACAACATGGGAGGAGCTTGATTTGTTCGCAACGACATGCAGGTGGCTCATTGCTATTCCCAGTAAATGCCCAGTTTGGAAGCAGTTTACATAGAAAGAGGGGGAAATACTGTTAAAAGTCGGGGGCGGGGCGGGGGGGGATAAGGAAGAAACAGAACAGGAAGGAAGGGAACCTGATGGCATGGAAGAATGGGACAGCTGCAAGGCATGGTGGGGGCTGCAGGTTGCTCATCTGTGCCCTACATGGATTGAGACCCAAGTATTCCTGTTTCTGCCTACTCTCATATTCATCTTGCTGTGATATAAAGTTATGCCCTTCTTCTGGTGCAACCTCCTTCAGGCTGCCAACTAGGAAGAAGGTGTTCTCCCCAAAAAGACTCCTTTGGCTGGCACCCACATCACAGTCATCATGGCGCCAGGCAAAGGTTCATTTATTTACCCAGGCATTTTGTGGTTTATCTGTGCACTCTTGGCTTTATGTCTGCATTTATAGTTTTATTGGAGCTGTATTTCATTTCTAAAACAAATATGTATTTCATTGGCTTTTAACAGTAACAAAAGAAACATAACATGAAAAAACAACAACACATGAAGTACATAATATTGGGATGCCAGTTACAAAAGGAACAGTAAGGAGCAGGCATAATAGCTTCACGGATTGCTCTCCATAGAGATGTGTGTATTGTAGCAAGTTGCAATAACTGCTGAATTACAAAATTTTAACATGTTTATCTGGAATCTTGTTTTTTATGAAGGGTGATATACAAATCTTTTAAATTTAAATCACTATCACGACCAACATGATACCAGTCTTCCACAAAACCAAACCTATAATGCCATGTTAACAATGCTATGCACCCACTACTGTTTACCTTGGCTCCAGTGTGCTTCCACTGCTAGTGTTTGAAGATGAGTACACACGTTAGCCACAATCCATCTGTATCCTATAGTTTCTCGAGAAACACTCCAGTTGGATGTGTTTTCCCTCAAAGCAGCTTCTGTCTGATTTGAAAATGCAAATCTGAGGTGTGTACAGTCTCTGTGCATGCACGTGCACTGATGACAGCACATGCGCAGGCAAAAGTTTATTTGAACAAAAGTTTGGCAGGGGGAGCTACAGGGGTGGGGAAACAAATCTGGTATTGCATATTTGGAGAAAACATCCCCACTTGCGCAGTTGTGTAGAACAATGTATAAATGTGATTTGAAATGATCTCACTGCAGCTTGTCCCGCCAATGTGTACATAGCCCAAGTGTATTTATACACTTGGCTTTTTTGTCTGAATGTGTTAAAACCCAGCCTCAGGGAGGGCTTACTTGTTATTTGTTTAAATCCATAGAATCCTCCTGTCACCTTTCTACAAATCCAAATATCTGCATGCCACTCCTTGGCATCACAGGTGCATTGGGGGAGAATTAATTATAATGGCTTATTAAAGGTTGTAAACAAGGGGTCGAGAGTTCAAATCTTGGGGCCTCCATAACACGGCTTCCATGATATTGTCAAGTTTAAGCAACTGTCTAGTACACTTCATACAAGTGGAACACAGTGTATAATTTGTATAGTTATCTATTGCTGTAACTATCTCTTTTTTAAACTACCTTTCAGCCATTTTCCTTACTTTCGCCGTGCTGGAAGCGTGCCACAAATAGACACCCGGCCTGCTACCCCAGAAGTGATGACTGCCAACAGGGAGACACCAAGGCCTCTCAATGTAATACTTGGCCCAAGAAGCTCCCCATTGGAGCAAGATGCTGTTAAGAGATTGGCAAATGGTGGCAACACCATGGACATCCGAGAGAAGCATGTGAAGGTCACCAGCCCATCAGAATCAACTGAGAACCAAGTCAGGGAGAGAGGTGTGATAGCAGCCAATCCAAAGCAAGTTGTGGAGAAACTCAGGCCCACAGCCAATGAGAATCAAGCTAAACACAAGACTGTGACAACTGCAGCTGGTCAAAACCGTGCTGGGGGTCTGAATGCAACCCCCACTGTGTATAAGAAAAAAAGTGAGAAGCGTGTGACATCAACATCCAGTCCAAAGGAAGAGAAAAATAAGTCGGAACACAAAGGAAATGAACGAGCTGAGGCTAAATATGAAGCGCCAGCATCCAATCGAAAGCTGGATGAGGAAAGAGGTGCAAAAACAGCATCCAATCAAAATGCCACACCACAACCCACTGCAAGCCACACCAAGGGGAAAGTTTCCAGAGAAATGGACGTAGCTAAAAAGAACCAGAGTTTAGTTGATTCTCTTTCTGTTGTCGCAGATCACAATGTCTCTATCCCTAGGCCAGGGGCTCAACAAGTCACACATCCAGTTCCTGCACCGACCCCCAAGAAAAGGCTTAAAGCATCTGACTTCAAATCTGAGCCCCATTGGGATTTTGATGACCAGTATCTCCTGGACAATTCAACACCAGCATCAGTGAGTTGATATAGCGTGACCTGGCCCTAAATGTCCTACAGATACCTTCATTTCATTGTTACACATACAGAATAATACAGAAGTATAGACCTGGCCTGGGCCATTTCAGTTCTCTATAGTCTGGGGCGTAATCAGACAAAAGAGTAGAAGCTGACTCTGCTAGGTGACATTCTCACCTGTTCTCTTCCCACTCTTCTAATCTTGGCTATAAACCTTTTTGGCATGAGGGTCCCTCCTAGGTTCCTACAGTGTTTTAAACACCTGTTCTGGTTTGAGTTGAGGAATATAAATTAATGCACTTTAGACTGCTTATGGTGGCTTGGATTATTGTTCCTACAAAATAAGGTAAATAAATAAATCCATGGGCACAGAGAATTGGCATGAGAAGGGAACAGAAAGTCAAGGTTCCTTCTCTGGTCTAGTTTTCTATACGAAGGAAGGGTATTTTTTTAGTACAGAGGACCACTTAACATCAGCCTGTATCTGCAATCTCTGACAGGTTTAGCAGCCCAGTGAGATGGTCTAAAACTCATTTTGACTGTGTACACACCACCCATTTGCAACATATTTATTTTCCCCCTTGCCCAATAATCCTGGGAGTTGTAGTATAGCCCTCACCGAGCTACAGTTCCCAAGATTCGGGGTGTGGATGTGTGCGTGCATTCAATGCATGGTGTGTACACAAAAATCATTCAGATAATAGCAGCTCCCTTTGACTGAGACTGTCCAACAGGATTTTGCTAACGTAACTAACAGGATGTGGTTACCGTTATCAGTGTCAGTTAATATGGTTCTCTAAATATAGTCTCTCAAATAAACACCTCCTGACTTCATTCACCCTTTTTTTGTGTATTTTGAGAGCTGCCCTGATTCTCTGCGGGTCAAGGCTGACAAGTCTGATTGGCTGAAGGATCTCTTCCTGCCCAACCTCACTCTTTTCATGGACAAGACTCACTTCAGTGACAGCGAATGGGAGCGTCTAGACCATTTTGGCCCACCCTATGGCTTCATGGAGCTGAATTACTCATGTGAGTAACTCTTTGAAGGGGATGACAGAAAGAACCGAGGGTCAAGGGTTCTTCTCTCTGGGACATGTGCTCACAGGTCTTTCATTGAGAAGACCAACCCTCTTTCAAATTCCCCAGATGAGAACCTGCTCCCTGTCCCACCGGCATGTAATCTAGACACAGTCACCATTTCGAGAATTGTGAGGACTTTTGCAGAAACCCAGGTTTAGGGCAAACCTGTTCACTCAGATTTACTGTAAGGCTTACTGTAAAGAATGCAGCAAAACAACATGGGAGGCAGCAGTTATGGGTTACCGGTCTCTGTAGCCACAGCAGGCGCTGTGATTCTCCAGTGGTTAAACTTCACCCCTGGACGCACACTCCATTGTCTATCGAGACAAACAGATGTAAAGAAGCAAGGATTATTTTGCTACAAGGTAGATAGTATCCTCAAATAGAAGCATTTCCCACCTTGAGGATGCTGGTAGCTTGTAAGTTATTTAGATGATGATGATGAACCAAGAGAGGACATTATTGGATTTTTCACTTCAAGTGCCAAAATGCCTTGAGGTAGCCTTAACAGAAATTGATTGGCCAAATGCGAAAGGAAGCATGGTTCCTGCGTCTTCGATGTTTGGGTAGAGGAGGGGAAGTGTAAGTGCACCATGCTGGAATTCCCTCTTGTGCCGAGCTCTTAAAGATGCAGGAAACTCGACTTCCGGTTGGCTCGCCCAATTATGGCGGACAGGAGTTCTTTCGCGGAAAGGGGGGAGAGCCGCTAGAGTGCAGCGGCACCCTGAAAAACCCTCAGATCGAGCATTCTGAGGACCTGGAGCTCCTGCGGGTGCCGGGAACGACTCCCCCGCTCCCCGGTAAGCTCTAAAAAGAGCGCCAAGTGCGAGCGGGGTTGGAGACGGTGGCACTGGGGAATCAATTCACTTCCTTAAAGATGTAGGAGACTCCCCCCCCCCGCCATGTCCTCTTTGGGTCTGGCCTCCCTTAGCAGAAGGTGCCTATGCGCTCCAGGTGTGCTTGCGCATTTGGTAAATGAGTGTGGTGAGGAGCATCTTGAGCATCAGTGCAAATGCATCCTTAAAGTAGAAGGCTGTAGAACAGGGTTTCCCAAACTTGGGTCTCCAGCTGCTGTTAGACTACAACTCCCATTATCCCTAGCGAGACAGACCAGTAGTCAAGGGTGATGGGAATTGTAGTCAAAAACAGCTGGAAACCCAAGTTTGGAAAGCACTGTTATAAAAGGAGACTCCTTCATTGGAAGGGGCTTTTCAGCAGGGCTGGAGGACCTCTGGGCTGCAGAACTAATTAGGTCTGGCACAGGCCCCAATTTGGCCACCGGGTTGCGTCCTCCCAAAAGTCATGCTCACCTGCTGTCATATGTGATGACAGCATAGAGAGAGCAAACCAGCTGGGATCAGCTGCACTTCTGGATTCCCTGTGGGGGACTCCAGCAGAAAGCAGAGAAGAAAGTGAAGCTTTAAGTTAGCACCCAGCTGCTGACAGACACTGACGTCAAGCCAGGGGAAGTCCTTTGCCAGACAATCCCAGCTCCAAGTCAGTGCCTGTCAGCTGACAGGCATAAGGGTGTCAGGTGGTTGAACAGGTGAGCAGGCACCTGCTGAAATTGCCTCCTGAGGGTGGGAGAACCCAGGATCTGGCCCAATATATTTACTTAAAAGTACTAAGATGGTCAGGAAGTGTTATGTACTGAGTTGAATAGGATCCAAACTGCAGCAGTCTGATTGGTCCTAGAACAATAGGATCCAAATTGCAGCAGTCTGATTGGTCCTAGAACAATAGGATTCAGAATGCAGCAGTCTGATTGGTCCTAGAACAATGCAGCAATATGATTGGTTGGCAGGAACCACCCAATCATGCTCCAGATATAAGTGAATCCACAACCTGATTGGCTTACAGTAGAATTCCAGAATTAGCCAATCATGTGCAGCCCATTGTGTAAATAATGTATATAAAGCAGATACTTTGAGGGGACATTCATTCAATCCTCCTCACCACTATGAGCTGAATAAAGAGCATGAAATCACTTTGCGACTCTGAGTATATTTCAGGAAGTCTTTCAGGAAGCATTCCAGATAAACACCAGGGTGAAGAAATGTCATAATAGGGATCTCCTTTTAGATAAAATTTATGCCAACTTTTACCCAACTGCGGTAATAAACCTTGAAAAAGTTCGGTTTGGCATACACTATTACTCGGCTATATAGAATGGAATCTGTTTTGCATTACATTAAGCTGGATTCTGGTAGTGATGAGGCTCCCCTGCTTTGGCGGCAGGAGCTGTGTGCCCTCGACAATATTGTGGATTCAGCAATGCTGTATGTGCTTGCTGAACTTCAGGCGTATGATTTATGACTTTCCTGTTCCAGCAGGCATTTTAAGTTAGGGCTTGGTTTTAGGATACATTTTTATTGTTTCATTTTCTGTATGGTTTTTTTTAAAAAAAGTACACTGCTTAGAAATGATAATGATTAAGCAGTATATAAGAGTATTAAATTTAAAAAATAACAATAAAGGTAGAATCCCAGGAGGTGTGGGGTTCCCCAGTGCTTTCAAAGAATTGTAGAGTTGGAAGGGATCCTGAGGGTCATCATCTAGTCCACCCCCCTGCAATGCAGGAATCTTTTTGCCCAGTGTGGGGCTGGAAACCACAATCCAGAGATTAAGAGTCTCCTTCTGTACCAGCTACGTTATCTATGGGATCTTTGACATGTCTGCTACATGTATGACTGCCTCCACCTTGGGCAAAAGTCATGGGTGTGTCTGAGGTGCATTGAACCTATGTTCTTATGCTCTTAAGCCCTTAATGAAATAATGCATTATCTGTCGAGATAAGGGTTAACCAAATAAGGGATACTTTGTTTGGGGAAAGCTGCAGAAGAATGTCCTTTTATAAACTTTAGAGCTTCATGAGATAAAATAAATTTGCACCTCATATAAAGCATCTCTGTGTTCTTTTGTCAAGGTCAAACACTTGTTTAAAAATTCATAGCCCACCTTTCCATGTATTTTATTTTTTTTAATAATTCCCAAGGCAGCTTACGGTAAATATTTTTAAAAAACCAAAACCAGAGATGCTTCAGAATTTTGAAAGCTATGTGAACCTCTGTTTGTAAACCGAGCCTGCACAGTTTGTGCTATTGCACATTGGGTATATCAAAAAGCTTGCAGGATTTTTTATTGTTCGAATAGGAGTGTAGTGGGCATTGCAATGGGGTGGGGGAGAGCAAGGAATCTAAATGTGCACTAGACACGCCCTCCCAGTGGCGTAGCGTGGGGGGTGCAGGGGGGGCTGGCTGCACCGGGCGCAACATCTGGGGGTTAGGGGGCGCAAATCCACGGGTTAGGGGGCGCAAATCCACGGGTTAGGGGGCGCAAATTACTTGCCTTGCCCCGGGTGCTGACAACCCACGCTACGCCACTGCGCCCTCCCTGTGTACAGATAGCAACAATTCAGCAGCTGCTCCACTGTCTGCAGGTATGGACTTCTTACAAAGCGATGTCTGCAAAAGTGAAAATGGCAGCAGTTCAGAGGCCAAGCCTAAGACAAGCTGGCAGACTTTAAAGTGCTCTGATTCTGTTCTGTTCCTGTGCCTTACTTCCATCCTACGCCCTAACCAGTTCAGAGCTGTGAGTGTTTACTGCCTGCCCTTCATGCTGAATAAGGACGCCTTTTGTCTTTCAGTGGTAAAACAAGTCATCACCATGCTTCCCCCTAAACCGTACCACCAAATTCTCTTTGCACACAACAGCAGCCAGACTTCCAGGTGTATCAGATGTGCGGTGGTAGGGAATGGGGGGATACTGAACAACTCCAAAATGGGCCAGGAGATTGACTCCCATGATTACGTGTTCCGGTAAGAGGAACTGCTGTTTTCCTGTGTTCTTCTTCTGCCTATCTATCTATTTAGATGTTTAGCCCTTCCTAAACAAGTAAAGGGGGATGCGGGTGGCGCTGTGGGTAAAACTTCAGTGCCTAGACTTGCTGATTGTATGGTCAGCGGTTTGAATCCCCGCGGCGGGGTGAGCTCCCGTCGTTCGGTCCCAGCTCCTGCCCACTTAGCAGTTCGAAAGCACTCTTAAGTGCAAGTAGATAAATAGGTACCGCTTTATAGCGGGGAGGTAAACGGCGTTTCCATGTGCTGCGCTGGTGCTGGCTCGCCAGCTGCAGCTTCGTCACGCTGGCCACGTGACCTGGAAGTGTCTTCGGATGGCGCCGGCTCACGGCCTCTAGAGCGAGATGAGCACGCAACCCTAGAGTCGGACACGACTGGCCCGTACGGGCAGGGGTACCTTTACCTTTACCTTTAAACAAGTAAACAAAAACAGTCTAAGGTAGCTTAACAGCATTGTTAAAACAGTAACGTGTGTGCACGTATTTTTGTGTGCATATGTGTGTTTGTGTATATCAGAAGTCAACGAAAGCATAATCCATGAAGTGCCAGAAGGATAAAGCCAGAATTAAAACTGGCATCTTCTCTCAGTACTGAAGGATCGAGATTATCTCCCCTCAACAGTCTGGAGATTGGCAGAAAAGTGCTGTGTAAAGCCAATCTATGACAGAAAGTCAGTCACAAGGAATGAGCTAACTGATGTCTGTGTCTGTTTTTAAACCTGCACATGATCGTAGTTTGGGGCAGACAGGATTGGGGACGGGGAGCTAAAAAAGTTCTGTTTCTCTTGCCTGCTTGAGTAAGCTTCCTCTTTTTTTGCCTGTATGGGTAATCCTGCAGAAATTGTTTACTGGTCACTATAAAAGGAAGCCTCAGAGAACAAGGAGGGGCTCAGCCTTTGGGAGAGATCCTGCTGCACCCCTGCGCAGGTGAATAAATTCTGTCTTTCCTCTGAAAGAACCCGTGTCTGTCATTATTGACTGGGAGAAATCCTGCAACAGTGCTACAAAGCCTTCTTGGTCATCTACTAAAAACCAATGTTATAAGTCAAAACTCGGGGGGGGGGGGGCGAGGTGAACTTCCATCAATAATTCTTTGAGCAAAAGAATGTCCTTTGAAAGTGCTTTCAATGTATAATGTAGGGATATTTGGGGCATCTAAAGGTAGGGAATCTTCTGATGGTGATGAGAGGGATGCTTCATACAGGAGAAGGTAGTCCTAGTTACAGGGCCGATTCACCAACACTGCTGTTTCTTTTCCAGGTAGTTTGAAAAATCTGAAACTGATGGTCCTAAACCAAATATTATGCACACAAAACGACCTTCTCTCTCTCTCTCTCTCTCTCTCTCTCTCTCTCTCTCTCTCTCTCTTCGGAGCCAACATCATTGACAACCTTTTTTAAAATTAAAAGTTATGGGGGATTCCCACACCTTATATACTGTATAATTTATTGCTTGTGTCTACATATAAATTCTATGCCAGGGTATTTGGAGTCTTCTCCAAATGTCAGGATGCTAACAACTATCCATTATACACCAACCTTGTGCATATGTGCAAAGATCATGGTTCCGATTAAGTTTCATTGTTCTGGCTTACAGAAAACTGAAATCACCTAGATATCTTTAACCTTTGGAGCTCCCTTCATCTAGAAACTTGCCCAAGTCACTTATTTTGTATCAAATATTGAAAACCACCCACCCCAGCAGCATGTTGTGAAATCCAGTAATCTGCTACAAGGCTAACTTTACAATGTTATATGGTCATTTTTGGCCAGGGTGAGTGGGGCCGTGGTCAAAGGTTTTGAGGAAGACGTGGGAACCAGAACGTCCTTCTACGGATTCACAGCCTACTCCTTAGTGTCTTCTGTCTCATTTCTGGGAAATCGTGGATTCAAGAAGATCCCCATGGGAAAGGTAATGCAGATTATGGCATATTAGATGTTTTCTCCCATGTGGGACAGCTAGTGGGGTTTTTAGAGAGGGGTCATTTAGATGAGAAAAATGGTGAAGGGGGAAAGGTTTATTGCCCACCCTCCAAGCTCCACATTAAAATCCAAGCACTGGTTTCTCAGTCTGTGACCACTTACTATCTATTGACATTAGGCTTGACAATAGATGAGCCTTTAACCCTAGTCCCAGCATGTGTTTCATGTTGCACAACAGCAGACCAGTCACTAAAGTGCCCAGTTCAGTTCTCCGCACAGGTTGAGCTAGCTGCTCTGGCACCCAGGGTGGGGGGAGCTAGCCACGGGGGGCGGGCGAGTGTCCTGGGGGGCGGCGCAGCAATGTCACCTCCCTCAGGGATGACACCCGGGGCAGACCGCACCCACTGCACCCCCCCTTCCTCCGCCAGTGGAACTTCTTGGGAGAGCCACACAGTACCTAGTTTATGTTGAACCTGAATAATCTGGGTTGTCTCTGGATTTTTAAATCGGCACTCCAAATTTTGTAGAGCTTTCCATTTTCTGTCATTTTGCCTCTCTTGTTCCACTGAGGTTGGCTGTGCCTCATTTACATAAATTATTCAGAATGAGGTCTGGATCAGAATATGGATTTTGTTTGGCCAGCACAGAGTGCCTACCCATTCATTAGTTGTACTCTGGCAGCACTTATGCTCCATCTGCTGCAACCCCTACCAGCGTTTGTGTGGCTTGTTTCCTAGGAGATCAAGTACCTTCATTTCCTGGAAGGGCCAAGAGATTACGAATGGCTGAAAGCTCTTCTGCTGAACACCAGAGTCAGGAAGGGATTTTTGGATGGCTATGGGTAAGAGATTTCCCCCTTTTGTTTTTCAGTCTGTTTCAGGACAATGTTCCTTAAGAGTTTGGCCATTTTAGTTTGCATTGGCAGAAGACCATGGGCAGATCCACACCATTCATTTAAAGTACATTCACATTTCCATGTGGCAGTCAACAAATAAGGTATCACTCCCTTCTGTTTAATACTACAGTTGACTTCTTCAAATATGGATACTGTAGTGAAAACAATTCCAGAGTTAAAGCACTGGATTCTCCTGCTATTTTAACAAGTACAGTGGAAGCTCGGTTATCAAATGTAATCTGTTCCAGAAGACCGTTCGACTTCCAAAACGTTCAACAACCGAGGCGCAATTGCTGGTCAGCAAAATCCATTGAAAAAATGGAGAAACATGCCTTGGAAGCCATTCAATTTCCGAGGTGCGTCCGAAAACGGAAGCATTCTCTTCCGGGTTGTTGGCGTTCGAAAGCCGAAATTTTGACTTCCAAAGCATTTGACAACCGAGGTTCCACTGTAGTTGGTGAATCTTCAACCAGAACTCCTGTGTATGCGGGAATGCCCACCAAAGATTGTAGTATGCGCTCTTGCAGGTACAGCCATGTCAACATAAAGGCTTGATTGAGGACATCATATGTCACATGGTCACTCCAGGAAGACCTGACGGCTGGAATATTGTCAGCAAAGAGTCCCATGCTACTGTGAATGAGCACAGGGCTTTTCTTTAGCAGCATTTGAACTCAGTGAGAAGAGAGCCTTTGGTCTCCTCATTCAATTTCTGTGTAAACACAACATCCTTGCCCCATCCCTTGATGACGCTTCATTTCTCCCCCTTCCCCCTTTTAAAAGCCACGTCCTCCTCGCCTCCTTTCCTTTTTTTTGGCAGCGCTTTTGCTTTGTTTCGAACAGCCGGTTCCCATACAGTTCTTAGGCACACCCTGAAAAATGGTGGCTGCCTACCACATCACCTAACTCATAGGAGAAGTGGCCGAACTAGTTCTTGCTTGAATGGCACGTGCTTGGCCTAAAAGGTTCTTTTCTGTTTCCATTCCCAGGCTATACCCTCGGGATAAATTTGGTAGCAATTTCACCCTGGATAACTACTTTGTCATTCATCCCGATTTTCTCAGATACATGAAAAACAGGTATGTGGTATGTAAAGTTAACTTGAATGATAAGGGATGCTCTGGGCTAGCAGGGTCCAAATAAACAAGCTTGTCAGGTCCAGTAAGGGGATAGGGCTCCTTGTCCTGGCATGATGGTGTCATCATTTATGAACAAGAACAGCTGCCACTGCCTTCAATGGTAGTTAGAGAAGCTGTACCCACTGACAGTCGGGGCTTTTTTCAGCCAGAGCTCTCTGGTACCGTGTCCCAGCACCTCTTGGGGAGGTGTTCATAGTGAGTTCCGGCACCTCTTTTTCTAGAAACATAGCACTGGATTTCTTCTGCACAGTTCTTAAAAACACAGGGCCCTTTGACCGAACGGAAAATGGCAACTTTTACAAATGAGGAGCATCCATTGTTAGGTTGGCTTTACAGTGGTACCTCAGGTTACATACGCTTCAGGTTACATATGCTTCAGGTTACATACGCTTCAGATTACAGATTCCACTAACCCAGAAATAGTACCTTGGGTTAAGAACTTTGCTTCAGGATGAGAACAGAAATCGTGCTCCAGCGGCGCGGCGGCCTCCACATTTGCTAAAGTGGTGCTTCAGGTTAAGAGCAGTTTCAGGTTAAGAACAGACCTCCAGAACGAATTAAGTACTTAACCCGAGGTACCACTGTATTGCTAAATTTTTTAAAATGTCACTTCTTTTACCTGCCTAAGCGGCCATCAGAAATTACAGGATGTGCTCCCACAATCAAATAAGGATGTAAGACAAGCCGTCTGTGCCCACAAAGCATCTCCAGCTAGCTTATTTACCTTTGTATCCTGTTGATAAAACTCAATAAAAAGAAACTTTTTTAAAAAAAAAAAATATCTCATACTTCAGGTTTCTAAGATCCAAAAGCCTAGACAAGTCCTACTGGCGGATCTATAGACCCACCACAGGTGCCTTCCTCCTTCTAACTGCACTCCATCTATGTGACCAGGTAAGAATTCAAAGGCGCCCCAAAGGTTGCTTCCAGACAATCTGTCTGTTGAATCTTCCTCCTGATTTGTTTGCACAAAGTTTACAGGGAGGTTATTTCATGCCGGCTATTTGCTGAACATTTGTTCTGATTTGTTTGCGGGGATCTTATACAATGTGGCATTCAACAAAGAAGTTTAGTTTGCGGAGTGGGGGAGTGAGTTTGTTGCACAAGAGCTAGAAATTAATTTCAGAACTTGACTGTGGCTGAATCCCACCCTCAGAAACCAGTGACGGTCTAGAAGTGCCCAGAGGTGATAATCTGAGCTGCAAGGGCTGCAAACACACAGCGGACAGGATTCAGCTAATAATTCCCATCAGCAGAAGCCGTCAACAAGGAATTCTGCTTGCGCTGTGGGGCTTCCTCCCCTTTTCATCCTCCATGCCCCCTTCCAATTGGCTGGGGGTGGTCTGGAGAACCCCAGGGACAACATGAGTGGGGATTGTTCTCTCTAGCAAGCTGATGAAACAGTCACATTAGTGTGACATTTAATTCCTCCCCATACCTTGGGGGTGTTAGGGATGTTGTCAATGGACAGGGTTGTATCAGCTGAGGCTGGTGAGGCCTAACCCCTTTCTAAATCCTGCCCTGCCAGAACCTCACAAACACACACACGTCAATGACGAATAACAGCTTTGGATGGAGATTGCTTTAGGTTGAGGAAAGAGCAAGGAAAGAAAAGGTTTTGAACATCCTCTCTGCCCATGCATTACTTCCCCAGCCTTCAAAACTGAACCCCGGGGCTGCTAATAATTTTGCAGCATTGCAGGAGACCCTAGTCACCATGGATCTTCCACAGCACGTCTCTGTGTGGGTTGCATTATTATTATTATTATTATTATTATTATTATTATTATTATTACTACTACTACTATAGCCCTCCTTTATCCTGTAGCTCCCCAATTATGGCTCTTGGCTTTCCACAGGTAAGTGCTTATGGATACATCACCGAAGGCTACCAAAAGTATTCGGATCATTATTATGACCAGAAATGGCACCGCTTAGTCTTTTATAGCAACCATGACTTTGATTTGGAACGGAGGACATGGAAGAAACTTCACGACTCGGGCATCATGAAGCTATACCAGCGATCCTGAGCGAGATGAAAAGGGAGCCCTTGTTCGTGGCAAATTTTGGAAGCTGAGATGGATCTGAGCCATATTTTCTATTATCATTTTGGTAGAGCGGGTCCTTGCCAACTAAAGACTTGGTTCTTGCAACAACAAATATCCGTCCCGCTGCACATGCAGTTTTGTTGGTTGCAGGACAAAACAAAAGACTAAAATGATATTACTGCTTGAAAACATTTTGATGGGGTTAATTATTCCCTGAGAATCCACTGTGAGTATGATGAGCCGAGTTGGCCACTGCTACCTGTGTTGGCTGGAAGGGGCCTCACACAGCATTTCCGCTATACTCTCTGGTCCGTTTTACTCCTTCCTGGTTTCAGTTCCCCACCAGTCAGTCTCTACTACAGTAGCTTAAACATTTGATTTACATCAGTGAAGAGCCCTTGCTTTTTCCTCTGTGTGTGTTGGCAACATGTCTTGATGCATTTGCCATCGCTTTGGTGAAGCCTATTCTCTCATTAGATGTTTTCCCATTAGATGTGCTCTGTCTCTGCTCTGGGAGACGATCCTGGGGCTTTAAGTTCTCAGTAGGGTCGCAAGGACTCATTGTTTCTCCGGCTCTGGAATCCAAGCTGTGCCACATTGCTCCAGGTTGCTAGGTGACCATCTCCATGCTGGCATTCTTCAAAGCTGAATAGGACCCTTTTCAATTCTCAAGAAGTTTTTGAAGTTTCTCTCTCCAGAGGCCCTTTCTCCCTTGCACTTCTCTGTTGTGGAAAGGGGATTACCTTGCAACTCCTTCATATCAGCAGGAGGTGATGGAAAATTCTCCCTTGACAACAAAGTCAGCTGCAAATCCAAGAAAACTCAAGGGCATAGAGACATGGACAAAGATCAACTGTCTGCATGACCGGAGCTGATTGCACCCCTGTCTTGCTTTTTTCCTACAAGACCATAGAACTGGTTTGGGATTAATCATTGTAGTCTCACTGGAGGAAAAATCCTGATCTCTTAGGATCCAGAAAACAGAAGGTTAAGATGCTGAATTTCCTTGAAGTTCAGGCTGGAGGGTGGATCCATTCTGTCTCTTAAGATAGTAGCCTATAGATATTGACACTATTTTTTATTTTATTTTTACAAAGCAGCTGATTGGTTTAACAGAGTTGTTAAAAATATAGTGCAAAGATACTATCAAATATTTGTTTCTGATTTATGAAAGGCCAGAGTAGATGCGATGCTTGTGATAAGAGGGAGAAAAGCAAGGAAAGAAAATAAAAGTGAAGAAAGTGAAGTACTTTTTTATTGCTGGGTTGTCCAGTTGTACTGGAAATCTACTTGTACAGGTATGCATTCCTATGCCCACTCCATTGCTCTTGGCGTCTGTTGCTACGTAGTTTGCTCTTATCCGAAAGTACTACCATGTACTTGTTTCTTGAGTGATATTTCTTAATCAGTGTTATAAGAAGTTAAAGTTGCATTTCTCACCTGGCAGTAAGCCTCAATGAACTCAATGGAACTTTCTTCTGAACACACCTGCGTAGGATTGCAGTGTAAGGTAAGAATCACAAGACAAACTTTTCAGGAGATGGCAGAGTCAGTTAATATCTCAATATAAAAATAGTGCAGAGTTTTTAAAAAACAGACCTATGTTTACACTTATACCTTATTAAATGCAATACTCAGAAAAAGTCCTACTGAGCTTACTTCTTAGCATTGCAGCCTAAATGCCTTTGCTTATACAAGAACGTGATCAAAATGTATGTAAATATAAAAATACCTAGGTTAGCCAGTACAGGAATGGGCGTCTTGATGAGGAGAGGGCAGGGAAACGTTCTTTTTGCATTTGCAGATCTTTGCAAAGGGTTTCATCTTCTATCTGCTATCATTCCTCTAAAAAATCTCCTTTCCAAAGGCAGGATACTGGCTTGTTCTGATTTTTCACCTATTCCACTATGACCCTTACAGTGAGCAAGTCATTAGTGAAATGCCCATCATCAATATGGCAGGAAGTTTGCTTGTCAAAGGTTATATATTCCACAAAACCTACCATCCGGAGAATGCATACACTGCATGCCCTCAGACACACATGTGAGGTGAACCATAGTGATAGAGGAAAGAGTTTTCCCCATTCAAGTGGGGGGACTAAACTTTCTTCCACCTCTCTGGTGTGGACGCCTATGTATGGGCTGAAGGTGTCCCAAGAACATGCACAAGAATGTCCATGTTCTCTCTGCATAATTGTAATGCTGCTTTGGCCCATCAGGTGGCAGCATCTCTTTAGGTTGCCATATGATTTATTGACAGCAAAGCCCAAGGTAATGTGTTCTGTGTGAGGCTGCCCTTAGGGACCAGTCTGAAAGCCGCAGCAGCTCCAAAAGGCAGGGGCTAAGGTGCTGAGCCAGACATCCTATCATGTAGCTGTTATACCACTCTTAAACTTGGCCAGGTTTAAGGTTTTAGTTTTGCACTGCAAAACCCTA
The DNA here is from genome assembly GCF_964106915.1 of Podarcis gaigeae. Lineage (NCBI taxonomy): Eukaryota > Metazoa > Chordata > Lepidosauria > Squamata > Lacertidae > Podarcis > Podarcis gaigeae. The sequence goes on along the minus strand of NC_139679.1, from coordinate 37,579,024 downwards.
AACTAGTGACCAGCTTACTCAAAGGAGGGCCTTTGTCAGTCTGCCCAATCACTAAGATCATTGGATGAATCCCTCCTGGCTATGCTGTGTCCTATACATGTTTTTTTAGAGGTGACAAGAGGAAAGGCCTTATTAGTGGTGGCACCCGCTCTGTAGAATCACCTCCCCTCTGAATTGCAGCAATTGCCTACACCGTTGCAATTTTGGCGTGTGCTGCAAACCCCTCTGTTCTCTGAGGTCCTTGTTGGCCACCAATACCAGCTAGTTTCTTTTTAACTTAACTTTCTTTTTGCTTAGCAGCTACATTTTATTCTCAATTGTACTTTTGTCGTACTTCTTGGTTTTGCACACTTCTGGCTGTTTATGAAAAGCAATATAGAAATGTATTCATAGATTATTAGTTTTAATGCACTCTTTTCACAAAATAGCATTGCAATATGTGATGCTGCAAAAGTGCCACAATCTGAGATATGGTGTACCATCTTTCATACAGCTGTAGTCACCGTGTAAGTGTGGGAGTGATCCAATCTGACTTGTGCTGCAATGGAAAGCAGAATACCCAAGCGCTGTTCATATGCAAATCTTTTCTCCAGAGTGCATTGGGGAATCAGGGGGGAATCAGACCAGGAGGAGGAAGTCTTCTGCTCCTTGACCCAGAAAGGTTGGTGATCCCTAATTTAGCACATCCAGTCTGCTTTCAATATCATTACAATAACAAAGCAAGACAAAAGGGGATGGTTTGTGCTCTCTCTCTCATTGTGTCCGTTGCTGTTTCCTCCATGCTACATAATAAAAGAAGAGGAAACTAGTGTGGCCATTTGAAAGCGCATATGAAAGTCAGTGCTTGAGGTAAAAAAAGGTAAAGGGGACCCCTGACCATTAGGTCCAGTTGTGACCAACTCTGGCGTTGCAGCGCTCATCTCGCTTTATTGGCCGAGGGAGCCGGTGTACAGCTTCCAGGTCATGTGGCCAGCATGACTAAGCTGCTTCTGGCAAACCAGAGCAGCACACGGAAACACTGTTTACCTTCCCTCCGGAGTGGTACCTATTTATCTACTTGCACTCTGACGTGCTTTCGAACTGCTAGGTGGGCAGGAGCAGGGACCGAGCAATGGGAGCTCACCCCATCTCGGGGATTCGAACCGCCGACCTTCTGATCGGCAAGTCCTAGGCTCTGTGGCTTAACCCACAGCGCCACCCGTGCCCGATGGCCTCTCTGAGGGGTGGAGAGATTCTTCCATCACCAAGGAGCTGTTAGGAATTGTCCCTCTGTCATTGCGCTGGAATGCACTTGAAGCTACTTGAGTTCCCCAACTGTCTTTGACTCCAGCCTTCCAGCAGCTCCTATGAAAGGAAGTGATTGCTGAAAGACTCCTGTCTCAAACCCTAGAGAGATGCTGCCAGTGGCTGAGTTTGGCTTAGTTTTCGGGCATCTTTCCATGTTCCTGAATTCTGCTTTGAATCGCACCTCAGGATTGCTTCCTCCTTCCCAAAAGCTCACCGCAAGTCTGCTCTTTCCTGGTCCTCCTCCTAAATCCATGGGCATCTAAAGTTTGACATGTGCCACAGTAGATATATGCACATTTGCTTTTGTTCCTAAGCATATCATGTTCACCGTGGAAGGATTTTGAGAAGTCTCCTGAGACATATGCCATCTACTCTGCCCATATGCTGCAGATTCCCAGACTGCCATATGCTCTATGCTCTTTGGCAGGGTTGATGGATGACAGACTTTGTAGACCATCTTGAGGATCTTTATGGGGAGATGTATACTTCTCATGCTTGGATTTTCTGCTCTGGGTGCAAATGAAGATCCGGCCTTTGATGAAAAGCTATACTAAGTGTTAACAGCCTCAGTAAAGCTGTGGATGTGGCAAATGGTTGACACAGGTGTGGGTGTGCACCTTCCTCTCTATTAAAAATATGCTTGAAAGCCAGGTCAATGGGCTTGGATTAGCATTGCAATTATCAGGGCTAAGTGAGCCACCCATAAAGAAGGCTGATCGCCGAAGAATTGATGCTTTTGAATTATGGTGCTGGAGGAGACTCTTGAGAGTCCCGTAGACTGCAAGAAGATCAAACCTCTCCATTCTGAAGGAAATCAGCCCTGAGTGCTCACTGGAAGGACAGATTGTGAAGCTGAGGCTCCAATACTTTGGCCACCTCATGAGAAGAGAAGACTCCCTGGAAAAGACCCTGATGTTGGGAAAGATGGAGGGCACAAGAAGAAGGGGTCGACAAAAGACAAGATGGTTGGACAGTGTTCTCGAAGCTACCAGCATGAGTTTGACTAAACTGCGGGAGGCAGTGGAAGACAGGAATGCCTGGCGTGCTCTGGTCCATGGGGTCACGAAGAGTCGGACACAACTAAATGACTAAACAACAACAACAAAGTGAGCCACGGGCAACAGAGAGAGAAGTTGGTTGCCAACGACCCAGAAACACTCCAGAGGCAGGAGGATGATTGCTCAGGCAAAGCCTACACAGGAAATCTCTTACAGTCTCTCCTATAAGGCCCCAATGGTTAATTTAGGTGGGTGGGGCAGTTCAGTGCCTGAGAAGACTCCCCTTCCCCAGAACAGGACAGACGTTAGCACACAGCATAGTGGGACAAAGGCAATGACCCATGGGCCTCAAGGGGGCATACTGGGGCTGTTTCCAGGATTGATTTGTTTTCATAAACTGAAAAGAGAAGTATCAGGCAGGGAACCATCCGGTGGGATATCCAGCCTCATATAACAAACATGCTTAACTCTAATGAATCATCACCACCATCATCATAATTTAATTATGTATACCCCGCCCATCTGGCTGGGTTTCCCCAGCCACTCTGGGCAGCTTCCAGCAAAATATAAAAACAAAAAAAGCATAAAGGGGTTAAGACCATAGAGTAAGCAGTCCTGCCAGGCTTAGCTAGGTCACTCCCCATCATCTTGGAAGGAAGGGTTACCAAACTCTCTTGTTCTTCTTTCACCATTTGAACCGTAGAGGTAAGGAGGACAAAGCTGCATGCTCCAAGCTTAGACCGTGGGGCTTAAGCAAGCAATCTTTGTGTTCCTAGACAAATAATTTAGAAACATTTGCCATTTTGGGAGCTTAAGTTATACTGCCTATCTTTTCTTGCTGCCGTGGGGAAAAGCACATGAATCTGACTTTTGAAGAGTTTGTAAGTAAACCATTTTTAACTTACAAAATGTTTGGTCTCTTTCTATGCTATGAGAGGGGAGCTTTGGAAGAAACTTAGAAGGGGATATTGTAAAGGTCCAGAAGTCTAGATTTCCACACTTAATTTTGCTGCATTTTTGTGATTTTAAATCTTTGTTGGAATTCTCTCTCACCAAAGAGTACTTTCTCCGAACCTCCATCTAAGCATCCAGGGAGTTCTTCTTTTATTTTACCTAGTGGTTTTTTCCCCTATTACCCAAAATACAAAAACCAACACATCACACACAGCCACCCAAGGCATTGTGGGGGAGCAAGGATGGTCATCACTGCAGCTGCCTGACCTGGAACTCCTTTTTCGGAGCTGAATCCTTAAAAGGAAAAACAAAAAACTGTGCCAGAGCCTGTGCCTGCCTCCCGAAAGCATGTCCCCCACCCCTGTAAGCTTAGCAGGGATGAGTATAATGATTACACCCCCTGCCAGCGTACGGTGTGTGTTTTTTATTTCCTTTCAAGGGCTCAATGCTGGGCTGGGCAGCTATGGCAGTCTCTCTCAGCCATTTGTTCCTGCAGCTGCCCACTCTCAGCATCGGGTAGCTGGGGTGCCCATTCTGGGGGTGGTGGACCACACTTGCTTGGCAAAGTTGCCAGGGTGGTGCTTTGGCAGAGGGCTCCAAGGTGCTGGACTTGGCCCCACGATGTGCTGCAAGTTGCAGCTTATAAGGGGGCAGCTGCAAACTGAGCTGAGGGTATTATTTATATATAAAAGTTGTTGCCCGCTTTTCATTAGGAAATAACCCGGAAGCAGGATATGGTACCCATAAAACACAGTATATAAAAAAGCATGTTCTAGCAGTAAACATTGAAACAGGACGACAGAAGAGAGCACATACCCCCTTCAAATAACAAAGGACAGTGACACAGATTCCGTCAAAAGGCTGGGTGTACAAGTAGGCCGTCCGGTGAGGCTAAAAGCTTATAAGACTGCATTGTGGCCTCAATATTGGCAGGGATGTCAGGCATCCAGATAAAAACCCCACCAATTTTTTAAAGTCTGTTTTCATTGCTATTTTTAACAAATATTTTATACTATTTAATGCAAACCTCAGGACATTGTTTTCAGATGAAGCTGCACACAGATCCTACTAATTTAATAAAGTATCAGCAACGTGTGCAGAAGGCTACTTGCAAACGTGCAACAGATCCACTTCTTGCACTTAAAGCACTTCCAATGCACACTTAAAGCACATGAGTTTCCCGCTCAAAGAATCATGGGACCTGTAGTTTCCCCTCTCACAGAGCTACAGTTCCCAGGAGAACCCTTCAAACTACAAGGGAGGGGGAGAGGAAAGCCACGTGCTTTAAATGTGTGGTGGGTGTGCTATAAACGTATATTGTGGATCTTTCTTGCTAGACTATTGAAGTCGGTCTCTTAAGGATCACCTTCAGGCACACATTGTACGAGACCTTAACTCCTTACCAGAGCAGCTTGTCATCCACATCAAGCGATATTGAATTTTGGCTTGTTTGTTTGCTTGCTTTTTCAATCCCTGTGCGCTGATTCCAAAAATATATTTACCGTATTTTTTGCTCTATAAGACTCACTTTTTCCCTCATAAAAAGTAAGGGGAAATGTGTGTGCGTCTTATGGAGCAAATGCAGGCTGTGCAGCTATCCCAGAAGCCAGAACAGCAAGAGGGATTGCTGCTTTCACTGCACAGTGATCCCTCTTGCTGTTCTGGCTTCTGAAATTCAGAATATATTTTTTCTTGTTTTCTTCCTCCAAAAACTACGTGCGTCTTGTGGTCTGGTGCGTCTTATAGAGCGAAAAATACGGTATATATTTATTTAAAGGATGCTCCCTGTTTGCTGTCTTAATCTCGCCTTCCTCCAAGACTGTAATCAACAAATTCACTCTTATGAGCCAGGGCTTCTGGATTTTACCTTTGTGTGTGCCTCATTGACATGCATCATCTTAGCCTAGAAGTATTAACGAAAAGGAGACTTGTCGGATCATCCATTGTACCCAAGGGTTAGTTACTTCCTGAGGCCATGTCCAAAGCCAAGGGCGGAGAGCTGATAGCCATGAAATGCTGGAAACCACTGCACTCCTCTTTTTTAAAAAAACAACAACCCAGCCTCCTAGGACCAATTTCAGGGTGTTTGATCAAGGCAGCACAGGAGGCGTGTGGTTAAATCCCCAACCCAACCCACCCCCAGCTTCTAGCGGAACAAATTTAATTACCTGCCTCCAACATCTCATTACTGCCTCTTGCCTTCATGTTTCCTGAATCTACATGGTGCAATGTCATCTCACTTGGACAATCTAATTTCAAGCAGAAACATGGCTGCATGGAAGGACACGGTCAGCGTGCTCCGCTATATTTGCAAGTGCTGGAGGGTTCTCCTGCTAGGACTACATTGCTAGAGGTGGAGAAGAAATGTGTCCTGCTGTAAAAATGTCCATAAATGTGTCTGGAGGCTTTTTACAGCTAGAGAGGGAAACTTAGGGTCCTCCAGATGTTGGTGAACTGCAGCTCTCACCATCCCTGACCATGCTGTCTAAGGCAGTGGCCAGTACAGAGTGCAGGAGAGGGAATAGCAATAACAATAATAATATCCTCCCATTCTCGGGGCCCACTGTGATGATGTAAGCTTCTCCAGAGACTTGAGATGGTAGGTGTCAAGACTTCAGGGAATCCTATCGCTCCCACAGTGGGATGTCAAGAAGCAGAAAAACAAGAAGAGTTCTTACCAAGTAGTTTATTCAATATTCACAGAGAGAGACGAAGGGATGCGGTCCCTCTTAGATAATGGCATTGCTCCACGTAAAGTTCTACCCTCTCAGGCCCTGGATCCTCAGGATTTTTGCACTGGGTCACTCCAAATTCACCATCAGATCACATAGCATGTCCATGGCCACAGCCTGCACCAAAAAAACCCACATATCCACTGTTTCGCGGGACCACAATGGTGCAAAAACATGGTTACAAGGCACAGATCCACATGGACCCTCAGGATGTTAGCACTGGGTCACCCCAAATTCACCATCAGTTTTCTCACCTCCCCCCAAACCCCGGGACGATGAGCCCAGCCACCTTTTATTCACAGACACATAAGCACTACACTACAGAATGGCCATAAAGCTGTACGTTCAACCACTGAAATACACACCCAATATGTAGCAATGGAGATTTATGTTACTGCTTTATGAGTGAACACTGTGTTTTATTAATGGACTCTGTATTTTTGGAATTACCTAAGAGCCACCAATAGGGAATTCTAGAATCTGACAGCTAACCAATGGGGTACTACCAAACAGCGACCCCTATTGCTGAAAACAAGTAACCAGCAAGGAATGCTTCAGCTCAGCCGTTGCACTGTTGACTGAACACCCCCTGCTGTGCAGATAATGGAGAAAGCTCATAAATTGTATCCCTTCTTACGTCCTGGCCAAGTCTATGACGCTGGTGTAAACCCTGGTGCACCAGGAACCCAGAATAACAGCAAATAACATCCGCTCATACGCCAGCGACTGGTAAGACTTGTCAACCTGTTATTCCAAAGTCTTCCTAGATTATAAAGCTCCAAATTCCAGGCCAAAAGAGAGAAGGTCTGGAAAGAGTGAGCCATGCAATAGGCACCACCAGTGAAAAGGCCCTGCTGTGTGTAGCTCCTGCCCTGTCATTTGATAGGGTGCCCACTTGCCCTCCTTCTTGACATGGAATACTCTCTATTGGAGTCTCCAGGTGCAATATAAAGACCATAAGAAGGGAGAGCAGGGAGCTTGAAGTTCCCAACAGCTGTTAAGTAAGCAAGCACACAGGTCACCTTTGTCACAGGTGTGTCACGCCAATGTCCTGGCCAGGCCTGCACCCAATCTTGTTTACACTCTTATTTGTTCTCAGTAGCCAAAATCATATACAACATATACAAGGAGAAAAGTTGTTTTCCTTCATTTGCAAGGAATTGTACAAAACAAAGTGGCACTAATAAAGAAAAGTTCCAGGTTGGCAACAGAAAGCAAACTAAAAATGCTTTTGCAATTTGTCAGAGCTATCCAGCAATATCAAGTTATAGGGAAACTGGTGCTATTAACAATTAACCCTAGTTGGTTAATTGCTTTGGCAACTTCCATGCACATGACGTCTGATGCTAATTCCCCCCCCCAAAGAGTTAAATGAGATTCAGGTGAGGGTCAGACACCTTGTCAATCCCAGCAGGTATATAACAGGAAGACCCGGCCTGCCCAGGCCGATGTGGCCTGATTATGGTGGAGTTTTGAGCAGTTCTCCCTCCACTGCTGGTTTTGCTGGGGAAGCATAAAAGTCTGAAGACATGGGGGCAACACCAGGATCCCAAAGCTTAAAAGGCCAGGGAAGGTGGGAGGTCATGTGTCCTTCCCGAAATTTGACCATTGGGAGCATTTCAAGCCCTATAAATCAGTGTGACAGTTTTAGTCCTCTGGTGACAAGGGGAAGAGGAGGAACTAGAAAACGGGCAGGAGCATTTGGTGGGGATGAAGGTGGCATTTCCATAGATGAGGGAAAATATGGGAAATAGGGAGGGAGTGTGAGAGAGGGGGGGGGTAATTTAAGGGTTCTGGTTACAAGGGGAAAGCTGGTCCGGAGCAGAAATTGGAAAGAGGGCAGATGGAATTAGATGTGGTTAAAGGGGGCATTTGCAGAGCTATGGAGGAGCAAGAGGAGGCATTGGGAGATAAGAAGGAGAATTTGTCAGTATACTCAAATGTCTCTCTTTTCCATTCCTCAGCTGATAAAGGATGCAGAGCCCTCAAATATTCCATAGTACCTTCACACAATGCATTTTCACTGCTGGTAGCATATATACATTCTAAATATTTGAGCTGTGGCCACATCCAAAGATTTGCAAACCCAAACTGCATGTAACGTGGAATATCTACGGAAGTGGTTTTAAATATCTGTGGAAGTGGTTTTAAAACTTTCTGACTTAAGCATAGAGGTCATAGAATCACAAAGTTGGAAGGGACCACGAGAGTTATCTAGTCCAACCCCCGGAAATGCAACGTGGAGCTCAAACCCACTATCCTGAGATTAAGAGTCTCATGCTCTTCTGAGGGAATCCTTTCCACATCAAAAGGAACTGGTATATTCTAATCTAGGCCCGTGCAAGCAGGTTGTGAGCCATGCCTGATGGGCCTAACTCTCTTCCTACAAACATGGTGTGGTGGGTATAACTGTTGCTGCTGTGCTATAATATTAATTATTATTAATAGCAGTAATAGTCGTGCTGCATCATGCACCCCAATACACGAGCAGTGAGAGACTCGAGGAGTTCCAGTACTTACCCAGGATTTGGTTTCCTTGAAATGAAGAGACTGTGGTGTCTTTAGGTTATATAGTTTTCTGTACACTTATATACAACCTGAGTTAAAGATGGAGGGGAATATAGCATTAACACTGGGTTTCCTGAGGAGCCTCAAACTTTGGATCCAGAACGGAGCAAGACAAGCCTGTGTCTCCAGCTTCCAGCATCAGCCCAAACTTACCGTACTCATGCACAGACCCCTTGGCCTATTGTTCTGCATCCTAGGATGATGTGCCAGCCAGCCAGGTAAGCTGGGGAAAGGCCACCCATTTGTCCCTATGGCAACAGGGCAACTTCTTTGGATATGTAAATGGCTAGCTCAAGCTATTACCCAAACAAAGGAACTGGTTTGGCTGGTTTCCCCTTAAATAGATACAGGGTCACAGGTCTGGGAAGGATTCAGACTGACCCCTCAAACCTCAAACAGGAATCACAATGTTTTCATTTTTTTGTGGAACCTGAACTGCCATTACTCTTCTCTTGAAGATCCTTTTATGAGCTTTCAAGGAACCGCAGGTATCCAGCCTGAAAATTCCTGTCTTTCTTAAGCTATCTGCCCAGTTAAACAGCTTTCTGCAGTGCACCTCATATGCTAATAATAATAACAATAACAATTTTATTATTTGTACCCCACCCATCTGACTGAGTTGCCCCAGCCACTCTGGACAGCTTCCAACACACATAAAAACATAATAAAACATCAAATATTAAAAGCTTCCCTATACAGGGCTGCCTTCTAAAAGTTATATAGTTATTTATTGCCTTGACATCTGACGTGAGGGCGTTCCACAGGACAGGCGCCACTAGCAGGAAATGGACTGTTGTAGTCAGGATCATGGACAAGTCAATGCCTGGTTGAAGAACATTCTTGCCATATGCAAGAAATTGGATTAGATGTAGTGGGAGAAAGCAGCATTTGTTGAGTTTCTGTCCTTCATACAAAGTGTTCCTTCTGTATGGAAGAATGCTAACAGTGCTAAACTGGGACACTGGGACACTGGCAGGCAGTGGCATTCATGAAGGCCCAAAAATGGGATTTCAGTTAGGTTTGGAACCTGAACACGTCCTGTCACATACAAGCACTTTCTTTTATATCCCAGTAGCGTTGGTGGTTCATACAACACCAGTGGATGGTCTGGATTCAGATCCTGCTCTGCTGTATTCTTTTTGGTGCCTGCTAAAAACATTATGGTTTAGACAAGCCTAACCGGATGTTTAGAAAGCTGATGTGAATTTTCTTTAGTTTCAGTCTATTGTTGTAACTTTTTTATGTTTTACATTATTGTATTTTATGTATTACATTATTGTAAAAAATCTTAGCGATAATTTTGTTGTTTTAGCCTTTTTTTGGAAAACCACTTTGAGGGGTTTTTCTACAATCAAGCGACATATAATTTTCTACAATCAAGCAACATAAACAATGCCTCTTTCTCTCTCACACACACATGCATACACACCTCCTACACAACAACATCATTTAGTTTGATGGCTAATCCAGTCCTTTGTATTTTCAGAGCAAGTTTGTGTGACAACATCAATGTGGTAAGAAGCACGATTCTGCATCATGTCTGCAAATCTCTCCATTTTGACATAAGTGGGAGTAAATGTGAATGAAGCTATTGGGAAGTTGAATACAGTGGTACCTCGGTTTAAAAACAGCCCCGTTTACGAACAATTCGGGTTACAAACTCCACAAAACCAGAAGTAGTGTCTCGGTTTGCGAACTTTACCTCGGTCTAAGAACGGAATCCGAATGGTAGAAGGGCACCGGTGGCGGGAGGCCTCATTAGGGAAAGCACGCTTCAGTTTAAGAACGGTTTCGGTTTAAGAACAGACTTCCGGAACGGATTAATTTCATAAACCGAGGTACCACTCTATGGGAGGCTATTTTTGCTCACCTAACTCCACTGACAGGGATTTAGGAAGCTGCCAGGGTTTTCATTTGCAATTCCACACATAGGTTTTTTAGGTGTGAATGTGTGTAATACACAGCGTCATGTTGATTGTGAGCACATTAATAGGATGGCTGCACAGAGGCAGATTCAGACCTTGGCTGCACCATCATTGCACTAACTGCAAGTCATTTCTTAATATTTATTTAGAGTTCAGCTGGTGATTATTTAGTGCATTGCTAGGACTCAAGCTTACCAGAAAGCAAATATCTTCTGAATGCAAACCCTCCCCTTAAACCCCAGACGTGGGGGTTTGTTATTATCACTGTTATTTTTATTTATTGTATTTCTTGCCATAACCAGTAACCAGGGTGGTTATTTCTTCTGGGTCACGTGGCCAGCATGACTAAGCCGCTTCTGGTGAACCAGAGCAGCACACGGAAACACCGTTTACCATCCCGTGGGAGCGGTACCTATTTATCTACTTGCACTTTGATGTGCTTTTGCTAGGTTGGCAGAAGCAGGGACCGAGCAATGGGAGCTCACTCTGTTGCGGGGATTCGAACTGCTGACCTTCTGATTGGCAAGTTCTAGGCTCTGACTTCCCCCAAAGAATCCTGTGACTTCCTAGTTTCCCCTCACAGAGCTACAATACCCAGTATCCTTAGCAAACTACAGTTCTCAGGATGAGGAATGAGATTTAAATGTGCACTGAGTGTGCTTTGAAGGTAAAGTGTCGACTCAGTGGCCATAGGTAGAGAAAGATAAAGAAAATGAGTCCCTTGCATTTGTCTTGTTCAGTGATCTCAGGGACGAACGTTCTGTACAGTGGTACTTCGGGTTAAGTACTTAATTCATTCTGGAGGTCTGTTCTTAACCTAAAACTGTTCTTAACCTGAAGCACCACTTCAGCTAATGGGGCCTCCTGCTGCCGCCATGCTGCTGGAGCACGATTTCGGTTCTCATCCTGAAGCAAAGTTCTTAACCTGAAGCACTATTTCTGGGTTAGCGGAGTCTGTAACCTGAAGCGTATGTAACCTGAAGTATATGTAACCTGAGGTACCACTGTATTATATTATGGAGACATGCAAATTCTCATGCATGCAAATTCATCAGGCATTCATGGATTTGGGCCCCCTCCTCAGGTACAGCACCCCATGGAGAAGGCAAGACATACAAACTGCCCAAGACACACAAACTTTGCACATTCGCTGTGCAAAGTTGGTCTTGGGGCCTTGGGAAATGCCCAACCTGGTCACCCTCTGGAGCTGGCCTTCGCCCAGTGAAGTTGCAAGGGGTGGGGGACAGGAGTCTGAATTCTTCAGGGCAGGGCAGAGGAGAGGAGAGACAAATCTCCCTGGAAATTCAGTGAGGAGTACCTGCAATGGTTGGAGGGGACGGGACGTGGGTCTTTTCCATACATTCTTCAGCGAGGGTGGGCGGGTCTTTACTTAGCCCAGCAGCACAGCCGTTCTTCCAGGGCTCTTCTGTTTACCCAACAACACAGCAGGAGTAACTCCGGATTTAGATCAGCGCTAACAACCCCTCCCCACCCCGCTAACCCCGCCCGAAACCTCTCACATATCTGCTGCGAGGTTTTCGAAACGGGGGTGCGCACGCGCGCTTCCGTGGGTGCGTAAAAGCTCCTTGTTTCATCGGAAATAAGCGTTTATGAATTCCACCACCCTCTCCCTGCTCCCACCAAAAGAGGGGGGGGGGAGAAAACAAAATAAACCACGTTCGCGGGTCAAGGCTAAAGAACGATCAGCTTCCAAGCATGCTCCTTTCCTGCCCGAGTAAATGTTTAATCGCCCGCTGAGAATTAGTAGCTGTTTTAGGAGTAGGAACTCGCGCCTGCCGTCGCCTCCTCCACCAGCGAGCGAGTCTAAACCAGTTAGGGAAGAAGTACCCTGCCTCCCACCCCCTTTTACACAGCCTCTCTCCCTCTGCTTAAGTTAGCTATCCTGGGAAGGTGCATTGGCAGCTATCAACAGATGGAAGGGCAGGGAGAGGGAGGAGACGCGAGAGAGAGAGGAGGTCTTTATTACGCGCCGCACAATACCCAAAGCCCTGGGGGACCTCTTCCAGCTGGGCTCAAGAGGGCAAAGTCAGGCAGGAGAGCAACTCGGGAACTTTTCAAAAGAGCTTGAAAGAGCCACTGTGGAGTTCCCCACTTCTTTCCCCGCTTTTGCTTTTTGAAAGGGAGGGCGGCATCGCTTGGGAAGCGAAGGTGGCTCTGATTTCATTTGGCAGCGCCTAGGATAGCGCGCATCGGGAGGCCAGCCTTTTTTTGGAGGAAGGCTTCTTCCTCCTGCTGGCGTGCTCCAAACTTGCCTGGATGGGGTCTGCCCGGTGGAAGAGACTCTGCCTTTTGTTCCTGATAGGGATAACGTTCTCGGTCATCTTTTACGGGCACTACTACACCACGACGGATTCATCCAGGTAAGTCAGGAGGGCGGGGCGCGGTGGTGGTGGTGGTGGTGGAGAAATGTTCCCAAAAGCAGCGTCGCGGGAGAAAAACACAGCCCTGCCTAGCATGCTTTGGGAACAGCCGGCTGCTCAGAAATGAGGGGCATGCCTTGTGTGTTTGGGGGAAAGGCGCAATCCCCCAAAAAATCAAAACCAGGGGAACCTGGCAATCGTCTTGGAAACAGAACAGGAAAGAGCGGTGTGCGCACCGCACTTTCCAAGCGCGTTTTCTTTGCTCCCGAAAAAAAAAAAAAGAATCATGGGAACTGTAGTTTACATCTCGCAGGGCGATAGTTCCCAATACCCTTAAACAAGCTACAGTTCCCATTCTTCTTTGGGTTGGGGTGGGGAGAGAAATGTGCTTTTAAGGTATGGTGTGTGTACCCAGCCTCGGAATCTTGCTCAATATTCTTTTGTTTGCGTGTGGTTTATTTTGATCCGATGGGGTTGCGACCCAAACCGCAGCTGTATCTAAAAACATCGTGCAAGTTCGTTTATTTTTAAAGCGAGGGGGAGTTTTAAACCTGGAAGAACCTCAAAGCTTGATTTCGGAGATGTGACTGCACATGTCGCTTTACAATGGAACACACGCCCTCCGAGGCGCGGGCAGATATGTGTGCAGAAACAAAGCCCACAGCAACAAGGCTACCTCTCCTGGAGAGCGAGGAAGGGCAGGCAAGAGTTGGGAGAGAAGAAGGGTATTGTACTCCCAGCTCCCAAAAGGCTAGGAATAAAAAGCAGGCCAGGCATGCTAATTAAGTTCAGCGGAGTGAGTAATGCATGGGAAGCAGAGAGTTGAGGCTTCCAGACGCCTGTGCGTTCAAGAGTTCCTAGCCATGAGCGCACATTCCCACACAGTGGGGCCAGGAAGACCAAGCAGGCGAATGCAGGGTTCTTAAGAGGGTGCCACTAAGTGGCTTCAGGTTTGAAGATGGGGCGCTGTGCATGGTTGCAGCGTGTCCTGTCTTGTTTGTTGACATGCAGGGTGCTGTTGTCCCCCCACACACAGGGACAAGAGAGCAAAGTGCAGCTCAGATTTTGCACTTCATTTAGCTGCTATGTCCTGCACCCTGCAGATGTTTTGGACCATAACTCTCCTCAGGCCCAGCCAGCTGGTGGGAGTTGTAGTTCAGAGTGTCTGCTGGGCGCCAGCTTGACGAAGTCTATGTTGTGAAGTGGCTGCAAGATGGTTCACCCACATTAAGTTCACTAAGCTTAAAGGACTTGTCCTACAGCTCATGGGCTCCTAGATACGGATGTCATCTGCTTTCATTACGGCTGAAGAGTTGGATGAGGGGCTCAGAAGGGATGATTCTCTCGGAACAGGTTGGGACCCAAAACTTAGATCCCAGATAACCGAAACCATTTGGCAAGCATCTAAAGAAAACTTGCTTTAGGCTCCACACTTCATTTCATCCTTAAGTTCAGCTTTTACTTTATACTGTCCACCCACCCATGTTTGAAAGGAGAAGGGTGAAGTTTCACATGGCACCCGCAACTACCCATAGATCTGAGTGCGAGACCCTCCCTCCTTTTTGTATTTTCACTTTGCATTCAATAGTTTTGAATGTAGCAGTATGTTCTATGAATTTCATGTCTAGTTGTGTATCTTTTGGTTAAAATGACCATATAAAACACTTTATGGACTACCTGTGGTGTGGGGAATCTTTGGCTGTCTGGATGTTGCTGAACTACAACTCCCATCATTATTGCCATACTCTCTGGGGCTGATGGGAGTTGTAGTTCAGCTACATCCAGAGGGCCAAAAGTTCCCCATACCAAATGTAGTCCATAAAGTGTTTTGTATACATCAATAATCTTTAAAGCTCTAGTGGGGTTGGCCAGGACTATCTCCATGTTATACTTGCAAGAGGTGAGACATAGTGAATTCCTTAACTTCATCCAGCAGGTTCATAGTTTAGCTTTGAGTTATGGGTGGCCAGCGCATAGGGGTTATATTGAACAAATATTTTCTCAGAATAAACTCATCAAGATAACTTTTTTAAAAATAAAAGAATGGAAATGGTTTACTGAATATTTACAGATACAGTGGTACCTCAGGTTACGAACTTAATTGGTTCCGCAGGTCCGTTCTTAACCCGAAACCATTCTTAACCTGAGGTGTGCTTTCGCTAATGGGGCCTCCCACTGCCGCCGCGCCACTGGTGTGCAATTTCTGTTCTCATCCTGGGGCAAAGTTCGCAACCTGAGGTACTACTTCTGGGTTAGCGGAGTTTGTAACCCAAAGTGTTTGTAACCCAAAGCGTTTGTAACCCGAGGTACCACTGTACAGTGGAACCTTGTGTTAAGGACGGGATCTGTTCCGGAGGCCCATCCGTAACACAGAACTGATGCGAGGCAAAGCGTTGCATCTACGCACATTCATGGTGCAATTTAGCACTTCTGCACATGCACGAGCAGCGAAACCCAGAAGTAACCCATTCCAGTACTTCCGGGGTGCTGCGCGACGCAACATGAAAACATGTAACCTGAAGCGGATGCAACATGAGGTATGACTGTAAATTGTAAACAGATAAGAACATTGGTGAAGGGACGCCGGTGGCGCTGTGGGTTAAACCACAAAGCCTAGGACTTGCTGATCAGAAGGTCAGTGGTTCGAATCCCCGCGACGGGGTTAGCTCCCGTTGCTCGGTCCCTGCTCCTGCCCACCTAGCAGTTCGAAAGCATGTCAAAGTACAAGTAGATAAATAGGTACCGCTCCGGCAGGAAGGTAAACGGTGTTTCCGTGCATTGCTCTGGTTCGCCAGAAGCGGCTTAGTCATGCTGGCCACATGACCCAGAAGCTGTACACCGGCTCCCTTGGCCAGTAAAGCGAGATGAGCGCCGCAACCCCAGAGTCGGTCACGACTGGACCTAATGGTCAGGGGTCCCTTTACCTTTACCTAAGAACATTGGCAGGATTACTGTAATAACCAGCAGCTTCATAAGAGTATATATTTAAAGAAGATGAATAAATGCGCAAATTAAGTTAATTTGGATATGCAGAAGATATGCAAAACAGGGCTTTCCCTTTGCACCTCTAAATCTGTGGTGGCAGGTTGGGGGAATCCCCAGAGCAGGTCTAGAGCACTCCTGGGGGAAGGAGAGAGGGGAAAGGTCTTGTTGTATGAGCAGACCTTGTTCCATACACAGATACCCCACTTGGCTTTATGTTGAATGCCACCCACAGTTTGTGGTTTTAAGTACAAAACAACCCTGAATCTGAATCTGTACTTCCCTGACCCCAATAGGTGGGTAGAAGTTACCGCTGGTAGTTGCTGGAGCCCCCAAAAGACAGCATCTTGCATGCTGGACAGGTGGCTGAGCTAGGCAGGCAAGGGACCCACTGGATCCTAAGCTGGCCCTCCGCAACTGGCGCTGCTGGGCCTCTTTGCTGAGCAAGCCTGGGACATGGCATAGTGAAAATGGGAATGCCTGTTAAAAAAGCACCCCTTTTCTTGCAGAGCAATCCAAACCTCTGATCACCTGTGCCGGAGGTGGGATTTGGATGGGGGTGGAGATGTCCCCTCCACGCAGACTTAGCCACCTCTGCTGACCTCTGCTGATGGAGGAGCCTTAGCCCCCAATGTTTCAAGGCATACAATAGAAGGAGGGACATCCCTGAACTGAATGGGTCATGTTCAATGTACTGCTAAGTCGCAGAACAACCTTTGCTTGCACAGTGGCCAGGCGTGATGGCTCAGTTGACGGAGCACGAGACTCTTAATTTCAGGATCATGGGTTTGAGCCCATGTTGGGTGAGAGATTCCTGCACTGCAGGGGGTTGGACTAGATGACCCTCGTGATCCCTTCCAACTCTATGAGTCTATGGACTGGGCTGCCCCCCTCCCCACTCCCGTGCCATCTAAATATGTTGTGGGGTTTCCTCCAATCCTCCAGAGCAGATTGGGAGATGGCATGGTGTGCACAGGGGGAGGAGGGGAGGGAAAGTCCCATCTTCCAATGAGGAAAAGTCATTCTGCTCACAAACTTCTTTAGTTGAATACTGCCCATTATCTCAAGAACTTGAAAGGCATTCCATATCCAAGCTACTTACGGTTTAAAAGCTCTCTCTGCCCCCCTCCTCCTCCTCAGTTTTACTGCTATGGCCCAACCTTCTCAACATGACTAAGTTCACAGTGAAATGGACACATTTGTCTTTGTTGTAAAACAGAAAAGTTCTAATTACAGATAGGTAGCCGTGTTGGTCTGCCATAGTCAAAACAAAAAAAATTCCTTCCAGTAGCACCTTAAAGACCAACTAAGTTAGTTCTTGGTATGAGCTTTCGTGTGCATGCACACTTCTTCAGATACTTTCGTGTGTATCTGAAGAAGTGTGCATGCACACGAAAGCTCATACCAAGAACTAACTTAGTTGGTCTTTAAGGTGCTACTGGAAGGAATTTTTTTTGTTTAGAAAAGTTCTAAGTTATAGGATTGCCATACATCCAGATTTGGCCAGATATATCCAGAATACTGCAGTCAGCAGCATTGTCAAGGCGGAAATTGGCACTGACGTACTGGAAAATCCGGACATACGGCAGCCGATGTCGGCAGTGCCTTTTAAAAATAAAAATAGCTCAAAAACGGCATTTTTTTAAAAAGCAATTTTGCCCCAAAAGCTCAACCACTTTGGGCAAAACTTAAACAAGTTCAACAACTGTCTGGATTTTCACGGTTTGAAATATGGCAACCCTAAAGTTAGAGTTTGTGGGCAATTCTTTACTGTTCATGTCCTTCAGGGCAGCTCCTTGGAGTTTAGGAGGCATAATGGCCCAGCCTGTTTCCCAACCTCTTCCTTTCAATTGAGCAAACAACACATTTTGTCAGGTCTGTGAGGGTCGAAGTTCTGATATCTCTTATCCAACCTCCCCTCCCCACCACCCCACAACAATTCCAGTGGAAAGATGGATGACAATTGCCCCAGAATTTTCCAGAATGATAGGAGGTAATAACGTGTCCTATCTTTATTGAGATGGAAAGTTCAGTTTTTCATCTCAAATCGCTTATCAGAACTTTCCATTTCCCACACCATTGCCCTGCTGGTATACGTATAGTCTAGTTGCAAAATAAACATTTGGGTCTCATTCCTTCTTTTCCCCTCTCTTTCTTTTTATACATCAAATTGACTTCCTCCTCACTGCATGTTTTCAGAGGGGCAGGATCTGGTAAATCTGCACCAGAGTTTTTCCTTACGAAGAAAGCAAATGGCAAGGAGCACAAGAGCAGTGGACTTGTAATCTGGTGAACCGGGTTTGCGTCTCCGCTCCTCCACATGCAGCTGCTGGGTGACCTTGGGCTAGTCACACTTCTCTGAAGTCTCTCAGCCCCACTCACCTCACAGAGTGTTTGTTGTGAGGGAGGAAGGGAAAAGAGATTGTTAGCCGCTTTGAGACTTCTTAGGGCAGTGATAAAGTGGGATATCAAATCCAAATTGACCCCCATTTCTAGGCCAACTAAGGGCGAGCTAAATGCTCCTAATGAAAACTAGAGCACAGGGAAACACAGCCTTTGGAGGCTGGGATTTGTATCAGATGAGCTGTGGAGGGGAAGGTCCCTTTCTCTGCTCCAGCCTCTAGCTGGTGTTCACCTGTAGAGTTAATAATAATAATAATAATAATAATAATAATAATAATAATAATAATAAATTTTATTTATACCCCGCCCTCCTCAGCCAAGACCGGGCTCAGGGTGGCTAACACCAAATATAAAAACAATTGACTGAAATACAGCTTAAAAAACAAGACTAAAATACATTAAAACATTAAAATACAGCCTCATAGAGTTACATGCACATTTGCCTGTATATGGAACCTCACAGGCGTCTCTTCTCATCCTAAAATTATATGAGTCCATGGGAAAGAAGCTGGTGGATGGGATGAGAGAGATATACTATTTTCAGCAGGGAAATGGCCGGTGCGGAAAGGATTAAGCAGCCTCCTGTAATGGTTCTAAGGGGTTGCTCATGAGTAAGAAGATGCCTATCTCCCTGGTTGGGTGCAAACACCTGGTTGGGCTGCCAAAGTGAACCTCCTCTGTCCGGACAGCCACTCACCCGTGGCTGACTCAGTCGCTGGCAGAATCCGTGAGTGGACGTTTCTTAAACTTCTTCCAGCTCTTTGACACCTAGTCTCCGCCTACCCTCTCTGCGCGAAAGCCTTCTGCGCAGGGAGGGCGTGGGCAACGGAGGACCTCTACTCTCCCCGTTGGTCCCCGGCAAGGAGTCATGGGACCGCCTCGCCACTTCCCCCACCTGCCCCCCTTCTCCACTGGTGCTACATTGATTCTCTTCCCCAGAAGATGGGCTGCTTCTCCCGATCCCTGGACGCTCTCTGGAATCCCTCTGGCTTTTGCGCTCTCCCTCCAGTACTGATGCCAGTTCCCTGACACCTCCCCCCCCCAGTTATTTGTCAGAAAGAAAGATTTATTACACACATTTGTCTGTAACGTCTACTGTGCTCCTAATAGCAATAAATTGTAGGTGGAAGCTCCTTTCTCTGGATGAAGCAATGCCTTCAGAGGCACAAGGCCTTAGGGGAGAAGACTGGAGGAAATAAAGACTTCCTTTGAGGATGCTTCGTAACAGCCATCTTGCTCCCTTGTAGACCTAGCTAACATTCTACTTAACCAAAAATAACACTTGCTGTGCTTTTGGACAATGATAATTTTCCCCAGACACTGGGTCATATTTGAGGAACTCAGCCATTCCTGGGACTATGCTCCAGAAGCTGAAATCAGGTCAGATCCTTTGAATAGCTCCTAAATAAGACCACCGTTTTTTGCTGTGTTTCCTGATGCTGACTGTCCGGTACCTTGGATAAACTTGGTTCACAAACTTGGTTCCCAGACTTGGGTCTCCAGCTGTTTTTGGACTACAACTCCCATCATTCTTAGCTGGCAGGACCTCTGGTCAGGGATTATGGAAATTGTAGTCCAAAAGCAGCTGGAGACCCAGGTTTGGGGAACCTTGGTCTAAATAGAGCACCACAACATTTGGCAAGGAGCCTATCTGTGGCTGCCCCCCAAAAGATCTTAAAACACAGCTCAAAACCAACTGATTTAGATGCCTCTAGCTTCCACTTCTTCCTTTTATTTGCTGATTCCAGTCCTTGCAGGATTCCCTGCTCTGCATACAGATCACCCAGTATCTCCACAGGCAGTGCCTAGAAATCAGGATGCAATTTCTAGGGTCCTTGCCTGATACATTTAATTAGACTACTATTCCTAACCCTCCCTAGGTCTAACATGCGGCTCCTAATCCTGTTTTTTTCTGTCAGACAAAAAAATTGACTGTTGTTGGCGCAAGTCTTTCACACAAATGACCCGGGCGAGACCTGCCTTTATTGCTTTGTAATTCAAGGAACTATGGTAACTGTGAACTGCCACTGAGGTAACCACAACAAAACTTCAATTGCCCTACACATTAGCCACTTATTCAGAGTTTTGCAATTGAGTCAATTGCGTGCTTTTAACAAGTTTACTGATTAGAACGGAATTACATGGTGTCATAATAAAAGTAGAATGTGGAGGGTAATTGAGGCAATAGTTTTAACGCAAATAATTTATTTCTGGTAAAGCCAACGTCGAATCTGACCTCAAGGCAACGCACTTGGTCAGGGAAGATTTATATCAAATTGGATGGAGATGCCAGAAGGCTGCGAGCTTTTAGCATATGGTGATTAATATGCTTAAAGATGCATTTCAGATGGACACTTTGCTTTGTTCATTTAATTATGTAAAATATAGCACCCTAACAACCTACCAAGTTGCGGGTATGATGCATTCCTATAATGGTCATGATAGGATATGCTAAAAACTAAGGGGAAAGTGCAAGACCAAGTAAAACAGACCTGATAAAAAAAGTTATAGGAGCAGGTTGGGATTATAAAATGAACAACCATGTTGAGAAAGCAAGAAAACTAAGGAATGTTTAAGTTGTTGGAGTCCAGTGTGTGTGTGTAGTTACAGATTAAGGACCATGGGGTTGATTTGATGATGTAGCTGCTCCACAAGAATTTAAGGAATTAATTAAATCAATTTAATTAATCCATAATCTGGAAGTCAAGCAATATAATAGCTTTACCTTTCTTACCCTTGTAATAATAAATGCATTAATGCAGTGGATTTGTATCTCATTTTCTAAATGTGAAAATGCTGTTGCTGTTTTTAATTTTAAGAAAACCGATGTAGGTTAGCTATAACAATACCCACACCAGTAGACATTCTTTCCTGGCAATGGCTTGAGGGAAAATCTGATTGATGCTTTGGCTCTCGTCGGGTTTGACGTCCGAAAGAAGCTTGCAGGGGAGGTGATGGGGAAGAAAGACATGTCTGAGTGAGACAGATTTGTTAGAAGTCATTTTCGCAAGGCTAAATCCAAATACATGTTTCCATAAGTTGTATAGACTTCTGCTGCAGGTCCCTTTAGATCAGGGGTGAACAGCTCTGAGAACCACATTGGCAACATACGATATCCAGGTGCCGGCAACTAATTTGTATATTTGAGCTAATTGTAATTAACAGGTTTTGCACATCATTTGCATAAAGCCGGTGCCTGCCAAGTTGTAACAGATGGACATATTGCATTTATTTTTGTGATATCTGAAATCATTAACTCCAAATGTGAACGTCTCCTCCGCTTAGTGCCGGAGACAATTCTGGGTGGCATCTCCCTTGTAGCCTTGTCACTACTTTGGGTGACCTTTCGCATTCATGAGCTAGAATAGGCAAACCATAGGTTCAGACTGGGACACTCAGGATAGCTATTTCCAGGCTCAGTGTAGCAGACCCTCCAAGTTCCCCTATTTTCCAGAGACAGTCCCAGATTTACAGACATCATCCTGGTTTCTGATTTGATCCCGGAATGTCCCTCTTTTCCTTTGGATGTCCCTATTTTCATTGGAGAAATGTTGGCGGGTATGGAGTTATCCAACCCCTGAGCTATCTGAAGGCAGCTCTGTATGGAGAAGTTCTTTAATGTTTAATGTTTTATTATGTTTTTATATATGTTGGAAGCCGCCCAGAGTGGCTGCGGCAACCCAGTCAGATGAGCTGTGTATAAATAGAATAATAATAATAATGGTGATAATAATAATAATAATAATAATAATAATAATAATAATAATAATAATTAGAATAATTAGAATAGTAAAAGTAATGGGACCTATGACCATTAGGTCCAGTCGCGGATGACTCTGGGGTTGCGGCGCTCATCTCGCTTTACTGGCCGAGGGAGCCGGCGTATAGCTTCCTCGTCATGTGGCCAGCATGACTGGCGAAACTAGAGCAGTGAACGGAAACACCATTTACCTTCCCGCCAGAGCGGTACCTATTTATATACTTGCACTTTGGTGGGCTTTCGAACTGCTAAGTTGGCAGGAGCAGGGACCGAGCAACGGGAGCTTACCCTGTCATGGGGATTCGAACCGCCCACCTTCTGATCGGCAAGCCCTAGGCTCTATCGTTTAGACCACAGCGCCACCCACGTCGCTTAAATACTGTAATAGAATAGGTTGGCCACCCCGGTCTAGGCATGTAAGAAAGATGTCCAAAAGAGCTGCCTACCATGCAGCAGTGAAAGACATGGGAGTCCTAGAAGAAAAGGTTGCATACGTACGAAGCCACTGTTTTTAGAAATCATTGGGTAAACCACTCAGAATATCCTACTCCTCCAGGTTTCATAAGCAAACTCGTAACTTTTATGCTGATGTTTCTCCCTCCTGCATGAGGTTCCCTTCTTAATGTTTCTCCTTTCTGTCCCCACCAGTAGCTTAGGCAGAGCCTCACATTTGCCCCTGTTGCCATTGTTTGCACTGGCTGTATGAATAATCCTTTCACAAGCAGAACAGTAGCAGAACAAAAACCAGACATTCATAGAAATACATATGTTGCAAAACACATAAGTGTGCGGGTTGAGAAGGGTTGTGCATACTGGTTATTGAGGATTCAAATGTTCATCCGAACAGCTCGAGGTAGCATATAAGTTTCTCCCCTTCCTCATTTTATCCTCGCAACAGCCCTGTGAGGTAGGTTAGACCAAGAGAAAGGTCCTGGCCCAAGGTCACTTTAGTGAGCTTTAGGGCTGAGTGGAGATTTGAACCCAGATTCTGCACTTGTACCCCAGAGCAAAAACAAACAGGGCTGCTCCAGGTCACAGATAAGTTTAAACCACCACTTTTGCTTTGAAAAAGTCTCCGGTCTATATTTCTGAGCATGTGGAGACTGATTCCTCTGAGGGGGAATGTTTTGGAATCCATTCCAATAGTTGCAGTTCAAGGGGTTGACCTTCTGGCCAGGACCAGTCTGAAGGAGCAGAAAGAGAGACAAGGAAACCTTTGTGACACCCAAATGGTGATTTTCACACAGAGGAGCGAGCAGATCGTGTTTCTTCAGTTCTGCATGTGCGTAGCCTATGGCAGACATCCCCCTGAAGCCTGTTGTGAGAAAGGTTCTTGGTGGCCTTCCTGGAAAGGCTTGTTGTGCAAAGGGCAGGAGTCCTTTCATTAAGGCCAAGCCACAGACCTGTCCATCTAGATGGACGGGGTTGTAAATCCATCAAGACCCACTGACTTCAGTTGTGGGGGGAAATGGCTTGAATTCTTAATGCCTATGCACCCAGGTCATCAGAGGAAGTCTGTTTCACCTGCAGGAAAAGTACATTGGCTGTATGTCCAAAAGAAATGACCTTCACTGGGTTGGCACCTGGATGCCAACAGTTTATTATTTTCGGTGCCAGGTTGCAACTTTATTATTTACCCAAAACACACACACACACACACACACACACACACACACACTGGTTGGATAGTTTTATTCCTCTTCATTTTATTGCATTATTTATTTTTGTAATTCTACGTTTCTTTTTATATACAGCCCAAAAATCCATTTTTGGAGAAGGGTCAGCTGAGGGATAGCTCAATTGGCAAAACACAAGACTGTTAATTTTAGGGTTGTGGGTTCGAGTCCCGCACCAGGTGGAAGATTTCTGCATTGCAGGGGGTTGAACTAGATGATCATTGTGGTCCCTCGAAATTATTTTGCCATGCTCCTCAATGCCTGATGGTTGTGGGAGCTCTGGTCTACACAAACACCTACACACAGAGAGCCAATCCATTCATTTTGCCGGAGGGAGAAAATCTGTGCTTCCATTCTTTGTACATGGAGGTTGGCTGTCTCTGTTGCAATGAACAAGGCAGTCTGTGCTTGGAGCTTCATTTGCACATTGCAGTGGATGCGGCAGCTCCAGATTACTGCAAGGGAGTACATGCCTGTCTTCCAGTTGTGCCCATGTTTAGTTTCGATGGGCTTTGTTAAAGAGGAAGCAGGTGTTAACTAGGCAGAGCCACATTAAACTCACCCCTAAAGCCAGTTCAGGTTTGGGGCGACGCCTTGCAGAAAGTTCAAGCCAGGATGGCGAGTATACTATCAGCAAGAGCTCATATTTCAGTAAATGCCTCTTCAACAACATGTGCCTTGTCTAATCCACAATAAAGCATTTTTCATAGATACACGATGGTGATATTGATTTCCCCACCCACCCGAACTTGAGCAGGCTGCTGTGAGAGTTGCTTTGAAGTCAACCTTCTGTTTCCCAATGAATGGGCCTCTTTCTTCTTCTTCCAAGATGACCCACCTAGCATGTAGGGAGGTGGAGCTGTTGACTGAGAAGGGCTTAGCCAAGTTGCCTGACCTCAGGTTTACCAGTGGCTGGGTAAGATCCAAGACAAAACAGGCATCTGGAAAAGAAGAAGTAGGAACAAAATAGCTAGGGGTTGTGTGGCTGCAACCCACGTTTATTTGTGCGTTAGCCCAGTTGAATACAGTAGGATTTACTTCTGAGTAGGGATGGGGGAGAAATTGATACGAATGACCCAAGTCACACTTCCTGCACTAATAAGATACCCTTCAGAATTCTCACTTCCCCAAATTTTGTGCTTCAGTTATCCAATGAAAAAGTGTGCACAACTATATGGAAATAGTATGCAAAGCAACATAGTTGGGGAAATTCCTTGCAAAAACGATATTGGACAAAATTGCACACAAAGATCAAAAGAAATGTGTGTGAACTGTGAATCTTCATGTGGACTTTTTCAAGGGAAAATGGCAAATGGATGTGAAAATGGAATGAACTGAACTTAAGTTTGGGAAAAATGAGAATCTGAAACTGACAGATTTGTCTGTCCTTCTGAATAAGAAGTGTCAGTTGTTGTTGTCTATGTTTGTACAGTACTTTAATTGAGTTAGACTGGGAGACCCATGTCTCAGAAACAATTTTATAATAATATTTATGTAGAGTTTCAGGTTGTATACACACCATACACTTAAAGCACCGTCCCTGCCCCTAAAAAAAATGTACTGGGAACTGTAGTTTATCTCTCACAGTGCTGCATTTTCCAGTAACCTTTAAACCGATGGTGTGTATGCAGGCTCAAAATGCTTCCTGTTCATTCATTGTACTTTTTACAATAACTCTGTAACTACTTGCTCCTTCTTTAAGTACAGTAAAATAATGGTTTCCACATGCAAATATGCTGATTTGTCCAGACCTACGGCATGATCCAGTGATACTTGAACACATTTGACAATCAATTTGTTTCACTACAAGAGTGAAGCGCATGCTTTAATCTCACCAACCTAGAGGTGAAAACAAATCCTAGTTCGGTGTAGTGGTTAAGAGAGGTAGACTCGTAATCTGGGGAACCAGGTTCACGTCTCCGCTCCTCCACATGCAGCTGCTGGGTGACCTTGGGCCAGTCACACTTCTTTGAAGTCTCTCAGCCCCACTCACCTCACACAGTGTTTGTTGTGGGGGAGGAAGGGAAAGGAGAATGTTAGCCGCTTTGAGACTCCTTAGGGTAGTGATAAAGCGGGATATCAAATCCAAACTCCTCCTCCTCCTCCTCCTCCTCCTCCTCCTCCTCCTCCTCTTCTTCTTCTTCTTCTTCTTTGCATGCTTACTCAGCAGAAAGGCCTACTGCATTCAATGGGACTTTCTCCCAGGTAAGTGTGCAAGGATTGCTACCTTAAATATGCAAACAACAACAACAATGAAGGGTCCTGTGACTCTTTAAAGATTAAAAAATTAGCATGAACTTGTGTGGACTAGAGGCCACATCATCAGATGCAGGAATGATAATATTAATCTTCAATTGCAGGTATGTATACACATGCAAGGGGACGCAGGTGGCGCTGTGGTCTAAACCACGGAGCCTCTTGGGCTTGCCAATCAGAAGGTCAGCGGTTCGAATCCCCACGATGGGGTGAGCTCCTGTTGCTCAGTCCCAGCTCCTGCCAACGTAGCAGTTCAAAAGCACGTCAAAGTGCAAGTAGATAAATAGGTACCGCTCCGGTGGGAAGGTAAACAGCTCGCCAGAAGCGACTTAGTCATGCTGGCCACGTGATCCGGAAGCTGTCTGTGGACAAACGTGGGCTCTTTGACCACAAAAGCGAGATGAGCACTGCAACTGGACTTAACTGTCAGGGGTCCTTTTTATACACATGCAAAGTGCATAGACATTGGAAGCAATGAGATGCAACAAGTACAGATAACTCTCAAGAGACTGTGATCTACTCCCAGTATAAAAAAGACAGTGTTCTGCCCATTGCCATTGCTTAGAGTTGTTGAGCTTATTTTGGGGGGAGTGCCCAAAGTGGTTGAGCTATTTTTTGGGGGGGGAGTGCCCAAAATTGTTGAGCTTCTTTTAGAGGGGAGTGCTCAGAGTTGTCATTGCCCAATTTATTTAATCCCACGATCGACCTGCAGTGCCCTGGCGATCAACCGGTTGGACATGCCTGAATTACAGTTGCACAAAACAAGCTCAAGTGCTTCTTTACAGGAAGCAGTGACAGATACAATCAACTTGGCAAAACTGAGTTATGCTGTTGTAGGAAAGGAAGCCATTGTCTTTTTTTCCGGCCAAGATTCCTTGCTCAGTAAGTAATACAGCATCTCATACTGGTGCCTCCTTTTGAAATCATTCAAGTAGAATTCCTTTGAAATTCTCATGGACACCTCTAGATCAGTAGCATGCTTGCTTTAAATAATAATAATGATAATAATCCTTCATCTGACCACTATCATTTGGAAGAAAATCCAGTTTCAGGGCCTCAGTGTGGAATGTACTGCATGTTTGATTGGGGTCAGTCCTGCACTGATTTCTCCTGCAAATTGTTAATCTTATGGCTGATACTTCAGCAATCCAAATGGATGTTTACTGCCAACAGCACCTTCGGGAACAAATAGCAGACAGGGAAGGGGCATTTTCCAGCAGAAAAAAGGAACCTGATCCAGAAGCATGTTCCAGATTGGGCCCTGTGAGTGATTTTATTTCAGAATAAAGTTAGTCAGATTAATAATAGGCAGGATCTTCCTGCATGGGGCAGGGATCCTGAAGCTGTTTTCTTATCCACAATAAATTTAACTGGGCTCTTTGGCTGGATCAAACCTTTGGATTTCCCAAATATACTTTGTGCTCCTTGTTTCTTCGATAGTGGAAGACGTTCACAGCCACTGCTTTTAACGGGGTCTCCTTGCTTTCCAAGGAGAGAAGGCTGGAGAGTTGTTCCATTCGCTTTCCAAAGAACTTGCGTCTTTTGTAATAATCCCTTTATGTAAAAATGTACTGGTTGAGCAATTATTGCAAGGCAAAGAAGCAACACACGGTCAGGCTGTGTTAGGTTTGCAGCAACAATAGTCCTTAAATAGTAACAAACAGTAACGTTCAGAAATGCAAATATGGTTGCTCTAGAGAACGCTGAGGTAACCATAGCAGATTTAAAATAAACAGCGGGGGCTGATGCCCATTGAGAGTGGCAGGGAGGCCAACAGTAGGCATGCAACCACAGCCCTTGAGAGACAGGGGGAGACAGGTAATTCTAGTTTTGTCCCCATCCTCAAGGGCAACACTGAGACTAAGACTGTGTACACACGACACTCTTAAAGCACATTCTTCCCCTCAAAGAATTATGGGTAGTGTAGTTTACCCCTCACAGAATTACAATTCATAGCAACCCTTAGCAAACCACAATGCCCATAATTCTTTGAGGGAAAGAATGCGCTTTGAATGTATGTACACAACCTAAGGAGGAGGAGGGTTACAAGCAATGCCACCAGGGTTGAGGGACTGACGGAGGGGAGACTGAGGTTGGTGGGGTGGTCTCCACAGCAAAACAAAACAAAAGCATTTCTTGCAGCAGCTCTCCCTGCCTCCTCATCCCATTCAACCTGCTCCTATCCTGCAGGTTGATACCAGCTGACCATCCCAGTCAGCGTCGGTTCCAGGTTTGGGGGGGCATGTCTTCCTCACTGCTGCCTCCATTTGCTTGCCCTCTTTCTCTGGGCTGCAGCCTCAGACCACCCCAAGGGACAGCATGCTGCTCTGTCTCCTCACTCGAGTCACCACTTGCATTGTCAAAGGGGGTAAGGGGAGGAGAAGTGGGGCCAAGGGGCTCCAGAGATTGGAAGTGGGGGCCCTGCAGAAGAGTTGTGACCCCTGGCACCAACACTGATAAGATCGTAAGAGCCCCCCTGCTGGATCAGGCCCATGGCCCTTCTAGTCCGCCATCTTGTTTTCACTGTGGTCAACCAGAGGCCTATGGAAAACCACAGGCAGGACCTGAGCACATTAGTACTCTCCCAATCGGTGATTTGTAGATATTGGGAAGCATGAATAGGGTTGGTATTCAGCAACTGGCGTTTGGAGGCATATTGCCTCTGACAGTGGAGAGGGGAACATAGCCATCATGGCTAGTAGCCCTCAACAGACATCCTCCATGATCCAAATGGCTGAGGTGATCTGCTGCACTGATCTGAGCCATAAATTCACACCTGTTGTTACTGGCCCAGAGCCACAAAGGAGTCTTTGGGTACTCAATACCAATATTAAGTAGCTGGACATAAAAATCCACACTCCTTGGAGTTTGGTATTCTACTGAAGGCAAAGTATGGGAACTCAGATCCAGAGGAGCAGATCTGCATGCAAAATCCCTAGATCCAGCACCTGGCCAGGCATTGTGCAGGTGTTGTGTTCCTTTGCCACAGATGCAATGCCAGGCAGAGGATGAGAGTTGCCAGCTCACATCTCCCATGTGCGGATTGTGTGTGGCGAAGTCTAAGGGCTGCTCCAATCTAAGCTGACAGTGTTAATCATCTCTTTGATGGGGAGAAGGAGGGGGATCATCCTGCAAAGCCTCCGGCAGGCAGCCTGCTGTTGTGC
The DNA here is from genome assembly GCF_964106915.1 of Podarcis gaigeae. Taxonomy (NCBI): domain Eukaryota; kingdom Metazoa; phylum Chordata; class Lepidosauria; order Squamata; family Lacertidae; genus Podarcis; species Podarcis gaigeae. The sequence goes on along the minus strand of NC_139679.1, from coordinate 37,549,938 downwards.
AGGAATGTCCCTGAATCAGGGCCAGCATGTCTCATTTGTCTCTGGCCCGCTAAGCCTTGTAGGAACAGGAAGAAGTCTGGCTTGCCATTCAAGTCAACAATGTTCCTGCCTTGCCTAATAATATGAGGCAGTTGGGCAGCGCAGAGAAGTTTGATTAGATGTAGGTTTGCCACGCATCTTTCTTATAACATTTGTTTATTCATTGGTTCATTCGTTACACAGATATTCTGCCTTACTACCAGGGAGTTCAAGGCAGCATTTCTGATTCTCTCCCCATTTTATCCTCATCCCTTCCTTTTTTATCCTCTCAGTAGCCCAGTGTGCTTCACTGCTTTAGTGGGTTTTAGAGCCATAGAGAGGCACTCTATCCACCTCACCTCTGCAAAAGGCATGGTTGAGAAACAGCCCTGCGCCAAGCAAGAGATTGCCAAATCACACCGGTTCAAGCTAAGAAAATGTGGATGGGCCGGTTTCAGTTTTACCACAAGACTCTGTCATTGCAAGTTTCTGCATCTTGTTGGAACGTGTCTTTATGCCCTTGCTCCCCCCGCCCCCGCCCCCGCCCCCCAAATGCCTTTTGCTCCTTGTTTGTGGATCCTTTTACCAACTCAGGCCAGGTTTGAGCAAACTGGGATCCCTACAAGCACTGGGAAGTCCAGTAGAGAAGGTTGTGTTTTTTTTTTTAAATGTGCCTATTACATACGCTTCAGGTTACATACGCTTCAGGTTACAGACTCCGCTAACCCAGAAATAGTGCTTCAGGTTAAGAACTTTGCTTCAGGATGAGAACAGAAATCATGCTCCGACAGCATGGCAGCAGCCAAGGGGCCCCATTAGCTAAAGTGGTGCTTCAGGTTAAGAACGGACCTCCGGAACGAATTAAGTACTTAACCCAAGGTATCACTGTACTTGAACTCCACATTCTCCGTGCTTGTTTCTACTTCACCTGCAATGTAAAAACAAGGAAACCAGCACTGGTGTTCTAAGATCTAAATTCATTGTATAGTTAAGGTGTTGTGCAAAAACTGGGGGGAGGGGGGGGAATTGCTTCATGCTGCCATGCTTTATGGTGGAACACGTTATTCCTCAGCATCTAAATTATGAGTTAATTCAGGAGTTTTGCTAAACACTGACAGCTACATACCTCAGAGCTAAAGTCACACAAAGTTTGCAAGATCTAAGAACTGAGCTATGTGGCAGCTCAGACTGAGGGCCTCTCCAGACTGGTGGTCTTGCAGGCACACTTTGCAACGTGTCCTTGACACAATAATAAGTGCATTAGTGGTGGATTTATCCTGCTTGAGTTTGTTCTGCAATGCTTCCCCAGTGCTATCATAGAACTCAAAGGGACCCTGAGGGTCATCTAGCCCAACCCTCTGCTTTTCAGCAATCTCTACACATGGTTCCCCATCCAATTTGAAACCCATACTGGACCCTGCTTAGCTTAGCTGCTCCACTAGGAGGTGGTCATTGCTGTCTGTAGGGGCTACGGTACAACAAATCTAGGACAAAAATAATCCAGAACAAATAATCCATAACAAAAGGTTATGGGATTTCAGCAGGAGATTATGGGATATGCATGGACTATTTCATGCAAACCATCCCAAATCATTTAGAAATGCAAACTGTATTGATAGTGGGATTGTGTGTGACAGATCCAGTAGTGTCATGGGCACAAATAATCACGGATGTGGAATAAAATGGATGTCTCTGGAGGCGAAACCTATAGGAATGCTGGCATGAAATGAGAACTCCATACATAACTTCTCCACCTACTTCTGTTACTGTATTCCAGACTGCTGCAGCAGGAGACACTGGGGCCAGCGCAAGCAGAAATTCCCCAAGATGTCAGGAACCACAGCCTGCCCAGAGAAAGCATCACAAAGAGGTGAGTGAGGCTGGAGTGAACCATTCCTCACAGAAATGTTGCCAGAGAATTGGGTGGTTACTTAAAATCGATGCATTTGAATCAGTCACCCACTTTTTCTGGGTCCTTCTTGCCCCTAGAGGGATGTCAGGGCCGAGATAAGTCACAGCTAGCAGATTTGTGCTGTCAGGATTTAGGCTGGAGCTTCTGGGGGGTTGTAGCCCAGAGGGTTCTGAGGGCACCATGTTGGCTAATAACCTTCTTGATTCCACAGTCCCCCAGTGTCCTAGGCTTGCCCACTTCCCTTCTGACAGTAGTTTGCAGCCCTAACCCCCTCTTCCTAGTTTTGTCTTTCATATTCCATGGTTTGCCCTGCAACTTTCCTTCCTTCATCTTTCTTGTCTTTGGACTCCCTGGCCCTTGATTTCCCAGCATCCAGGTTTCCTTCCCAATTCCTAACCTGCCACATGCAACCTTTTAAATCCAGCCATGCTGACAACTTCCCCTTTCCTGACAGAATTACAACTACCAAGTGTTTAGTTCCTTCAGTAACTGAACATTCTGATCGTCACCCCAGGCAAACAGTATCACAGGTTTCATCTTCATAAGTGCACTGTAATGTTGATATATGCTCTTTAATGCTTCCTGTGGGCTGGATGGCAATGGGACAGACCCAGTACGACAGGTTCATCAATCTGTAACTATCCTATGGCTATAAAAGGGTCTAGATTTCATATCTAAATCACTGGAAGTTGAGCAAACCCTTAGAAAGGGTTGTTGGATAGTGTAGGCAACTCAGTATACAGTGAACAAATGTTTGTGCGTGAAAGCCAGTCTCCTTTTCCTGCTGTTTTCATTCTAGGGGGAACCCAACCAAAAATTCATCTGAGAGAGGAATTCTTAATCATCCTAAGGAGAAGGTAACAAGTCCATCCTTCATTCTAAGGACTTCCTTGCCCTTTGTCCCCTTCCCAAAAGCAGGTCAGCACCCAGACATCATCATCATAATGTGCTTACAGCACATGTAAAACATAGCAAAACATCAAACATTAAAAACTAAATAAAGACAAAACTATTTACTCTCTGCTATTCAAGGCTCACATCGTAAGAGTTAATCTTCCACAACACTTGTTTCTAATTCAGAGTTAGAGAGGTTGACCACATGTCTCTGGAACAGGCATGGCACGAATACAAGTATATCCCTCACTTTCTTGCTTGCTAGTTTACAACCAAGAGGAACAACCTCTGAAAATGAAATTTTGGGCTTCTAAGCCACAGAGTGCCTTAGCATCAAGTGTGCTTAGTGGGAAAGGGTTGCATGCTGTGAAAATTTATTAGTTGATGGTCTCACTCAATTAACACTTAGAGCAGACTCACTGAAATCCACAGGACTTGGATACCTCATACCTGGCAATCTTTGGGGATTCTAAGGAGCAACAGCAACAACAAATCAGCATAGGTTTGCAATCATTGGTTAAAATCAGTGAAGCTTTGAAAGGCTCAGTCTGCCAGCTCAATTCAAAATGGCACCCTGATGTCCCCAGACATAGATGAAAAGCTTTTCCTTGATCTTGGGAACCATCCTGCAGAATTTGGTTATGATATCTTAAGACTTAACAGAGAAATGTGTAGCATATTCATATAATGCATGTGTGTGTGTGTGTGTAATAGTTTAGAATTTATAATGATAAATTATATTAATAATTGCTTAAAGCTAAACTTAGTTGTGACTAATTTAAATCCCATTGAATTCAAGGGATCTACTCTGAGTAAGACTTAAGTTTGAATTCAACATAATAAACAAAATACTTTAGGATGCTTTGCTCACTTTCCCTCTCTCTCTCTTTCACACACACACACACACACACACACAGAGAGAGAGAGAGAGAGAGAGAAGAAAGGGTTACTGCAAGGAATCCGTGACATGCCCAAAATCTCCTAGTATGCTTTAAGTAGATTTTGAACCTAGATCTTACGTTTTCCTGATCAATTCAGCATTATACAGTAATTTGCAAGGAAAAGGCAGTTGCCGAGAACTGATGCAAAATCTGCAGGGATGTCTATTTCATGTATCTTAAAGGTAAAGGAACCCCTGACCATTAGGTCCAGTTGTGGCCGATTCTGGGGTTGCGGCACTCATCTCGCTTTATTGGCCGAGGGAGCTGGCGTACAGCTTCCAGGTCATGTGGCCAGCATGACTAAGCCGCTTCTGGTGAACCAGAGCAGCACACGGAAACGCCGTTTACCTTCCCGCCGGAGCGGTGCCTATTTATCTACTTGCGCTTTGACGTACTTTCAAACTGCTAGGTTGGCAGCAGCAGGGACTGAGCAACGGGAGCTAACCCCGTTGCGGGGATTCAAACTGCCAACCTTCTGATCGGCAAGTCCCAGGCTCTGTGGTTTAACCCACAGCGCCACCCGTGTCCCTCTTCATGTATCTTATTCACCCACAAATCTACATTCTGCCTTTCAAGTCAAAGGCCCTTCATGCTTTTTAAAAAAAATAGATTTATGAAACAAACCAGTGAAAGAACTAAATACTCACAACAGCTGTTTAAAAGCCCAGCACAACACTGCTTAGTAAACACAGCCTGCAACCTTTTTTTTTTTTTTTTTTTGGAAAAGGTATATTGCAAAGGTAACAAAGGTGGGGCCATGTGTACTTCCTTGGGGAGAGAGCCCCAGAGACATGGAGCCTTGAAATGCTCACAGTAAATGGAGAACAACTGTATTGTCCAGTAACTTTGTCTGAAAAGAACCCATTCCTCCATCTGTCGGATCCTTTCCTAAGGGGGATATCACTTTCCCTGGTTAATGCTTTTTTCACTCTGACCGACAGCCAGCAGTATCCTTATCCTCACGCCAACCCTTGCGATCACAGAAATTATCAGAGAATTTGGCTGCTGCTTCACTTTATTTTTATTGTAGGCCACTTTGAGGGTCATTGCGCAAGAGCGGCATCTGAAAAGGTATCCTGTCAAAATAAATAAAATCAGAATTTCTGCAGATGTTTTTGGCTATGAGTTGAATATATTTTTTAAAAAAACAAAACCCAGCCACGAGCATGCTTAGGTTGACTCTGCTGCACAATATTTGGATTCTGATGCTTGCCTTGGACGTTCTCATCAGAACTCAAATACCATCCATATTTGACTTTAAAAATTGGTATTTGGCCCCCAAAATTGGAATTCAAATTTTGACATTCAAATCATCCGTCTAGCAGCAGATGTCATCCGTGCAGCCTGTGTGAATCTGCCTTTGATGTTAATGGCAGGCTTTTAATCATGGGCAGCGTATTTACATAGCCAGTGCAAATGCATCCAACAGTGGGAGCTAGGAATACGATTCTTCGCTGCTGTTTAACATCTGACTTTAAGCTCATGCGGATCCATAGAAGTAAATTTGGAATGCTTCGTTTAGTGCACTAAATTATCTGACTTGTATGACGGTATGGAATGCTATTTTACAGAGCTGCCGAGAAGTGAAAAAGCGTTGATCTCCAACCCCACATCCCAGAACATGTATTTTTTTCCTCTTGTGAGTCACAACAAAGGAGGAAGAACCATAAATCTTAGGCTTTCTCCTCTGACCCACAAGGAGAAGAGAAAAACCCTGATTCTTGCCCCCACCCCACTCTGGTGTTTGCAATACTCCTCCACCATTTCTTTGTTCAATATTCAGTGCAGCTTGAAAATAGTCATACATTCCCTTCCTTCCTGTACCATCAAGTGTTATGGGATGCAGGAAAGAGCTGACCCCAAAGAAAGGGCAAAGCAAAGCAAAACTGCTACACAAGTGGGTTGTGTGTGTGTGGGCGGAACATTTGTTTAGTCCTGAGCAGCATCAACCCTTAACAGTCAACTAATTAAACAATGTACCTTCAGTACAGGCGTAATTCCCTGAACTAGTGACCTGATAGCTGCTGCCCACTGGAAGTTTTAACAGACAACGGAAATCCAGCAACCCCTTCTCAGGACACAGAAAAACTGTTAAGAGATCAGATGCACTGATTCAGCACACCTGACTTCCCACCTGTCCCACCAGGGCTGTTCCAGTCTCCTGCATGGCTTCATCCCACATTACGTTTAGCGCAGCTGCTCAGGCTAAGCAAACCCAGAGGGTGTAGCCCAAACATCTGTACAACGTTGCTCCGACTACTGTTTCCTCCCCTTTGGGTTCAGTGGTCTGTTGTGGTTCTGTCACTGCCATTGGGCAAGAACCAAAAATGTCAACAGGCCTTTTCAAGTTCTGTTTCTTTGCATGATTTGGCAAAATCGCCCCTGATCTCAGCATTTGAGTTTTCTGAGTGCAGGAATGTTTTCATCAATGAACATGTGTTTGTAGTGTTGTAACCGAGAACTCCTGTATATAATTTGGGGCTTTGTTAGGGTTGTTCTATGTTCTTTGCCAGTCTTCTCTGTGACCTACCTAAGTAGACATTCCAAAGAAATATTGATTGGTGTTAACTTCTACCACTTTAGGATTTGCTCACGCCAAGCCTTTCTCAGTCCGGTTTGTGTCCCCACTCACTGAAGTCCAAAGTAAAGGTGGACCCAACGATGAGGAAGCAGTTTGATTTTGGCATCCCGGTGCTGATGGAGAAGCAGCACTTCACCCCGGAGACCTGGGAGAAGCTAAAAGAGCACAAAGTCCCCTACGGCTGGCGTGGCTTGTCATATTCAGGTAATGGGCTGGGGACATGGCTCTAGAGGGCTACTCTGTTGTATGGTGGGCTACATTGGATGCATGCACTGTCATCTAATTACCCTAGCTCTAAACCAGGCTCACAATGCTCTGCTCCAGGAGGTGTTGGTGGCATAAATACACATGAGCCAATCTTGGTGCGAACAAGTGATTGCCCATGGCAATTTTTTTGTAATGCCCAGGGAACTTCATACCATCCAGTGCCTGCCAGATGGTACTAGAACACATGAAGCAAGAATACATCCTTTCTTGGGGCCCTGTGCTTGGCACACTCCATTAATTGATGCTGGTATTCACTCCATTAATTGATGGTGGTATTCATAACCTCAGCAGCCATGTTTGGACAACATGGTAAGCCATAAAAGCTTGCTGCCAAATCGCTCCCGCTTCACTCATCCCCTGGCATGAGCAACACATCATGACCCTTGCCTTGCTGGGACCTCTAAGCCTGGTGTTTGTCTCCAAACAAAGCAGTATCTAAAGCCAATGTTTTGTTCTTTTGCTTCCCCGTCATGGTTTGTTTGAGAGAAATAAAACATGAGCATTAAGTTTGTAAGGTCGTAGCTCATGATTCCTCGCTCCACTTGCGTTAGGGGAGGAGTGATAAGGCAGGGCGTGCCGCTCACATGTGCTCCTCATTCACATTCAGCCATGGCTCATGCCTTAACTGGGTTTGCACAACCCGTTTCTGCCTAATCATACATTTTAATTTTTTGATCTCTGTTTATTTCCGTGGATCACAACCAGTGATAATGCAGAGAATCTCCATGTGCTGAACGATCTGATAACATAGGTGGGCTTCTAAAAAGAACAAAACATTCCTGCCCCAAAAGAAAATAGTCTTCAACCCAGCTGTCAAAGTTGGCCCTGAGAAATAAAGATCTAGACCATTGGGCTGAAATGGTCCCCTATCCCTGATTTCTCATATAACCCAGTAATGGACAGCGGGGCAGGTTGGCAGTGTTTCCCTGGCTTCCCGACAGCTGAATCACTGTTGTTGACTTGGAGAGAGAGGGCAGAGCCATGCCAAGCATTTTCCCACCTAAAGGCTCTAAAGCCCAGGATCAGCGTTGTTGCCTGTAGTTTCTGCACATCTTATCTGCAGCTGCACCCAGAATCTCTTTTCCTCCTTTATGCCCACATGCCACTGCTACTTCTTGGTGCTTCTTGGTGCTTGGTTGCCCCACAGCCAGTGGAGTACATCACACATCCAGGTTGCCTGATCCATACTGAGGTGATGGGGAAGGGGGTGACTGATCCTTATCAGGAATGATGTACCTCCCCTGATCAGATGTTGAGGAGTGATGCTGTTCACAATTTATGCGACCCAAAAGAAGCATCCTTCCTCTCTGCTCGTTCTGCATGTATTCAGTGAGCATCCTATACAGTGGTACCTCGGGTTAAGTACTTAATTCGTTCTGGAGGTCCGTACTTAACCTGAAACTGTTCTTAACCCGAAGCACCACTTTAGCTAATGGGGCCTCCTGCTGCTGCGGAGCACGATTTCTGTTCTCATCCTGAAGCAAAGTGCTTAACCTGAAGCACTATATCTGGGTTAGCGGAGTCTGTAACCTGAAGCATATGTAACCTGAGGTACCACTGTATATAAAAAAGGGTGCCTTCTCTGAATCAGCAACAACTGAAGGACATGGGGAAATAGGTAGCGGGAGAAAAGGAAAAGAAAGTCTTTCTTCATCTATCAGCTGCTCAAACCCAAATGAATTTTCGACGTTCTACTTTCTCAGCAATGTCCCAATGTTTGCAAGTGTCGTCATTTTGACGTCAGGCTTCACACAGGCTCTGGCATCTCTTTAAAGAGTTAGATCTGAAGGGAGAGGAAGCCTTTGAAAACACTGGTATCAACGCCTTGTGACATTTGCCTGAATAAAAGGTCCCAGTGTCTTTGTGATGATTAACTTGAACCAAAAGCATTTGGCACAATCTACTCCATTGTTGCTGCTGCCGCTGCTGCTGCTCATGGCCATTGGCTTTTGAGAATTATCTCACTTCCTACCACATTGCCCACTCTTCCTTTTCTTCCAGGCACGCTGTCTGCCTGGCCAGCTGATGTCCTGAATCTCTTAACTGGAAGTGAATGTGGGACATGCTTCAAATCAAAGAAGCAGTGTAGGAGGGAAACTGGCTGCAGAGAGTTTTTGGAAGTGTGAAAGCTTCTGCCTTGAGATGAGTTCAGCACAGAAGCCACGGTGGCAAAGCACCTTTCCTGGAGTTCCCCAGCTCCCTGCACCCCACTCTGTAACCGGTCGCATGGGGAACTGTGGTACATTTAAGCAACTTTGGACTCTGGGTGGGGCTATTGAGAGTTGGAGTGCAACAACATCTGGAGGGTTGCAGCTGTTCAATGGAAGTCATCCAATTTAAGTCATGCTCAGAGCCGATGCACCAAAATCAGTCAATTTAAGTTCATTTAGTTCAGTGGGTCCACTCTGTGTATATTATTATTATTATTATTATTATTACCCCGCCCGTCTGACTGGGCTTCCCCAGCCACTCTGGGCGGCTCCCAATAGACTATTAAAAACACGACAGAACATCAAACATTAAAAACTTCCCTAAACTGGGTTGCCTTCAGATGTCTTCTAAAAGTTGTTTATTTCCTTGACATCTGATGGGAGGCCATTCCACAGGGTGGGCGCCACTAGCGAGAAGGCCCTCTGCCTGTTCCCTGTAACCTCACATCTTGCAGTGAGGGAACCACCAGAAGGCCCTTGGAGCTGGACCTCAGTGTCTGGCCTCTAGGGTGAGACTCAGTTTATGCCCTACTTGCATGTTTCATGTTGGTGGGACAGGTGGGAGTGAGAGGAATCCACATAAAATGCCTTAGATGGTGGCCTTGCCTTAGATGGTGGTGTGTATTACTTCAAAATGGACACCCCCTCTGCTGCCTTTGAAGGCTTCTCCTGCAAAGTGGGGCCCTGTGCCTTCTGCCCACATAGTCCTGCCCTGACAGTATCACTGAGAGGAAAAAGTGGGGAGCTCCATCTGGAAGAAGAGGGAAGAGAAGGAACTAAGGCACCTCAAACAAATGCTTCATCTCTATTATCTGCAGGTGTTTGAGCTACCACAAAATGAGTTATTCAAAACAATGACTCAAAGCCATTAATCAACTTGCTGCAGTTCTCAATTGATTCATCATGAACTGTTACTCATTGATTTTGAACAAAAGAACCCCCACCCCAAAAGCTGCTTTATGCTGGGGAAATAAGTAAGCAATGTTTTATTTGGTGGAGATAGCGTTAAGACATCCTCAACATACTATGTATATTAAGCTGTTCCAAAATTCAATTCATGGATGTTTCAGGGGTCTGTGGAAGTCAAACAGATCAGAAGCTCATTATGTTCAATTCCCTGATGTAGTAAACAAACTGGCTTGTACCATTTGTTTTGAACTAGTCAGTTTCTGAGGTACATAGTTCCTTCTGTATCCACTTTGCCCAAAGTGGTTGGCAGCAAAAAATGACACAAGCAATCATTGGGGTGGCAGAGAGGGAACGCATCCATCAGCCTTTTGTGCTTGGTACTGCCCTTTTCCTGATGTGCATCTCTGTGTTCTGATTGGCAGCAATTGCATCCACCGTGCAGCTCCTCAATGACTCTGCCAGTGGTAGGCTCTTCAGCAAGACCGGGCTCCCGGATGGCTGCAGCCGCTGTGCTGTGGTTGGGAACGGTGGGATTCTGAACGGCTCTCGTCAAGGCAAGGAGATAGACGCTCATGACTTCGTCTTCAGGTACAATGGGGTTGGCATCCTTTCCTCTTAAGTAGGGACCCAAATCCAATTTGCGGATGGGTATAGGTGTAAAAAGCTCCCCGAAAACCCCCGTCAGAGAGCTTGCCAAACAAAAATAAAATCTTGAATCTGTTGTTTCTTCTGGTTAACACCTATGTATGTCTGAAAATACCCCTTACAGGCTTAATGGGGCAGTGATCAAAGGCTTCGAGGAAGATGTTGGGACGAAAATCTCCTTCTATGGTTTCACAGTAAACACCATGAAGAATTCCCTCGTTGCTTATGCAGAATATGGCTTCACGCAGATACCACAGGGCAAGGTACATACATCGATAATCTTATCTGTTCTTCAAAGGTGAGTGGGAATGGAAAACCAGGAGCCAGGAATGGATGGAGTATCTGGAAAAGAGTATATATATGGCTGGCTGACACAGCAACATTTTGTTGTGGGTGCCACGTGCAATTCTTAAATTTCTATTCTGTGTTTTGCATTCCTCCCCTATTTTTGCTTCAGGACATCCGCTACATTTTCATCCCCTCAGATCTACGAGATTATATCATGCTGAGATCCGCCATATTGGGCACTCCGGTCCCAGATGGGTATGACAAGGGTGATGAGTAAGTAGGTGCTTCTTGTCTGCTTCTCTGTCCTTGCATTCAGTCCTCCTGGAGACATCCAGAGCAGATTCAGCTAGGAACATCAGCCGCTGTTAGTTCTTAGTGTTGACATCCCTTTGGTCACATTTTTGCACTCTGCTTTCTGTTCAGCCTTAATGTCTCTGTGCTTCCAGTTCCTACTGAGGCAGCTTAGAGGGCAACCTTTCAGGCCGGCAAGCTAACCCTGCAGTAAATAGGTTTTTCAGCAGCCAGACCCCATTGCTAAAAAGATCGTGTTATCTTGTTCTCACAAAATCACACTTCTGGGGATCGTAGTGCAGTTGTAGCACATGTCTCCACAACTGTAGATGTCCTTCCTTCAGTCTTCAGTGATGCCAGCCCTATTTTTCAGGCATTCCACTCACGGTTGAAGGGAATTTGCAAGCAGGAAGCAAGGCTGCACTGAATTAGGTATCTTCGCATCCAGCACAAATGTCTGAAGTGGGGAGGGAGTTGTTGCAGGTACAGGATTCTACATGATGTAGAACCTCAGTTGCTCATGGTTCCTGATTGTGTGTGGGGGGGTTCTAGGTCACATGGAAGCCTGTAGACACATGATAGCGCCCTCCTTTCAGATGTTTGCACAATATGCGCAGATGACAGTGGGAGGTGCAACATAGCCTCACTTCCAGAACACCCAACCAGAGCTATTGTATCATGAGATTGTATTCCGTGTCATGTGGAAGTCCTAAGATTGAACTCCCATGTCAGTGGTGTGACACTGGCCTTGCAGAGTTTCTCATAAGCACTGAATAATCTTTTAAAGTTTCATGGAAACTGTTGGGAGGAAGTTCAACTGATCTCATGCTTTCTCTTTCGATGCTTTGTAAGAGTCATGGGTCTAGGGTGCAGGGACACATGGTGAGATGCTTGTGTCCAAACGAGAAGCACAAGGTCTTCCTTTGCGCAAGCATGGATGCAAGCCTGTGGCTGGAGCTTACCTTTTATTTTACCTTTCCGGTTCCTTTTCTAAAATTGCCTGCAATTATTCTCTGACCTCTCTCTCATCTCACTCTCTTGCTCTGTGTTTCTCACCAAAATATCCCTTGATTGCTTTAAAAGCTCTGACTGGCAATACTGCAAGCTCAATCCCACCCACGTTCCATGAACTCTTCATACATTAGTGATCTAAGAGGGGCAAGCACAGGGTAGGCTGGAAGCTTGAGGCATGCAGGGAGATGGAAGGTTTTCAGCACCATTTCAGTAGCTCAACCTCTGGACAGCAGGTGGGAAGGAGGAATAAGCAGAAATCCCTTCTCCTGGACCTCATCCAGCAGCAGGTGCAGATGGGTTCCATTTCCCTCTGCAAATACCATTTGGATTTCCTGTTCCAGATTTCTGGAGAGTTATTTAATTTTTACGCCATCCATTTTTAGTATTTTTATCGTGGCGCTTGACAAATGGTGCAGTTTTTCTGCTTTATGTACTGTATTGTTTTTCTTCCCCAGTCACAGGATCAGTTCAGAGCTGTCTAATTGTTGTCATGTAACAAAACTATTTTTATTTGCTCTATTTCCACAGGCCACAACAATATTTTGGATCTGAGGCATCTGCAGGAAAGTTCAAGTTGCTGCACCCTGAATTTGTGCATTACCTAACAGAGAGGTAATGTTTTGAGACTTTGAACACCACAGCAAAGCCTGTTTTTTAGCAGGACACGACCACTGTTGGTGGAGTACAACTCCCTTTATCCTTGCGTATTGGCCATGTTGGAGCTGGGGTTGATAAGAGCTAGAGCCCAGCAACACCTGGAGATTTATGGCTTTCCCAACCTTAATATATTCAGTGGGTGATATGCAACTTAAGCCATGCTAAGAGTAGGTCCACTGAAATCAACAGACATAAGCACATTGATTTCAGTGGGTCCACTCTGAGTATTACTTAATTGGACACCACCCAATAGCAATATATGTACTACTTATATCATGTCAGTGGGAGTGAGGGGAACCCACATATTATCACATGAAACACATACAGGGTGGGAACATTTTCAGCTCAGGGGGCTAGATCCTGAGCTGTCTGCAAGCCCCACTTTCAGCAGGGATTGGCCCCATTCCAGAGATCCTGATTGGAAACTCGGGAACATAGCCAATTCTAGCTTGGCTTAAAGTCACCGTCAGTCAGCTAATCACTACCAACTTCATGCCTGCATTTGGTGGGGATTGGCTTCACTCTGGAGTGCAGATTGGGAGTTTGAGTGGAAAGAATCCCAGTGGAGCTTGTGTTTGGAGCCAGATTTAAAAAACATGGGTACAATCCCCACTTATCAGGGAGCAATTGAGCGTGCGCTCGAAGGCTCCTGAACCATTTCCTTTGCGGTCGTTTCTTTACTGGCCCAGCAGCTGACGTCATCTGTGGGTGGGTGTAGCTTTGGGGAAATTAGGCCAAATTAGGACTCTGCCAGGTCGAACTAGGCCAGCAGGTCAGAGATTCCCCACCACTGACCATTTGTTTGTTTGTTTGTTTGTTTTCATTATTCAATATATATACCTCAAAAGATCTCAGGGCGGTGTACAACATTAAAAACAAATGACCAAACATCAATGATAAAAACATAATAAAAACATAGTAAAAAACATACTGACAGACAGCCCAATAGTAAAATAATCATAATAATAACAGTCCTCTTCCCCTACACTTGTACCATAGCTGTCAATGTTTCCCTTTTCTCGCGCGGAATCCTATTCGGAATAAGGGAATTTCCCTTTAAGAAAGGGAAATGTTGACAGCTATGTACTTTTGTTGATGGTGTTTGAATGTTGACAGCTATGCACTTTTGTTGATGGTGTTTGAATCTCTGGCTGGCGGAAGGGACAAAGGGAACTGTGAGTCACCTGAGTAATTTGGGTGGAAGACTGATACACAATTTCTTGGGGTTTGTGCAGGAATCTCGCCTTTAATTCCATTTTGTATCATGTGAGAGGCAACACCAATGGGCAAAAATTCCCTGTATGTGGAATGCTTGCATGTCAGGGAGGAGAACAGGCTGAAATCTTTTGAAATCTTTCTGATTGCCAGATTCTTATATGGCCCATGGTTCGCACCTGACACAGCCAATTGGTTAAAAACTTCTTTTTTTGTTAATAACCTATAAACACCCTCCCGTGCTCCTCTTCTATTTACAGGTTTTTAAGGTCAGAAATAATAAACAGCCAGTATGGACATCTCTACATGCCCAGCACTGGAGCCCTGATGCTTCTAACAGCTCTTCATACCTGTGATCAGGTAAGAGTCTTTATACCGTTAACTTTTCCAGAAGCTGATAAACTCAGCATCAGGGGGTGGAGACCTAAGCCTAGTTGTGACGGTGACTTCACACCGCGTGGAAATGGGAGATGACTCTCACACACCTAACACCAACGGGGAACATAATCAATTTCCTCCCAACACCTGCAGCTAGAACCTCTGTGTCTCTGTGTGGAGAAAAGGGGCAATTTTCATGGGTAATCTGAAAGCGCAAGCACACCGTTAGGTGCCGAATAATAATAATAATAATTTTATTATTTGTGCCCCACCCATTTGACTGGTTTGCCACAGCCACTCTGGGCAGCTTCCAGCAGAATATGAAAACATAATAAAATGCCAAACATTAAAAACTTCCTGGGCTGCCTTCAGAAGTTATGTGGTTCTTTATCTCCTTGACATCTGATGGGAAAGTGACTACCAAGAAGGCCCTATCCTTGGCTCCCTGTCACCTCACTTCTTGCGGTGAGGGAACCGCCAGAAGGCCCTCGGAACTAGATTTCAAGTGGCTTGGCACTGTGCGTGGCAAGGGTGTGTGTGTGGCAGACAAAGCCTGGTAGGTTGGGCCTCAGGTCCACGGCCATCCCTAAGTTGTCCTACTCCTCTGCTTCTTCCCCTCCCGCAGGTCAGTGCCTATGGTTTCATCACCGACAACTACAGAGCATTCTCCGACCACTACTTTGAGCAGGAGAAGAAGCCGTTGGTCTTCTATGCCAACCACGATATGCTGCTGGAAGCTGAGCTGTGGAAGAGCTTGCACCGGACTGGCATCATGAAGCTGTATCAACGATGAAGGCAGCTTGGGTGCATGGGCATGGAAAGGGAGAGGGTAGCTTCACCTGATTTCCATCCTTCAGGTGGACCCTGGGCAGCCCTTCCTCTATTTTAGGTCAGCAGCAAAACTGAAAAACAGCAGCTTCCAAGTGTGCCAAAGGAAGTCCTGCATCAGTCAGCCTGCCAGCCAGCCTGTGGAGAAATCATCTCCATGGGCTACAGTAAAGGGCAAATTGCACCATACTAATCCATGCTAGAAGGAAGGCCCATCAAAGTTGGGAGCTGCAACGGCAGTCATGGTCCTGCTGTGACAAAGTGGCAACAGTCCCAGCTCTGCAAGTGTCTCTCACACTTCCGGTGATGTTTCCAGCCAGCATTGTGCTGCGGCTTCTGCTCAGAGGCAAGGCGCGGCTTGGTCTTCCTAGAACATTGGCCCCACCTAACAAAATGGCTGCTCTTGAAGTCGCCCCACTCTTCGCCTCTTCCTGTTAGGAGCTGCCCGGCAAAACTCGTCGTGAAATGGGGCACAAGGGCTGGAGCTCGCTTGTGTTTGCTGTGGCCTCGGTGCAGCCACAAAACTTTGCTCCGTAATGCGATGGGAGCCTGTGGCACTCAGAACAGCTCTCCTGTTCAGAAAAAAAGCCCTACACAACAAGCATTCAGCTCATGCAATGTTATTGGCCCACATTAACGGACAGTACTGTGAAATAGGAACCTACAAGGGGATTTTTTAAGAGGCAGTAATTGTTGCGGGCAAGAATGATTGGATCTTCCACCTTTCACACAAGTTCGTGTTCTTGCACTGCTCAGGCTACCAGCTACGTTCTTCATGTGGGCACTGAGCATACACACTCCACTCGCCAGTGTCTTATTTTATGATAATCGCTCTTTTCCTCAGTGACACAGCCCAACTCCCTTTCCTAAAGCCTGCTTCCAGATTTCCTCCTCCAGTCTGGCTGTTTATTTTAAGTTCTGGACGGATCACGCAAAAATATCTCCTCTGCTAGTTGAAGAGATGGGAAGAGCTGTCACTGGTAAATTCGTCCCACGGTCAGCACTGGACAAAAGAGCCAGGCAGCACTTCTGTGTTTACAGAAAGATCTCCATCACGGTGAAACACTACAGCTCTACCATCCACACTCCTGAGCACCAGCTCTGTCTCTTGGACCCCTTTCAAGTGGGCCAGGACTGGCCTAGTTAGCTGCCTCGCAAGAGTTACCCCTGGTTTTGTGCGGAAGCAGGGATAAGCAGGGAAATTATAGCATTGATATGGAGTCCTCCCTCCCTGGTGGGTAAGGTGCAAGGTTGCGTGTCTAACTCTCCGGTTAAAATAAATAAATAATGCTGTGCCAAGAAAAGTTTAATTCAGTGCATTTGGGACTGTTTCTGCCAGCTGGGTTTCTCTCAGGGTAAACTCAGGGACTGACAGCAAAGACGACTGTTAAGGCAACACTACACGTAAAATGTCTAACAGAGTAGAGACTACTTATTAACATGTTGTATTTAAATGTAAATACGAAGGCGTGCACATATGATGACAGAGGCAAGAAGATCCTCTTAATAAAGCCACAATCCATTGATATTTCTATGTCCATGTGGTGTAAAATTCCTTACCAAGCAGGGAAGTATTGCACTGCTGTCCATCAAGGAAAATCCGGCCGCAAAGATAACAGGTCTGACGGCAACACTGCATAACTACCAACAATCTGTCTTTTACTTTACTGCTGACCTGAATCAGTTGTTCAGGCCCTATTAAAGTGTCAAAGAAAACCTTTTTGTGGCTGCAGCTTGGCTCAGAAAATGTTGCAGGTGGTGGGAACGTTCTGGGTGTATTCTGCTCCAGTGCTCTTCCCCTTCTTTGAAGCTTAAGGAACAATATTATATTGTTAATTTGTTTTGGCATAGGGTCATGTCTGCTAATTTATTTATTTTTTTTAATTGCGTAATTCGCGAATTGCTAACTTTTGCATAAATCGTACTTCTTATCAAGGAGGTTCCATTATGCTCCACCTTTGGCTTCTGAAATTCATCAGAGCCACGTTTACAGTAGCATTGGCAAGAAACACATTTTCAGAAGGAAGAAGGTCTGTCTTAGAAACGTTCCCCCTAGTTTTCTACACATAGGGAGGCTTTTATACAAGTCAAATAACTAACTAACTAACTAACTAATGTTCAAAAAGAGCACCTCCTACCTGCACTATGAAGCTGGTGGAGTCCAGGAAATGAAGAGCAGGACAGATGATCAAAATAGGGAATGCTAAATTTCTAACCTGTAAATCAGGTGTCAGGAACCTTTTGGTCCGTCACATGGTGCTGAACCACAACTTCCATCAGAAGAGGGGTTGGGACTTGTAGTTCAGCAGCATGTGGAGAGCTATGGGTTAGCCACTGTCAGGGGTTCAGGAGCAGAGACACAGGAGATGGAGTAAATGGAGAGTGAGGAGGAATCCGAGGGGGGTGTAGGCAGTGACAGTGGTTAGAGAGATTCCACGAGTCTCTCCAGCGAATCGGAAGATTCACAGAAAGGAGCGCCGATGGCCAGGGCAAGGGGGGTGCCAAGGGGGAAACCCCAGAAGGAAGGGGCCAGCGGGGACTCCCTGAGCAGCAGTTGGAAATCAGGACCAGCTTCCCCACCAGAGCGCAGTGGGGGGGAGGAGTCCCAGGCATCGGGACCAGTGTTCTCACCACCAGAGAGAGGAGATGAGTCAGGATTGACCACGCCTCCATCGGAGAGCGGGGAAACGGTCAAGAGGAAAGTCACAGGCTGGGCGCGCGCGCCAAGTTCAAATGTACAGGCGAGCGGCACAGCAGGTAGCCCGGATAGGGAGCCAGGTCCTAAAGCCCGCCGGAAGGAAGGGCAAGACTCAGGGGGGTCAGCGTCAGAAGAGTCCAGGAAGGAGGAAACCCCAGGGGGCAGAAGGACCCAGAGGAGGAAGGAACAGCGCAGGAGGTGGAGCTGGGCTAGGATCCTAAACTGGTGCGGAAGGGATAGTGACTCAGAGGGGACTTCGCCGATCTAGAGTCAAGACGTAGGGCTGCACGCTCTGGGGTTTGAAATGGAAACTAAACTTCAATAAAGACTTTTGTACATTACATCAACCGGGCGTTGGTCCTCTGTGAGCTGGGACCTAGAGGCAGCTCTGACAGCCACCCTTGCTGTAATGTAGGGTTTTGCAAACATGGGTCTCCAGCTGTTGTTGGACTGCAACTCCCATCAATCCCCAGCTAGCAGGACCAGTGCTCAGGGATGATGGGAACTGTAGTCCAAAAACAGCTGGAGACCCCAATTTTGAGAAATGGTAAAAAGCCAACAGTGCTTCTAAGGCAGGGGTCAGCAAACCTTTTCAGCAGGGGGCCAGTCCACTGTCCCTCAGCCCTTGTGGGGGGCCAGACTACATTTTGAAAAAGAAGAACAAATTCCTATGCTCCACAAATAACTCAGAGATGCATTTTAAATAAAAGGACACATTTTACTCATGTAAAAACACGCCAATTCCCGGACCACCCGTGGGCTGGATTTAGAAGGCAATTGGGCCTGATCCAGCCCCTGGGCCTTAGTTTGCCTACCCATGTTCTAAGGCGTTCCATTAATTTCATACGCAGAGCCGTACACTCGCCTTTGGTATACATGTGTTAACAGGGAATGCTCAAATCTTGTCTCATGGGAATGCCGATGCCCCCAGATGAATTTTTTAAGTGAAAACGGGCATTTCCTCACTTTTTCAATGCATATCCCTTCTTGTTGATGACAAGTCACATTCAGGCAACTGGCAACACACCAGCAGCACAGCTCTGAGTTTTCAGACACCCACATTTGTGTAGGACGACCTGCTGTTCTCATGCTGATATTTGCCAGCTTGGTCTGTGGCCTTGCTTAGCGCTAAGGCAGGCCAGTGACACCAGAGGCAGCAACTGAGGGTGCAGCCCTTCGAGAATGGGGGCACCTTGACCCTTTGACTTCCCGTTCCTCTGGCACAATGGGGTAAGATTCCCTCTCCAGCTAATTAAGCCACAATTAGCAACCAAGAAGCAAAGAAAGCAGGCTTATTGACACCAGTTAAGCTTGCAGACCTCCCACTGGTGTTTGTAAGATAATTAAGTGTAAATAGCAACCAAGAGATCAGCATCGGGTCAGTTTTGTTCTGCGGGGAAAGTTACAGCGGCTAGCGACAGACGGAGGGTTGCAGGCGCACAATGGGGGGAAGGTGGAATGTAATCCGAAACATTTTCCCACTTTGTATAATTGCATAAATGTTGAATGATCTTTTCTCCTTTGTGTCTTCCTTTTGTCATGTGGGCGTGAGGTGGAGGGAAATAGCTGTAGGGGGAGAAACAGAGCAAGCAGCGCTGGTTGCGTAAAAAGCAGGACCAAGCTGGTACAAAGAGGATTGGTGGAGATGGGAGGAGAGAACAAACTGTTTTAAACCGTGTGTTGTTTGAGGAATGAGTGGCAGCCTCTGCAGAAGAGGCGTCATGATGACATGCCACCTGTTCCATGAAATTCCATGAAAACACAGATAAACACCCCAGTGCTTTTGACAGAGTATCTCAACTGTGCAGCAAATACTCTCCTCAAAGGTCTTATAGAGGCCCTCATGCACTCGTGAGAGCATAACAGCAGCTGATGAAATGACCAGAAATTTCCAGGTTCAAATCTTGCTTGTTATGGACACACCATTTGCCAAAGGGAAGTCACTCCCTGCGATGCAACTGAGCTCACTTATATGCTTGAGATAGATGTATGTAAAATGCCCCAATACTTCACATATATGATGGGATGTGAAGTGCTGAGTAGAAGTAGCAGCAGTTATCAACAGGATCAGCAGCATAGGTAGCATGGTTTTTCTCCAAGAGGCTTGCTCCCATTTCCACTTCCTCTGTTTTATGGAATCATTAGGTGCAGCACCGCAAACTAAAACCCCAGCTAATTGTGTCCCTATAGATCAGCTGGTATGTGAAGCAGGATTTCCAACATCGAGCCAATTCATTAAATTAATAAATGAAATCGGTGCCTCTGGTTAACTAAGGCAATGGTGGGTGTGGGTGTGTTTTTTAAAAAAGGTAGTAAGTTACCAATGTTCCAAAAACAAAACAAATCTTCAGAACTATTGCTTTAGTAGTCTGCAAATCTGATTAACCCCACTTATCTGGGAGTAAAAAGGCAAAGGGACCCCTGACCGTTAGGTCCAGTCGCAGACGACTCTGGGGTTGCGATGCTCATCTCGCTTTACTGGCCAAGGGAGCCGGCGTACAGCTTCTGGGTCAGAGCAGCGCACGGAAACGCTGTTTACCTTCCCTCCGGAGTGGTACATATTTATCTACTTGCACTTTGACGTGCTTTCGAACTGCTAGGTTGGCAGGAGCAACGGGAGCTCACCCCGTCGCGGGGATTCAAACCGCTGACCTTCTGATTGGCAAGCCCTAGTCTCTGTGGTTTAGACCACAGCGCCATATCTGGGAGTAAGCCCTGTAAAATTCAATAGGACTTCTAAGTAGTTGGTTAGCCTTGCAATGTAAGTTATATATTCAGTTTCCTATCTTCAACCACCTAAGATTTCTTTAATAGGACTGTAGTCCTAATATGAAGTAATACTTCAAGAGTTTACATTGGAACTAGCCCAGTTAGCAAGACCCAAAAGCTGCTTGTAGAGTTGAAGGGCCTCTTGCACAGGATGAGACGGCAAGCCCACACTTGCCACTGAAAAGGTATACACGGAGCCAAAGCCAGTTCTCAGCACCCTTTCCAGAGGCATTCACGTGCTGCTTTTAAGTATGCTTTTGCAGCATGTTTTGTATACACCAAACAAAATATAACACGCCATGCAACTCTTTTTAAGGTGAAAGTTGAGAGTGGGCATGTATAAACACAGATGAAATGGAAGATCGAGAAGGAAGAAATACCTGAGGGGAAATGTCAAAAGTAACCATTAAGGAAGAGGAAAAACCCCGACCTGTGCAGACTTTGTACACAGGTGACAGGAGAGGTGACCCAGGCAAGAGACAAATCCAGGTTTTCAGCCAAAGCTGGAAATGCAAGCCAATACCACAGGGCAGTTTTGGTCAGCTGAAGTCAACAAAGAAAGCTGTACCAAATTTAAGTGTTACCTTACAAAATGCAGGTGGGAACCCATCCCATCATACTGCTGCCACATCAAAGCAACTCTTCAAATGGATGCTGAAGAGTGTGGTCCAATTCCACCACAATAGGAAGTCAGAACTTTTTTCCATCAGAGAACTGATTTTTTGGGGGGACATGTTTTGTGGAGATTTTGTAATGGGCCAGTAAGCCCCAAACTGAACATTTGGCAGTGCTAAGAGGAGTCTCTGAATGTTTCCTTCATACTGTACGGAACCTGACTGCATCCCAACGATCAGTGCAACCCTGTACACCCCGACTCCGAAGCAAGTCCCTCTGTTCAACAGCGCTTACTCCCAAGAAAGTGTACACACAGGATTACAGCGCTTGGAAGCAGTTGACTGATCATAGGCATGTTTACTGAATCTTCAGTTTCTATTTCCAAAATTGAGGTCTTTTTAAATGTAGAAATTGGCCCATCATAAGAAAGCAGTTCTAGATTGGAGGAAACAAGTAGCCTTTATGGTTACATGACTAACATTTATCTTTCATGCGAATAAGGGAAACTCCATGACTAGCACACGGCTGAAGCCCAAGTTCTTTTGCCAACTAGCCTCCCTCTTTACAATCAAGGAACAGCAGCAAAGAACAATGCTGGTTATGCTTCATGGCAAAATACACCATCCCAATTTAGAGGTTTCTCTTGTTCCACGTTGAAATTCAAATAATTTCCTGACAGGTGCGTTTGACCGTTGCGTTCAGTCAAATAAAAGCAGGCTCTGACAGCAACAAACCAGCAAGATACACAATGCTTATGATAGGTTGGGCTGGGGCTGTGGTAGAGCCTTGCAGGCAGAAGGTCCAGGGTTCAACCCCTTCTATCTCCAGGAAGAAGAGTTTGGATTTGATATCCCGCCTTTCCCTCCCTTTAAGGAGTCTCAAAGCGGCTAACATTCTCCCTTCCCTTCCTCCCCCACAACAAACACTCTGTGAGGTGAGTGGGGCTGAGAGACTTCAAAGAAGTATGACTAGCCCAAGGTCACCCAGCAGCTTCATGTGGAGTGGAGACGCAAACCTGGTTCCCCAGATTACGAGTCCACTGCTCTTAACCACTACACCACACTGGCTCTTAAGGACTTGAGATGCCTTCATCCGAGAACCACAATTTGGAGCTAGATAGACTAATGGTCTGACTCAGCAAAGGGCAGCTTCCTATGTTCCCATGTGTATTTCAGGGACATACTGCACCCTGTCTGCAAGATACCTCCCAGTTGGGAGGCTACACAGGGTGCTTCCAGATGGATGCTTATTGAAGAACAGGTGCTGCTAACACATGCACTTCTACAGCATCCACCTAGCACTGCCAGCACTAAAATGGCAAACTGTTGCCAACAATGCATTGCAGAATTATTTGCAGTATCTGAATGACCTTGTTGCAATATTAAATAGAGCGGTACCTCGGGTTACATACGCTTCAGGTTACAGACTCCGCTAACCCAGAAATAGTACCTCAGTTTAAGAACTTTGCTTCAGGATGAGAACAGGAATTGTGCTCTGGCAGCGCGGCAGCAGCAGGAGACCCCATTAGCTAAAGTGGTGCTTCAGGTTAAGAACAGTTTCAGGTTAAGAACAGACCTCCAGAACAAATTAAGTACTTAACCTGAGGTACCACTGTACCTATCAGTTGTATAGGGTCCTCCTGCTGCCTGTTAACAGAATCCATGCATCTGTTTGAGAAACAAATGGGGATGTATTCCAGGCTCGCACCCCGAGCAATGACCTTTTCAAATGCACCTGTGATTTATTGCATAGATGATACGGGTTACACTTCTTTAGGCTACAAATATGGTAAACTGTGCAAAACTGGCTATGTTGACTCTTGTGCATTAAACAGTTGTATTAAAGTTATTTAGGAGGAAAGAAGGCTGCAACCTCCTGTCAAACATCTGACCACTAGGACACTGGACTACACAAGCAGTTTCAAATGATCCAAAGCTTGTCCTAGCCCTAGAGGGCTTTGGTGGAGCAGCTCCTTTTGAATCTAGGAAGCAGACTGGCATTGCCTTTATGGAGTTGTACGGGGTAATACTGACAACTTTGAGCAGTAGATGTTCACAGATATGCTTTGTACCACATCCTGGGAAACCTTTTTTTTAAAAAAAATAATAATCCTGTTTTGTAGGATGCAGTTTTGCAAAGAATGCCCACTTCCCCAATCTGCACTATACGTTTAATGCAAGCACCATATAACTTCCAACGGTCATGGCTTCTCCCAGTGAATCCTGGGGCCTGCAGTTTATGAAGGGTGCTCAGAATTGTTAGGAGACACCCTCTTTCCCCTCACAAAACAACTTTGCTATTTAATATCCTACTTCCTGCTCCCCTGCAATTAGAAATCCCTATAGCTCATGCCTTAAGAATTTGAGACTCTTAATCCCAGAATCATGGGTTTGAGCCCCACGTTGGGCAAGATTCCTGCATTGCAGCGGGTTTGACTAGAAGACCCTTCCCTTCCAACTCAATAATTCTATTATCCAAAAAAAATGGCTCTACTTTAGACTAGCCTGCTGTCCTAGGAGGAAGGGGGCCTAGTATGGCCTTCTCACCCTAGGGTAGTGGGGGAAAAGCCTTGCCTTCTGGCAAGGTGCAAGACCAAACATTTGTTCCATCTCTCATCAGTGGTTCTTGCCTGCTTCAAACTGGAAGGAAGTGATCCAGAAAGAGTTGACAGCCTGAACTTCCTTCTTTGATAAAGCAACCAGATATAGCATTCTTGACAAACTGTTGGCACTGTATGAATGTTAAACCACCAGCAGCAGATGAAGACTGCAAAATGAAAGTATAAACTCTAGGAAGTGTTAACTGTTCCGCATAATCTCCTGCCATCAAAAGCAGGGGCAAATGGGTGGCTTGAGTCCGGCAAACAAATTTTGCTCACATGCAACAGGAAGTATCACTTTTCTGACCGCTCTTTGTGCCCAAATCTGCGAGTGATTTAGGGTTCAAAACAGTGGTCTTTTGTGTTCCTAGGAGAGTATCAACAAGTTCCCTTAAGCTCACTTGTCTGCCCTTATTCATCTTCCCCAGCATTGTGCTGCCACAGGGGAGTGTGGGGTATTTTCTTGGGAACACTTTGTGGCTAAGGGCCTGACCCAAACAGTGGGGATAGTGCAGAAGTGCCCCAGAGCCCTCTGCAATGCACAGGTTTTCATGTGGATTCCCTCTGGCAAGGAAGCCTGAAGACCACTTGCCATGTAACAGTTCTGATGCCTACCTTGCTATCAGTGTTAAGTTATTAAGGTTGAATTCCTATGCATGCATACCTGGAAGCGAGCAGTATTGAGAATAGTAGGACTTACTTTTGAGTAAACATGAAAATCTTGCTTTAGAGGTGAAAGAACTTTAGGGCTGAAAAACAAACACTAGCTTTCCCACTTGTTCCCACAATCATCACACACCAGGAGGGGAAATTTTTGTTGTTGGGGGAAAGATATTATTATAATAATTATTATTATTATTATTATTATTATTATTATTATTATTATTATTATTATTATTTACTTCTCTTTTTCCAAGGATGTGGAAAAAGTGCATGGTTATCCCTCCCCCGTTTTATCCTCACAACATCCCTGTGAGGTAGGTTAACTTGAGAGGCAGTGACTGGCCCAAGGTCACTTGGTGAGCTTCATGGACTAGTCCAAACCTCTAACTGCTCAGCTACGCTGGATACGCTACTTTAGAATCCATGGCTTCCTCCTTTAAGGTTCACTACCAAGGCAGACTGCACTTTTCCACCACTGTTGATCAAGTTTGCTTTCTTGTTCAATGCAGGAAAACCCCTTCTGGGTGGCTCGGCACTTCCAGGCCCTTCTGCTTAAAAGCCAGCACCTGTAAAATGTATAAAACGATGGCAGAGGAGACAAATAAAAAAATGATGGCTCTGAAAGAATACGGCTGGTCAAAGAGAATGAAGCCAGAATAGCTGTGTTGGAACCACTTGATCTCATGAGCTCCAGCAGCTTGCATAGAGCCCATGGGCAGCAGGGCAGAAAGGATTCACCCCATATCTCTGTGGCTGGGTTCCTTCATGGGCAGCAATGAAGCCCTTTGGCATTATGTTCAGAGCTAACAAAAAGGCAGCCTTCTTCAACACGTGGTGTACAGTGGTACCTCGGGTTACAGACGCTTCAGGTTACAGCCTCTGCTAACCCAGAAATAGTACCTCGGGTTAAGAGCTTTGCTTCAGGATGAGAACAGAAATCGCACGGCAGCGGCAGGAGGCCCCATTAGCTAAACTGGTACCTCAGGTTAAGAACAGTTTCAGGTTAAGAACGTACCTCCAAAACGAATTAAGTTCTTAACCCGAGGTACCACTCTACTACACTCTCTCTCAATGCAGACTGACACGATAGTTTGATTTAGAGACGTTCAAGGTAACTAGGACTAGCAGCACTTGTTTGCCAGGAAAACTAATTCATACGTGAACAGCCAGCAAAGCAATATCTTGTAGAGGACAGAGGAAGGCTACCCACATCTGGCATGAGCCTCCTGAAGCATCTCACTGGCTGCTGGTAGACTAGATGGGCCCTCGGTTCTGACCCAGCAAGGTTGCTTCTTATGTTTGTACCCCAATCCAACCTCTGCTGCTACTGCAGGTGTTGTGTTGCTGCAGCCGCACTGTTCTGCCTCTTCATTTGGGGGAAAGAGAAAACAGGTGGAGCAGCCAGCACCATCCTTATGGACTGCTCATAAAAGGGCTGAAGATGCAACCAAGTGCTTTGCTCCTAGGAAAATCCGAGTGGTGGGCCAAAGCAAAGCATCCCCACTGAAAACTGCTTAACACAACAGGCCGTTTAATTTCTACAACAAGCTACTTGAGTACAGTGTGTTACTAGCAGCACTTGGTCAAACACTACATGATTTCAGGCTGAAAAGGAAACCAGAAAGGCCCCCCAGGTAGGGGGACAGGGGACCTGCCAGAGATCAAGGACTGCTGCAAAGAAAGCTAATGGTATTTTCAGAGACCAACATAAAAGTCTTGCAGTGAAATCTGAATGGGCAACACAGCCAAGGACCAAGAGCTGCAAAAAACGTTAGCTATGAAATGGAGTCCTTCAACCAGTTATTTTAGGTCATGAAAACAGAAATAGTCCAACTTACTTACCCATAATAAAAAAGAACTCCTCCGTTCTTGAAATGCATTCTTCTCTTACAGCTGCACCTGTAGCAAAATAAAGGTTCTTCATTTTTACCTTGCCCTTCAGGTTTTTTGTGCTCAATGTGAAAGAACACCAAAACCCAGAAGTTTCTCAACATAGGCAGTAAAACCATAAAAAGATCACTAAACATTAACAGCAAAAGCAGAGCTAAATGGCCTCAAGGAATGTGTTGCCTTTTTTTAATAATAAAAAACCTGTTTCATCCTCAAACTATTTGCGTGTTATTTCCCTCAAACTATCTTTACGACATATAGCAGTGGTGTCCAAACTTTTTCAAAGAGGGCCAGATTTGATGAATTGAACGGCCGTGGGGGCTGAACAAAGTTGTTGAGTGTTTTGCCCTATGAAATAAACTGCCACAGGGGCTGGATTAAACTAACTGGTGGGCTGGATTAGGCCCCCCGAGATGGACTTTGGACATACCTGTGATATAGAAATGCTTCGGCATCCATGTTGCCCACAGACATTCATCTGTCACTCTTTGACAGATGTTTTGTCACCCTCTCTGAGCTATCATGTGTGTGACATGCTATTGCTTTGATGCTGTAAAGAGCAATCCAAAACTCCCTTACTAACCTGACACCAGCACTTCTTGCGCCTTACAAAAGTCTGACTCCACTTGTGTGGTGCATGCGGACTATAAAGAGTTAACAGTTTTAGTCTTTATATCCCTCAACTGATTACACCCTCTAGTATAAACAGCCCTGAGACTATGCCAATAATGTGACATTTAAGACACCTACACATGGCACAACAAGAGCGATTATGTTCAGGGCATCACTGCAAGGCGTTTGCATGAGACATGGCATTTGCTTTAACAAAACTGTCGCTCTTCCCTCTGCAAAGATGTGCATACAGAGTCTTCTACTCGCCCGCCTACTGCTGGGTGAGAGTCCTAACAGAAAGCCTGGCTGTTCTGCTTTGTATCCTGGGCTGATGGGCTTTTATTATTCCCCAGGCAAATGGTCACTACTCCTTTTTCACATAAGCGGGGGGGGGGGGGGTGTCGAGAGAAAAGAAACAACAGCAATCATATCCCAAGAGGGATTTTTTTTGAGAATTTTTTGAGAAGCAAAAAAAGCAGGAACACACTGCTTACCAGGGCATTTGCAGTTAATGGAGAGGCAACTTGCAGGCAAAGTTCCAAGGCAAAAGAAGAGATCCCTCTACTTCTGTCCTATAATATCATGGCGGAAGGGATTGTATGATTCCAAGGAAGCTTCACCCTCTTTGAAGGAAAAGACATCACTGCATGATGGAAAAACTGGTCTATGTTCTCCCCATCATTTTTTTGCCTCTTAGCTGTAACTGTAAAAGACCAGAGGGAATTAGGTCATCAACAAGGCCTCTTCCCCAATGAGAAAGTAACAACCGCTTGCTATATGCATAACTGTGGAAAGAGCGCTCTGTACTTAAGTGTCGTGCCCATCCACCAATGCCACCCCTACTACCCTCCCCCAGCCATAGAGGACGCAAACTATGTTCAGGACACCCTGACAGCTTATCAGAAGTTTCACAGGGAGAGGTTCAGTGATGGTGGAACGCCTACGCAGGAAAACAATTTGCTCATCATCACTACCGGCCTGTGCAGCCATAGGGGAATGTTGGGTGTTCGAGGGTGTTTGTGCATGTCGTTTGTTCAGGGTGGCACAGAGGCCCAACAGTTGGAGCAGCACCCCATGTGAAGAGTTTATTCTCCTGAACCCCCCACAACGCTCAAGAGTTTTATGGCAGACAAGCAGATGCAGAAAAGGCCTCTGTGACCCTGAAGATACGACGCTGTAAAGCCGATCAATTTAGTTCTCAAACACAAGAAATTTCTTGTGCTGCTGAGCCAAGGCCTCTCCTTCCAGTCAACACAATAAAAGTGGCAGTAGAAAAATGGCATTTTCTTTTTGCTCCAATGATTTTAGTGCTGCAAGGAGGCCAGGCAGCTCCTCCATCTATGTCAAAATACTGGCACAAGGAACATTCAGTTTTGTCTATCCTGTTCCCAGCCAAGCATACATTAACTCTTTGCCTCTGATACCAGCTTCAGATATATGAATCTCTAGCAGATTCAAGAAACTTTAAAAGTAGACATCTCTGGAGTACCCTGTAGCTACTGTAATAGCCTCCAGAAGGGAATCGGTGTTGCTAAAGGCCCGCTTTCAGAAACCCTTCCATCTCAAATCAATGCCAGAGAAAGAAACTACTGGAAAATATAGCTCAACAGCTGAATTTTGAATCACGATGCTGCGGGAAGGATACAGCGGTCACACCTATCTCCAAAGAAATCACTCCTGCTGAAGATAACTGAGATGGCAAAGCGGGCAAGCCTCAGTGGATATTTATTTTCCCTCATAGCTGAGTTTTCAGACAGGGATAACATCACATCACAGGCTTTTAGGAGTGTGACAGACGAAAAAGCCAACATCAGGACTGATCCAAAAAAAAGCTGTTAAGTTCTTCAACTGTTTTTCTGTTGTGGCTAAAATATATTCAATCTTTCCTCCAAGGCTACATACTGTACTTTTTGCACCATAACACTCCCTTTTTTCCTCCTAGAAAGTAAGGGGAAATGTCTGTGCGTGTTATGGAGCGAATGCCTACGGATGGCGGGGGGAGCAGTTGCAGTCGTGAGCAGAGGATCCATGGTTCCCCTTACTTCCCTCCTCCATGGCTCGCTTTGAAACAGCAAAGCGGGAGAGGAGAGGAGCCTTCTCCTCTTATACCCCCTTCTACATTATTAGCAGCATCCTTCTCCACGCGTGTTCCTTCTCTTCTTATACCCCTCTCCTGCATTATTAACAGCATCCTTCTCCACCCACCCCACGCATGCTCCTTGTCCCTCGAGTGCTTTTCCTTCCCTCCCCACCTAAAACGTGGTTACAAAGCATGGATCCACATGAATCCTCAGGATTTTTGCATTGGGCTGCCCCAAACTCACCGTCAGATCACGTTTGTGGCCACAGCATGAACCAGAAATATCATACATCCACTGTTTCGTTTAGAATATTTTTTTTTCTTGTTTTTCTCCTCTAAAAACTATGTGCGTGTTATGGTCCGGTGCATGTTATAGAGCAAAAAAATACGGGTACATGGCCTTTTTCTCATAACAACCCTGTGAGGTGGGAAAGAGACCAGCCCAAGGTAACCCAGACAGTTTCGTGCCAAGGTGAGGACCTGAACCTTGGTCTCCCAGTTCTAGTTTGGCACTTTGCCTGTTACACCACACCAGCTCTGAAATATGCAAAGTTTAGGGTGTGATGACTTTTCACTTGGTTTCTCAGCAACCACCTGTTGAGATCATGAAATTGCATCTTCTGCCTCCATTTAAGAGTTCAGGATTTTTCCATATTCTCCAAAGAATTAAAAAGGATCTTAAAGTGCAAACGTTTCTTTGGTGTTGGCTGATGGGTGGATTTTGCCCCCTCAAAGAGGATGTGATTGCTGTGTTTCAAAGAGATACTTTCCAGACTCTCTGAGAGTTTTCTCCTTGCCCGGTAGCATGGAGGATCCTCCATTTATGTGG
This sequence comes from Podarcis gaigeae, assembly GCF_964106915.1. NCBI lineage: Eukaryota > Metazoa > Chordata > Lepidosauria > Squamata > Lacertidae > Podarcis > Podarcis gaigeae. The sequence goes on along the minus strand of NC_139679.1, from coordinate 37,520,135 downwards.
CTGCCTGACACAACCAATTATACACCAGGCCAGCACCCTCAAGTCCACCTCCCCTATTCTTTGCTTGGGTCACATTATTATCTGAATATGGAACAGTGTTTAAAATATGGAGGCTGCTGGCTTAATGTTGAGGCATTAAATCAGGGTAACCTTGCCATTTCTATCAAATGGTCCTTGCCATTTCTATCAAACAAGCAAGTCCTGCCCAGGATTTTTCAGTCATGTGATGTTGTGGACAGAATGGTGGACTTTGACTAGCAACACCCAAGTATTATTTCCAACCACTTGCATTGCTTAAAATGTCACAAATAAGCATTTACACTTGATTTAGAGGCCAAAACCTAAACCCCATCCAGTCATAACTTCTCAGGCTTCACTGAAATGAGGGAGTCTGGACCTTGGCAACTCACATTCCACTGACATGAAGGGATTAGCAAATTTGTCAGAAGCCAAACAAATGACTAAGCATTACCCTGAGCATCTTACCCTGAGCAGCTGTTTCCAAACTGACTTCTGAGTCCAGAAGCAAATGGTCTGCATCCTGTGGAGCCAAACATATCAATTTTATTTCTTCATTTTTCTTTTAAAACTTGCATACTGCTTTCAGACAACTTTCTTGAATAACAACTGAATCACAATCCCCATGACAATTTATTATTCAAAAGGAACAAGAGTCCAGTTTGGAGGGAAAGGGCTTCATCTTGTTACTAGATAAAAAATTCGATCTTGTCTTTGAGAGTTCATCTGTTTTGTGCAAAATGAGGACAATGTGGAATTAAATCAAGACCCAAATTTAATTCTAGTGAATTCAGCAGCCTCATTTCAGTCCTGGGATAAACAAGACATTTAGAAAACCAGACATTACAGTTTGTGGCACAAAGTTATTCTGCTCAACATACGTTGGGGTGGTGTTGTACACACGATTTCAGATAACTGGGATTTCTGACTTACTAAGGTTCACGTAACAGGATTCTAATGGGCATTTTAAGAACTTCAAATACCACCAAAGTATCATATATTTCTTATTGCAATCTACTCAACCAACAAGCCTACTTCCAGTTCTACAGCAACCATATTGCAAGCGAATGCAGTGACGCAAACAAGCCATGGCAAGTCTTCGGCTTGCACACTTCTCTCTCCCTCTTCCTTTTGCTGCTGAAAAGAGATCAGATGCATCTAGTTTTAAACTAACCACAGTTCCCATTATGTTGGGAAGGTGTGCCACAAAAGAATGGGGATGCGAGGGGAAGTGTGCAAACCCACAGCTCATCTTCACATGGGATAGCAGCAAGTCGTAGATTACTGCTGTGTCTGAATCAGGCCTAAAGCTTGTCTTCCAAAACATATTTGAGCAGTAGTACTTTGACAGTTAATCCACCATCTGCTTTCCCCAACTGTATTCATCACTGACACGTCTGTCCAGCTCCAGATGAAAGTAGACGTGACTTTAAGCACATTTTTGCATCATGCGCTTGCAACTGTCAACATCTTTGTTTACAAAAACAATTGCAGGGCCATGGATGGTTTAATGCTTTCCTCCAATGTCATTTTCCAAGTGAAAATTCCCCCAACCAACTCCCCCCCACTCAAAACCACCCTATACACAAAGTTATTATGTCACAATTTAAAAAAATATTTAAATTTGGGAAAACAGTGCAAGGTGGAAAAGGTTAAACCTCTTTCCCAATCCTCATCTGGATTCCTCTGCAGCCCCTGGCTGCTTTGTCAACAAAAATTTGTAGGCTGTCACAAAAAAACCTGAATTTTTTTTAAAAAGTGCTCTAAGTCACATTTAGCTTGACCCTCACTCTTCCCCAGGAATGACCCTAGATGATAATCTGCTAGCTGCAGCATACCAAACTGTTGCCATTGTGTTCATCTGCACGTGAAGAGCAGCATCAAATTTCCACTATATTAGCGAATTCATCTTTACTTGCTTCAGAGCATTCAAACAATGTGGTCCAGCAGACAAAGCACACCTTCTTTTACAGGGGGGAAAAAATCCCTTACATTTTTGTGTGTGTGCATACTTAACACTCTGCAAGAAACATCCAGCCCAGAAAGTATTTTACATGTCCTAGGGGTGCACAACCAATGTCATGGAGATGAAGGACAACTATTTCAACATGAAGTTATCTTATACTGAATCAGATCATCAGTACATCTAGCCCAACATTGTTTACTCCGACTGGTGTCGGGCTGAATTTCTGAATAAACGCTATTGGCCACAGGAACATACTGAATTTTTGAATGACTACCAGAATGCATCAAGTCGAGAGGGATGTGTTGCCTATGTAGTGATTTTCAGGGGCCAAAATGACCAAGCAGAAAACTACTGCCCTTCCAAATAGCCACAGCAAGGTGTTGGGCAAAGGCTGTATGCAGCCCAATCACCTCCAGTCATTTCTACCCTCACCTGCAATCAAGAGACTTGCAAAATGGTGATAGGTGTGTCAAAGTCTCCCACTCACCCCTACAAACACTTGACAATGCACTTGGTATTTTATGCAACCAAGGGTAGAAGGAGAGATTTAACAAGATACATTCTATGCCAGTGACCATTTGGAAGGGCAATCTTTTGACATTTAAAGACTGTCACCTACCCACCCCAAAATAATAATAAATAGTCAGTGTGTAAACAACTAATCACATTTGATTAATTCATTCCAATTGCCATTCAGAAATTCATTACAACCCTATAGGAATCTGTGCATTCTAGTAGCCTTCCTCATTTTAGCAAATTGCAAGACTTTATTATTATTTCATTATTTATTAAACAAGGTCCTTTTAAGTGGCTTGAACATGGGACCTTCTGTGTGCAAAAGTACTAATTTGGATTCCACAATAGCAACTGTGTACACACTCTTCTGAGGAAGTCACATGCAGGAGTAGACAGAACTTAGACAAAGTCTCATATCGTATCAGTCAGGCTCATGGGATTTTATACCTGCAACCATAAATGTCAGGGGTTCAGAAGGAGAGACACAGGAGGGGGAGCAAATGGAGAGTGAGGAGGAGGAGTACGAGGGGGGCGCAGGCAGTGACAGTGGCCAGAGTTATTCCACAAGCCTCTCTAGCGAATCGGAGGACTCACAGAAGGGAGCGCCGGTGGCCAGAGCAAGGGAGATTCCAAGGGAGAAACCTCAAGAGGGAGGGGCCAGCGGGGAGTCTCTGAACAGCAGCTGGAGATCAGGGCCAGCGTCTCCACCAGAGCGCAGTGGGGAGGGGGAGTCCCAGGAGTCGGAACCAGTGTCCTCACCACCAGAGGGAGGAGAGGAGTCAGGTTTGGCAACACCCACATCAGGAAGCGGGGAAACGGTCAGAAGGAAAGTCACCGGCTGGGCGCGCGCGCCAAGTTCAAATGTACAGGAGCGCGGCACAGCGGGGAGCCCGGGAAGGGAGCCAGGTCCTAAAGCCCGCCGGAGGGAGGGGCAAGACTCAGGAGGCTCCGCGTCAGAGGAGTCCAGGAAGGAGGGAACCCCAGAGGGCAGAAGGACCCAACGCAGGAAAGAGCAGCGCAAGAGGTGGAGCCAGGCTAGAATCTTAAACTGGTGTGGGTGGAGCAGTGAGTCAGAGGGGACTTAGCCGGTCTAGCGTTAAGACGTGGGCCTGCGCGCCCCAGAGCTTGGAAATGGAAACTAAACTTCAATAAAGACTTTTGTATATAATATCCACTGGGCGTTGGTCCTCTGTGAGCTGGGACCTAGCGGCAGTCCTGACAGTAAGTCCCCTCTGCATTTTCACCAATTTTGCAACCTCGTGGAGTGCGGGAAAGCAGCGAGGGGTGAAGATTGGTGCTTCGCGAGCTCACGAAAAACAGGGAAATGACTACCGAAGAGAGGATAGCGAGTTTGCAAAACGCAGTGACGCAGTTGACTGCAGAAATTGCGGCTTCCAGAAAGAAAGAACAGGAAGCAGCTGCTGCCTGCCAGGATCTGCGAACCAGGTTAGAAGTGCTAACTACACAGAGGCTACCGGCCACCAGACCAGAAGGGATTGGGCTGGGAAACAGAGGAGGGAGCCTGGTATCTCACTTCAATGGGGACCTGCAGGAGTATCCTAACTTCAGAGCAGATGTGATTTATACATTGCAGCTGCTTGACAAAGACTTTAAAAATGAGGGAGAGAAAGTGGGATTTATTATTTCGCATTTGCGGGGGGAGGCAAAATCGTGGCTGCGCAATCTATGGAGAGACAAGGATCCAGCCCTCCAAAATGCGGCTGCCTTCATTAAAGTGATGGATGCGTGTTTTTTATCTGAGATTGATGTGGATATCGCTAGGAGGGAGATTCACGGACTAAGACAAGGTAAAGCCACTGTGAGGCAATATCATGCACGTTTTTTCGGATTGGTGAATGTACTAGCCTGGGAGAAAGAATCGCCTGCCGTCAGAGACCTGTTCTGGGAGGGGTTGAGCGGAGCTGTGAAAGATGAGATCGCAAGGGGGGGAAGACCCCAAACCACCAAGGAAGTGGTGGAACGGGCACTCTCCATTGGGGTTCGGTTGGAAGGACGCCCTTGGGGCAGGGAGGAAGGGCATTTGGGACGCACGCCAGCGAAAGGACTGCCTCCCTTCCCCAAGGAGGCGGCGCGCGCTCGATCCATGCCTCCGCTGGGAGGGGGAGAGGAGCCGATGGAGATAGGTGGTGCTAAGGCTCACTCCACAGTCGGAGCCCTAACTCCGGGAGCAGTCAAGATGAAGCCTCCTAGAGGAACCAGGAAGTGCTACATCTGCGACAGTGCTCAGCATATGGCAAAAGAGTGTCCCCAGCGGTTTCACAAGCATACTGCAGCCGCAGCGACAGTAACAGACGCAATTCAGCAGAGGGAGTCGCAGCAGGAAAACTCCACTGTCTGGCTGGAGATGGCATCTCTGGGGACCAGCCAGACAAGTCAGTGAAGCAATCCCCAGGGATCTTACAGCCCACCGACCCCCTCCCACCCAAACCAGTAGTGCAGCTCACCGCATCCCTTCAGCTCCCCAATGGGCTACTGGTGGAAATTCCCATCACCGTAGACTCGGGGAGCAATGCAGATTTTATAGACATGCAGTTCCTCCAGCAACATGGCATAGCCCTTCTGCCAGCGGCGGTACCTCTGAAAGTCGTCACAGTGGACGGCAGGGAGCTACTGGGAGGGCAAGTGCTACAGCAGACGCCGCCAATGGTGATGCGCATTGGAAACCACCGTGAGGTCATCAGCTTCAACGTCACCCGCCTGTCAGACACGCCCATAGTGTTGGGAATGAGTTGGCTGGATAGGCACAGCCCGGCATTAGCTTGGTACCAGCGGCAACTGACCTTCGGCTCCTCTTACTGCGCAGAACACTGCATCCTGGCGGACTTGGAAGATGAGGGGCACGAGGATGGACCACAGCTGAACTTGGGCATGTTGCAAGCGGTGCCTAACAAATACAAGGAGTTTTTGGAGGTCTTCTGCGAGAAAGAGGCGGATAAGCTGCCACCCCACAGACCCTACGACTGCAAGATCGACCTCCTGCCCGGGGCGACGCTCCCGACGGGGAAACTGTACTCCATGTCTGAGGATGAATTGCAAGAGCTCAGGGAGTTCATAGATCACAACCTGAAGCGGGGATTCATCCGGGAGTCCAAGGCGGCAGGAGGCAGTCCCGTGTTCTTTGTAAAGAAGCGGGACACGCCCCAAAAGAGGCTGGTCGTTGATTTCCGCTTCTTGAACCTCAAGACCAAGCCCTCAGCATTCCCTATGCCCAAGATCGATGACCTGCTGGCGACGGTGAGGAAGGGTCGCATCTTTACCAAGTTGGATCTGCGCGGAGCGTACAATCTCATTCGCGTACGGGAAGGCGACGAGTGGAAAACAACCATGTTTACGCCGCTGGGCACTTATGAATACAGAGTTATGCCTTTTGGATTAAAAAATGGTTCCCACTGCTTTCAAGCCTTCATGCATCATGTCTTGGCGGGTCTCCTCTACAAGAAGTGCGTCTGCTTCCTGGATGACATCCTAATCTTCTCGGAATCGCCGGAGGCTCACGAGAGAGATGTTAGGGAAGTTCTGCAGAGGCTGCGGGAGCACAGGCTGTACGCCAAGCTGGAGAAGTGCCAGTTCGACAAGACGGAGGTGGATTTCTTGGGCTACAAACTGTCCGACAAGGGACTGGCTATGGACGGTGCCAAGGTACGTGCAGTACTGGATTGGAAGAGCCCACGCAATAGGAAGGAAGTACAGAGGTTTGTCGGTTTTGCCAACTTTTATCGCAAGTTCATCAAGGGTTTCGCCATGCAGACAGCGGCCATCACCGACACCCTCAGTTCCAAGAAGAAGAGGTTCGTCTGGACGGAGCAGGCAGAGCAGTCCTTTCAGAAGCTCAAGCAGCTCTTCGCTTCCGAAGAGAACCTACTGCACGTAAATCCCAGCAGGCCCATGAGAGTGGAGACGGACGCCTCAGACAGGGCCGTGGGAGCCGTTCTGTTGCAGCAAGACCACCAGGGGGACTGGAGGCCGTGCGCTTTCTACTCCAGAAAACTCAGCAAAGCGGAGCAGAACTACACCATTTGGGACAGGGAGTTGCTGGCCATACATGCAGCCTTCAAGGCGTGGCGGCACTTCCTCGTCGGAGCCAAGCACACGGTGCAGGTCCGCACAGACCATAAGAACTTGGAGTACTGGCGCACGGCGAGGTTCCTGAACCAGCGACACATCCGCTGGGCGGAGTTCTTTGCAGATTTCGACTTCAGAATTGAGTACATCCCAGGAAACAGCAACGTCTTGGCGGACGCGCTGTCCAGAAAACCGCAGTATCTGGAGGCAGAGGCACCGGCGGCGGCCAAGCACATTTTCACACCACAGGCGTGGGCATGCGCGTCAGCCACGGTGGACCTGGACGCGGTGCGCCGCGCGCTGCGAACAGACTCGTTCGCCCGAGCCAAGATGGAGGAGGTGTGCAGTGGCAAGGCGAGGGGCGACGAATTCCAAGTGCGAGACGGCCTGCTCCTACGCAAGGGAGTCCTCTACGTACCAGGAGACAGCCTCCGCGCGAAGGTCCTGCAACAGCTGCACGACGCGCCCAGCGCGGGGCACTTCGGCAAGGAGAAGACGGTGGACTTAGTAGCCAGAGACTTTTGGTGGCCTAAGATGCGGGGGGATGTCGCGGACTATGTCAATAGGTGCGACACCTGCCAAAGGGCTAAGCCTGTGCACCAGCCGCCGGCGGGCCTGTTGGAACCGCTACAGACACCGTTCGTACCGTGGGAGAGGGTAGCCCTGGACTTTGTCACAGATCTACCCAGCTCAAGGGGCAAGACGGCAGTGCTCGTGGTAGTGGACCTGTTCACCAAGATGGCCCACTTCATTCCGTGCGCGAAGGTGGCCACGGCCGAGCAGACCGCTAAGATGTTCATAGACCACGTGTTCAAGGTGCACGGCCTACCACGGTCTATTTTGTCCGACCGGGGGCGCCAGTTCATCTCCAACTTCTGGCAAAAGCTGATGGGATTCCTGAACGTCAAGGTCAGCCTGGCGTCGGCGAGACACCCGCAAACTAACGGGCAGGCGGAAAGGGTCAACGCCATCATGCAGCAGTACCTGAGATGCTACGCGAACCAGCAGCCATCGACCTGGGTGGACTATCTACCGTTGGCCGAGTTTGCCTACAACAACACGAAGCACGGGTCCACGGGGGTGACCCCATTTTTTGCCAACTACGGGAGGCATCCCAGAACCTTCCCGGGTCTGGACACAGTGCGGGAGGGGGAGCCACAGGGAGCAGAGGAAGTGGCAGCGGAGTTGCAGGAGATCCACGAGCAGCTCAGGAGGCAGTTAGAGTTGGCAAAACAGGCTTACAAAGTGCAGGCAGATCGACACAGGAGGGTTGGGGAGGACATCCAGGTGGGAGACTGGGTCTGGTTGGCAGCACAAGCAGTTCCAGCCAGATCGTTAGCCAAGAAGAAACTAGGGCACAAGCAGCTAGGGCCTTACCAAGTAGAGGCGCAGATCAACCCAGTGGCCTTCCGGTTGACACTCCCGGAGGGTTCCAGAATGCACCCGGTCTTTCATAGATCAGTGCTCACGCCCTACAGAGAGCCCCACAGGTTTCAAGCACCGGGGAAGGCGCCAGACCCGCTCAGAGAAGCGCCCAAAAAAGGGGGGTCGCCGAAAGGGGAGCCACTTAATGAAGCCACTGAGATTTTAGACTCAAGGTGGGGGGAGGACGGGATTGAATATCTTCTCGCCACGGAGGACACCCCGGCCAGCGCCAACAGGTGGGTGCCGGATTACGCAGTGGAAGAGCAGTTGCTCAAGGAAGAATTCCACACACTTTTCCCGCACAAGCCTATGCCGGCGGGCTTTTTCGAGGATTGTTTGTTCACACCCACACTCTCGGCCAGCACTTTCCGGGGTTTCTCGTCAGCTGAGGACTCGGCTCCGGGAGGCAGCTCTCCGGAGGGATCACTTTCAGGTTTTGGCACGGGGGGATCTTATTGGTGGGAGGACCAACCCGAGGTGGGCTGGCGCAGAGACATGCCGAAGGGGCCCTGGGAGGTGGACCCCCATCAAACAACAGGGGGAGGAGGGCTCTTGGGTGATTTGGGGTCGAGCGCAGATTTCGAGCACACCGCGCAGGAGATGGAAGCGGAGGAGGTCGTCGTCGACGAGCCCATGGGGGACTTCCCGGACTTATCTCGATGGTTGCAAGCCTCAGGGGACGAGCTGTATCCTGGACTCACCCCTACAACAATGGAGCACCCGGAACCCGCACCGGAAGAGGGGGAGGGGGGAAGGGGGGGCTTCGAGGGGGGGATGGATGTCAGGGGTTCAGAAGGAGAGACACAGGAGGGGGAGCAAATGGAGAGTGAGGAGGAGGAGTACGAGGGGGGCGCAGGCAGTGACAGTGGCCAGAGTTATTCCACAAGCCTCTCTAGCGAATCGGAGGACTCACAGAAGGGAGCGCCGGTGGCCAGAGCAAGGGAGATTCCAAGGGAGAAACCTCAAGAGGGAGGGGCCAGCGGGGAGTCTCTGAACAGCAGCTGGAGATCAGGGCCAGCGTCTCCACCAGAGCGCAGTGGGGAGGGGGAGTCCCAGGAGTCGGAACCAGTGTCCTCACCACCAGAGGGAGGAGAGGAGTCAGGTTTGGCAACACCCACATCAGGAAGCGGGGAAACGGTCAGAAGGAAAGTCACCGGCTGGGCGCGCGCGCCAAGTTCAAATGTACAGGAGCGCGGCACAGCGGGGAGCCCGGGAAGGGAGCCAGGTCCTAAAGCCCGCCGGAGGGAGGGGCAAGACTCAGGAGGCTCCGCGTCAGAGGAGTCCAGGAAGGAGGGAACCCCAGAGGGCAGAAGGACCCAACGCAGGAAAGAGCAGCGCAAGAGGTGGAGCCAGGCTAGAATCTTAAACTGGTGTGGGTGGAGCAGTGAGTCAGAGGGGACTTAGCCGGTCTAGCGTTAAGACGTGGGCCTGCGCGCCCCAGAGCTTGGAAATGGAAACTAAACTTCAATAAAGACTTTTGTATATAATATCCACTGGGCGTTGGTCCTCTGTGAGCTGGGACCTAGCGGCAGTCCTGACAATAAATAAATGAATCAAGCAACCAACAAGACTGTAGGCACACGCTTACCATTGTGCATATGAATCAGATAACCACACCATGCCTAACACTGGCTTCGTTTCTTTTCAAGGGAAGAGGTCTCAGGTGTTTACATCTCAACACAAAGAAACTTTGCGTCTTCTTGATGGGTTTGATTGAAAAGTCACATGCAGCCTGAGAACGGGAGAAATGCAAGGTTAGGGACCGCTGTACAATTCAGCTATTCTGCGGCTTTCAGATTTCCCTAGAGCTGAGCTTCAGAATTCACAACTCCACAATGAGAAAGATTTCCTTTTCAGACAGGGATAACTTTATATCATCACAAGCTCAGCTCTAGACAACTCTGGCAAAATGCACATGGTAAAAGCAACTTCATTTCTCTTCCTAGTGGCGACATCTAGCGGACAGCGCACAAAACTTACCGGTACTTGGGGTGGGCATTTCCCCCCTTAACTTCAAGGGGTGGTAGGTATCCAGTACTGGCCAAATACAGAGTAGACCCACAGAAAATAAAACACATGACTAAGTTGGCTCCATTAATTTCAGTGTCTCTACTCTGTATCAGATCAGTATCTATATCTATACCCAATGGATCACTGCCTCTGCTGGCGAGGGCCTCCTGCAGATCCCATCTTATCAGGAGATCTGCTGGCATGGACATTGGAGAAGGTGGCACCTCCTCTTTGAAATTTCCTTCACTTGAATATTAGACAGGTGCCCTCTCTGTGGTTTTTTTCAGCACCTACTGGCTGCATCTGTTTTGTCTCCCCATAGCTCCTTTAGAAGGGAGGGCAGAATATTAATCTTGCAAATAAATCTTACAATAATTTGTTGGGGACCACATGCTGGCAATCGAAAACAAGCAAGCTGGAGCCAAGAGTTGGCCATCCCCTTCTCTCTTTGCACCCTCTTTTCTACTCTCCTTGCCAACCACATGAAATTGGGGCCAGGATGGGCAGGAATGTAGACAAGGGGCTCCACACCCTTCACAGAAAATACATGAGGGCAGGGAGTGAAGAGGAACTTATAGGATCTGTAACTTCTTGGTACTGTACTTAAAAGAATGCCCGACCAACCTTACCTATACAAAAAGACCTTATGTATATTTCAAGCAGGAATGCAAACAAACCCATGGTTAGTTTTTGCAATTCCCTACTCTCTCCCTCAACTTTCTGAAACCAGTACAATATGCACCACCAAATACACACCCCTTTAAATCAACCTACTTGCTCCAATTGGGACCAGAGGCTCGTAAAGCACAGGCCGGAGTGGCTCCATACTCGCCCTCCTCTCGTGTTCTTCTCCTGCAAAAAAATAAAGGATGCGATTCAAAACGTTTAAGGCCGTGCAACTCATCAATACACTCGTCTTTCTCAACCTACAGTGGGGAGGCTCGCTTTACTGGCCTGCTACGCACCAACAGCCCGTGTAGAGTCGGGGGGGGGGGGAGGCAGTTAGAATCACAAAAAAAGCTAAGACAGAAAGGAGCCAACCAATAAATAAATGTTCCTGGCTGTACACAAGCGCCCCCGGGACACATATCACAAGTTCACTTCTGCTTAGGAGCGGCAGCCGTAGAGGATTACAAGGGATCCTACGGAAAGAGTCCGCGTTACTCACCATCACTGCACCTCTGAAGCCGGTAGCGAAGAAAGAGAAAGCAGAAGCGCCTGCGCAAACTTTGACCGAGGTTTCCCGCGGGCGGGGGAAGAGCTCCTCTCGCGAGACCGAAAGCTCTTTCGGGAAATGTAGTTTTTTATAACTTAAATCCTCCGCTTCAGTTCAGATGCAAATACTGTAGTCTCGAGTGCTTTTCACTGAACTGTAGTTTAATTAATGCAGCCTGCAGAAAAACAGCCTCACCGTCGTTTCAGAACTTGCCTCCTCCTTTGGGCAGACCCTAAATGCACTAAAAACGAAAGAGCAAGACCTGTTATAAGAAGATCATTGAGGCTTACTTCTGAGTAAGAGCGTTTATGATCCTGCCTAAGCAAATACCGCGGAGCAACTGACAGGAACAGCATGTGTGATTCATCAGAGTCGAGTTTGCTTTTCCCTTTAGCAAAAACTAAATATTCATAATTGTACAATTACTGTTTTGTACAATTATTATTTTGTATAATTGTTACTTTGTATAGGCACAGACGTCCTTACTACACAAATCAACGAATCATGCTTATTCAGAGTGAGTCCCAGTGACTGCAATGTGGACTTAAATGCAATCTTTGAATATTTACTCAAAAGTAAACGCTTCTGAATATGGAGGGGGCACATTCTCCAGTGAATGGGCACTAGGTTCTGCAGTTTGGGCAGGGTAGCCTTTATTTCATTTTCAAGTTGATGGAAAGGAACATTCATGAATAAAAAGAGTCCCACTTGATCAGACTAAAGACCCTTCAAGTCCAGCATCCTTCTAGTTCTCAAAGAGGCTAGTCAGATGCCGGTGGGAAACTCACAAGCACAAGAGCATTCTCCGCTCCTGTCGTTTCCAGAAACTGGTATTCAGAGACCAGCACTCTAACCATTAATTCACACTGCCTAGTTGTATCATTTTGCATTTCTTAAGCTCAGGGCCTGCCAGCTCCCAGCAGCCCTAGCCCATGGGGCCAGTGACCAGGGATGATGAGACCTGGAGCCCAATAGCATAGGTATTCCACTCGCCTTGCTTGCTTTAGCTCCTGCACTGTGAACTCATTACATAACACAGAATTTAATGGCTGGAGCACACTGCATTTGCCACGAGGATGTTGGTTAAAGCATACACTTGGGCTAGGACTGGGTGTTCCTCATCCCAGCAAGAGCATGTATTACTTATCCTATGGCTTGATATTACAGTGGTACGTCGGGTTAAGTACTTAATTTGTTCCGGAGGTCCGTTCTTAACCTGAAACTGTTCTTAACCTGAAGCACCACTTTAGCTAATGAGGCCTCCTGCTGCTGCCTCGCCGCCGGAGCACGATTTCTGTTCTCATCCTGAAGCAAAGTTCTTAACCTGAAGCACTATATCTGGGTTAGCAGAGTCTGTAACCTGAAGCATATGTAACCCGAGGTACCACTGTATATGCATCAATAAATGAGCCCATGCATGCTATTAATGGACTTCACTTCCACATAGCAGAGGGAGAGTGCAGCTTTCTTCCCTCCACATCACCAATTACAATGTCTGGGGTAAGAAGAACTTAGTGTGGAGTTCCAAGTCCGGAAATAATCTAGGCCTGTTGGATTATTCCAACAAGACTACTGGATGCCTACAAAACCACCACTGAAGCACTATTTCTGGGTTAGCGGAGTCTGTAACCTGAAGCGTATGTAACCTGAAGCGTATGTAACCTGAAGCGTATGTAACCTGAGGTACCACTGTATTATTATTGCTGTACATCTCCATACCTCTAACTTTCCTGCAGTGGTGGAATTAGGATGTAGAGCTTCATAATGATTGGAGATCCAAGTGAAATAATATATTCCACCCAGGACAGGAATCTCTTGCCATAGGTAGGCTGTTCCCCACTCTCCCAGCAGCATCCCCATGGGGATAGTGAGGTGTGCCTTGGCCCCATCTAAAGGTACCGTAGGTAGGGATATGGTAAGCGGCAGAGTGGCAGAGATGGCAGTGGAAGGTGAACCTATTTGAGGCATCCAGTTAAGAAGACCACTGGCAGCATTAAATGATGAACCAGCAAGCAAATCAGGCCCCTCAGGATGTACAGTGCATCCATTTGGAAATGTACCTTTTCCTGATTCTGGAATATTTTGTCCAAATTCTGCTGCTTGAAGCTTGAGTACACTTTTCCACTAGGGGGTGCTCCAGCCACACACAAACTTTTAGCAGCAGCCCTTGGCTAACATTTCAAGGGGAAATGAAATGAACAGTCTTACTACATCCCTGCTGAAGGACATCACCAGCAAATAAAATCTAAACAAAAAAAATTCCTTCCAGTAGCACCTTAAAGACCAACTAAGTTAGTTCTTGGTATGAGCTTTCGTGTGCATGCACACATGTGTATCTGAAGAAGTGTGCATGCACACGAAAGCTCATACCAAGAACTAACTTAGTTGGTCTTTAAGGTGCTACTGGAAGGAATTTTGTTTTGTTTTGACTATGGCAGACCAACACGGCTACCTATCTGTAAATAAAATCTAGATTGAGCTTTTTTTTATTAATAATTTAAAAAGTCACCTGTAAGCAGGACTCTTTAGCAACTCATCCATATCTGACCAAACAAGAAGGTATAAACTTGGCTATTCTACATTACTATATATATATATGGAAATGGATTTTGCATAGCATACCCTCAAAATGTAGCAATGCTGAAGGAAAATTGGTACACAGTTACATTTTATTGGTACTTTTATGCATTATGCCTTGTGAAAAGGAATCTTTCTCAGCCCCACCTGGAGATGCCAGGGATTGAACCTGCGACCTTCTGCATCTCAGGCATGTGGTCTGCCGCTGATCTACAAATCTTCAACTTGGTGGTTGAGGGATTTTTTCCTACAAGGTCATATGCTTGCAGCCCAGACCCACCACATTCATTCTGGACACTGATAAAATATGCCCCCCATCCCATACTTGGACCTTGATGCTATATTTAGTAGTAGTAGTAGTGGGTAAAACCTCAGCGCCTAGGACTTGCCGATCGCATGGTCGGCGGTTCGAATCCCCGCGGCGGGGTGCGCTCCCGTCGTTCAGTCCCAGCGCCTGCCAACCTAGCAGTTCAAAAGCACCTCCGGGTGCAAGTAGATAAATAGGGACTGCTTACCAGCGGGAAGGTAAACGGCGTTCCGTGTGCTGCGCTGGCTTGCCAGATGCAGCTTGTCACGCTGGCCACGTGACCCGGAAGTGTCTGCGGACAGCACTGGCTCCCGGCCTATAGAGTGAGATGAGCGCACAACCCTAGAGTCTGGCAAGACTGGCCCGTACGGGCAGGGGTACCTTTAGTAGTAATAGTAATAGTAGCAGTAGCAGTAGTAGTAGTAGCCCCAGCCTAGTAGCCCCAGGTTGCCCCAGCCACTCTGGGCAGTTTCCTACAAAAATACAGAGGGAAAGGAAGGGGGGCATTAAGCATTAAAAGCTTCCTGAAACAGAGCTGCCTTCAGATGTCTATGAAAAGTTATATGGTTGTTTAACTCTTTGACCTCTGCTGGGAGGGCATTCCACAGAGTGGGTGTGACTACCGAGAAAGCCCTTTGCCTGGTTCCCAGTAATTTCACTTCTTGCAGTGAGAACCACCAGAAGGCCCTCGAAGGTGGACCTCAGTGTCTGGGCTGGACGATGGGGGTGGAGATGCTACAGTCCAGACATTTCCTTGGTTCTCTTTATTATTGTAAAAATTGATTCTCAATTAATATTTTGAAAGTGGGGGGTGTCATTTTGCAACTTGTCTGAGTACACCATTTTATCCAATGCTTAAGAGATTGATGGGTCAAGCAAGTCTGCAGAGAAACCATTAGGTTGGGTGGGCTAACCCTGCCCTCTCATCCAAGCTGTGGCTGGAGACAGATGACAAGTTTTTGCAAGACTGTTAAAGATGTTGTGTTAGACTAGAGGCATGTTCTTTCTCCCCTTCTCATCCCTAAATCTCACCAATTCTCCCTGTTCCCAGCACCTGGCATAACAATTTTAACCCTCCCCTTAACCTCCATCTTCCTCCCTCTTCCAGCCCACAGCCTTGTTTGTTCCCTGCCCCCTGCCCCCACCCTGACGTATCCTTTAACCTTGCAATGCCTGTGTGTGTGTGTGTGTGTGTGTGTGTGTAAAATGTGTCTTCGTGGGACTGGGTGTGTGATTGTGCACGTGTATTTGTATGTTTCCCTGGCAGACTAGAAATCCATTAAATAATAACAAAACAACTACAGCTGCATCTAACACAGACGCAGCTTTGGATTTGGACCAAAAGGAGGATGTGTAAACACCTCACAAACAAATCAGGAAGATTGCAGGATGGCTGCTCAATGTCATATAACCTCCCCACAAACAAACCAGCATGAATGCTCGATAAAGGCTTGATGTAATCTAAGCTCTGCATAAGCTTTGGGCAAGCAAATCGGACCGATTGCTCAATAAACAGGTCATCTGGAGGGGTGCTTATGTTTAAAACTGAAGCAAGGGTGGAAGATAACAATGTTTTGACATACAAATATTTATTCTGCTCATCATCACTTGACAGGCAGCCATTACTTTTAACAAGCAACCAATGTCGCCTCATATCAGCCTTGAGGATGTTCCTTAAGCCTGAGAAAACACAGAAACAATTTTAGTGCCACAGAGCCCAAGATAATACTCACGGTTAGGGCTTGAATCGGCTTTTTCTCAAATAGGTCTGCAATGTGAATGTTCCACCTACAATGGCATATTTGATTCCTCTTTCGTGTTCAGTAACCTGTACCAGGGGTATCAGAAGCAAAATATTGCAATGTGGAGTATTCTGGACGCCTGCCAGCCACACCCTTTTATCTGGAAACACCATTCCATTTCCTTTCCCCTAGTTTTTGCCTTTGCCCATCAGTTGCCCAACTGAAGAAGAAAATAGGCTCAATATCACCTACAGTAGCAGTGGCTCTCTAGGGTTTTGGACAGGGAATCTTTCATAGCCCTATCTGGAGATGCTGGGGACTGAATTTGGGACCTTCTAAAGGAGAAGCCAACAGAATCGTATCACGCCCGCTCCTTCGCAGAGTGCTGCCTCTTGCAGTTTATTTATTTTTTAAAAAGAGAAGGCTTGCTTGGAGCCTTGGGATTGCATTGCAGCATTTCAGGACAGCCTTCCTGCAGCGATCATCTCTTTCAACATATGGCCAAAGTGGGTAAATGGGTTGTGAAGAGCTCACTACCTCCACGATGACAGCTCCTTCAAGCAGCAGTCCAGAGGGAGAATGGATTCCAAGGTCAGGAGAAACCAAACTACTGGAGCATAGTGGCTGGGTAGCCTGGAGGTTTCTAAATGGATACATCTGCTCTCAAACAGCAGGGGCATCTCTTCTTGATCTGAGGTGTCTAGCTGGAGCAGAGTGCTTGGCCTGGAGAAAGAAGACAAAGGAAGAGGCATGCTAAACAATGCAGTCACCCTCATTTCCCATTTCAAAGCCCTTTTCTCTGAAAACCATGCATCCATTCTTCATGCAGTCTCTGTTTTTCCTTCTTTCTGTGCATTAATATATATTTTTTTACAAACAGATATTTACATATACTCTTATGGACTTCAGGATTTGGGATTATGGAGAGAGAGGCCACATCAAGTCTGTAAGGAGAAGCTTAACCATTTAGGTCACTTCCAGACAACCTGTTTGTTGAGCATTCATCTCAATTTGTTTGCCACGGGGATAGACAACTTTACTTCAAGAAATTGTTATCCCATACTCTCCAAGACATTTCCCCATCAGCAGAAAAAAAAGTCTGATTTGGGCAGGGGAAAGAAAGCAAGTTTGTTGCACAAGAGCTCCCAATGCACTTTAGCTGTGCAACCTGAATTTCCCAATATATGATTGAATCCCACCAGAAAATAGTGACAGTCTGGAAGCACCCTTAGGTTATTTCCTCAGGGAATCTTGGGAATTACAACTCCATCAGATAACTGAGTAGAGACTTGTTTGAGATTCCTGAGTATACTCCAAAAATAAAGTTCCAATTGGTCCCTTTGTGGAAACCTTGAAAGCTAAACCAGTTTAGGCCAGGGTAGCACTGTAATGGAGCCCATGTTCCTCTCCACCATTACGATTCCTCTCTCTCTCTCTCTCTCTCTCTCTCTCTCTCTCTCTCTCTCTCTCACACACACACACACACACTTGAATAGCACCAAGGTGATGTGGCTCTCCAGCTCTTGTCGGACTCCAACTCCCATCAGCCCCAGCTATTGGCCATGTTCACTGAGGCTGGTGGGAGTTAGAGCCCAACAACATCTGCCAATGGCCATGCGAGCAGTGCTGAGTCCGGGACAGAATCAATAGCTGCAGGAGACGAGCCATTTGGGCTTGCCGGCTGGATTATTCCAGCTGGAACCCAACCACCTCCATCTTGAGCTCCTTTATCTCAGCTGCACAGAAATCCTTTTATGTGTGAGGCTGGGAAAGATTTCAAACGCACAAAACAAACAAACGAGCAAACAAACCAGTAGCTGATAGGCGTGCAGGCAGTTAGATAAGTTGTCGCTCTGAAATAATGGTGCGTTTCTCCTTCCTCTCCTTGGAAGAGGAGGGGAAAACAAATGAGAAAAGAGGCAGCTTTTTTTGAGGAGGGTGCTTGTGTTTTCCTTCCCCCTCCACACACTTTCCTCTGTTCTCCACTGCTCCATGTCAGGCATCCCCAAACTCGGCTCTCCAGATGTTTTGGGACTACAATTCCCATCATCTCTAGCTAACAGGACCAGTGGTCAGGGAGGATGGGAGTTGTAGTCCCAAAACACCTGGAGGGCTGAGTTTGGGGATGCCTGCTCTATGCTGGATGCGCAGAAAGGGTGGTGGTCGCAGATGCAGACGCCTTTGAGAACGAGGGGAAGTGGTGCAAATGATGTCATCACAAAGAGACTCCTGCTCCTGCTTCATGTATGATGCTACATATGCAGTGGCACCACAGGGCAGGACTTTCTACTCAACAGAATGAGCAGGAGGACACACACACACCCTCATGTAGCAGACTTACCACATTTGGAAAAGCATGTTCTCCTTCATGGAGAGCACGTGTTGCGGTGGGGGCCGCCAGGACACTCCAAAGTTGCGGGCGGGCTAATTGATCGTTGGCCACTGATGCGATTGGGGCTTTTCTTGTTGGGAAGAAGTTAATGTTGCCATTTGTTGATCGACAGCCAGAAATGCTAAAACTCCTTGCACGAGGCTAGGGCTTCCTCTTTTTGCCCGTGCATCGGATTGCCTGTCCCCCCCCCCTTTAGAATTAGGGTTGTTCACTTTGAACTTGCTATGCCTGTCATGGGGTTGTCTGCTCTTGGGGCAGGGGCCCAGTTGGAATTTTGTCCATTTGGCTGATTGGCTGGGGCCATTTGGTTTTTGCCTACTGCGTAGCAAATTGTCACAACTTGCGGTTGCGGTTAGGCATTGGTTTATGGTTTGGTTGGTTGAGGGGCATGGATTGGCTGTGCCTGCCCCTCTAATGCTGCTGCTGCAAGGGATTCTGTTAAAGGAATTGGGGGCTAACTATTGCTTGTCCACTCTGTCAAGGGGGCTCGGGCCATAGCAATGAGCTCCTGGTTGCATTTGGGTTGAGGGCAGGTTCCCTGCTCCGTCGCTACCCCCAAGTGTATTCCCCTATTCTGACTTTCACATCGTGCGGAATGTCAGTCTGTCCCCCATGGTGGGGGCAGATAGTCGCAACCAATGCCTAAGCAACCACTCACAAATTTGTATGTTAATAAAGTTGTGGCCAAAATTATGCCAAAATCTTAAACAAAAATTCTGTGTGATGTGTGAGTTATTGGGGTGGCCCTGGGGACCTCAACACACAAGAAGTGAAGTCAGACACTTCACCATCTAAGGAGGGCAATATGTTCTTGCAGAGGGCCTTGGACCTCACTTTCTGCAAGAGCATGTTCTGATGTGGACATAAAGCCTAATAAGCAATTTCCTGAATAATTCCTCATGGGATTGGTTGCGGATAACTGAGATCCCCGAGGCATTCTGTAATGGATGGATGAATGGATGGATGGATGAATGCACCATAACTCATCGCTAAGGAATTAGCAACTTCACGGATACAGCCATTTGGACTGAATGTCTAGATAACAATTCCAAAGTCCTGTCCAGTCTTGTCATACAATCTGTACAAAATATGATGTGGATTTATTTTATTTTTTTTGGAGGTGGGTCTCTATTTAACATTATTTGTTTTGTAAGGTTATACAAAGGGTCATGGAAGAGGTCTTTCCAGGACACTACTCTTGAAAGGCAGTATATTTGAAGCAATTTTTTTTCTAAGGAAAAATGACTAAATGCCACAGAGTAATCTCATACAGACAGATCTACAATACACCCTTAAATGGATACCAGCAAAACTGTCATGGTTTGCTCCAAAGAATCATTCAAAGTGGAATTTGTTGAGGAGGTTGGGAATTGTCTGCTAAGGATTTCTAGCGCCCTTAAAGAACTACAGTTCCCAGTGTTCCCTGCGGAGAGAGGATTAAGCTGCTTGATAAATTGGAGCGCTTAGTAGCTCCATCACAAGAAACCTAAGGCAGTGCTTCTCAAACTATCTGATGTGGTGTGGAGGGCAGGTAATTTTCCAAACATGCCAGGGACGAGTTGCATATTTAGTCCCTGAAGCATCCCACGGAACTTGGGGTTTGGTGGAATTACCGTGGACCAGCAGCCAATGGCTCACGGACCAGCACTGGTTTGCAGACAACCACTTTGACTAACCTAAAGGGCTATGGACAGGCTTCGCAGTGGGATTCATGGAATCCAGGAGGTGTGAGTTTAGCAAAAGACTTCTAGCTTGCTTGGCAAAAAAAACAACCTAACTTCAAGCACCCTAGGCAAGCAATGTCAGACTTCCCCACGTCTCTCCTTTTTAAACAAAAACAAATCCGGCAATAGAAAGTGCTGTGTGTAGCTTTAGAGGGTCTAAATATCTTCAGCTGCTCCTGGCCTTCCATATAGTCAAGCATTTCCCCTTTATTTTCCCACAGCTGTCATCTAAAACAAGTCTCCCTGCAGAAGACGAGTGGGAGGGAAGGAAAGACGTGCATTGTGCAGAGATGGCTGATCTTTTCTGGCATCTGTGTTTATTTGTGAAGGAGAGAGGGGAATAACTCACAAGTGGCATCCTCCTTCCTCTCCTCTCCTCTCCCTCTCTTTCTCTCTCCCCTCCCCCTCCAATAATGCCCTGACAATTATCACTCAGCATAGCCATTTTGGGGGAATAACAGCACTGCTCATTCATGCTGTTTGTTCCAAGAAATGCTCTCGAGGATTTGAATAAGAAAATCATCGGCTTCTGGCTGGGTGCTCAGCTTTGGAGAACCCACATCTTTGTCCTCTGTTTCCCTATCATTAGAAACAAGAAAATGGGAAGAGTCCTACTGAACCCTTTGCTAGCGCATTGATTCCAAGCCCGCCTGTCCAATGGTGGACAAGGCTCAGCTCTGGGTCATGCGGACAGTGCTTTACAGATGGACAGCTGATCTTCCAGCAGTGGATATATTGGGGCCATCATATACAGCCACAATGCCAAGGGACCTATGGCTGGGTTTTGAGGAAAAGCAAACATTTTATTGCTAGCAATCTGCTATAGAAACATTGGAGAGCCGCTGTCCTAGTGAATGACGTTGAAGCCTGGAGAGACCATGAACCATAAGAAGATGGTGCCAGAGGCTGGTGTCATGCATTCCCAGCATGCCTTTCAGAAGGTAGGCCACAACGCCGTTTACCGTGCGCTGCTCTGGTTAGCCAGAAGCAGCTTAGTCATGCTGGCCACATGACTCAGAAGCTGTACGCCGGCTCCCTCGGCCAGTAAAGTGAGATGAGCGCCACAACCCCAGAGTCGGTCACAACTGGACCTAATGGTCAGGGGTCACTTTATCTTTAAGTAGCAAAGCAAAGCTCTTCAGCAAAGCAATTCTCTGCACACTTGCAAGATCCTACTCCTATCAGTAGCGTCACCAGCATCTTGTGGCGAGCCATATAAAAGACTTGCATCCTATCTGACCTTGTTGGCAGGAATGAAGTTCCGTGCGATACTGACCTGTTCCTGTCTGATGAAAAACCGGCTGTGCTGTGGAAACCTATCCCGATTAAATGCACTGTCATGGCCGCTACTGTTTAACAAGGGAGCAGGAGAAATGAAGAACAAGAACAATGCAACAAACTAAAATACTAGAATTCAGCAGTGGCAGTGGCATTGCTTATAGCCATGTTTTAAAGGTATTCTCTAATTGAATGGTGCATCCTAAGAACTTGGGGAAAGGGGGAAACCGTCATCTGCGTGGGGGCCCTACTGCTACGCTTAACTATAAATCTGCTGCCTTCCTATGTTCTCCTGAAGGAGCTTTTTCCTTTCAAAACAGGAATGTCAGGCCACCATGACATGTTTACCCAGAATGCCTTGCTTGGCCCTCTGTGTGGTATAAGCAAGGGAAGCCAGGGTGAGCTTTCAGTCCGACACCTTACAGTTCAATAATCAAAAGTGCTGCTGAGCCTGATTGACAGGTAGAGTTGAAAAAATGAGAAGGAAGCAGTATGCCCTGCAAGAAGATGAGTGAGAAAAGGAGGGGGGCTAAGAAAGAGAGAGGGAGAGGATAAATGTGCAGCATGTATACAGGAAACCAGGCTTAGTCAGGATAAAAGGGTCACCAGGAGAAAGCACTTGGCTGAGGCGCCTGTAAACACAAGCTGACGGCTGCCAGCAACCCACTCATAAGAATGCACTTCCCATCCTTCCTCTCCCTAGAGTGGGGCATAACTATAGGGCTGTGTAAAATCTGTGAACAACAGGCCTTTAGTAACCCTCCAAATATTCTTAAAATCTTTAAAATGAAAGCATTCACCCTGTGGCATTGTTACCCTGCCATAGGTCACAACCACACTATATATTTAAAACACATCTCTCTCTCTAACCTACTGGAATTCTGGGAACTGTTTGGGTGCATGTACACCGTGCAAAAGAAAATATAAGGGGTTTTTTATATGTGTATTCAAAATAAAAATAAAAACTATGCATAGACACTCAGCAAATCTTACCAAGTGACGTGAGTTCATTGTCTCTCTTCAACCAGTCCAAGGGCTCCATAAAATTTTCTACAGGTTGCCGAACCGCCTTCCCCGAAACAAGGCAACTTGGAAAGAAGTGTGGTCTGCTTGCAGTTATTTATTATCTGTTTCATAAAATCTATACACCACTTGATTGTTTTGTTTTTTAAAAAAACACACCTCAGAGCAGTTTATAAAACTGCTTTTGCACGTGGGATTGCTCTGTGGTCAACCCACAAACTGCCTTCCCTCATGGGTCGCATGCTGGGAGTGGATTGGGCCAGAGGCATACATTGCTATGTTTCTATGAGCATACATTATAATTCTTGATGCTCTCAAGAGGGAAAGGGAAAGCAACAAATAAACACGATAACAACCAGCAGGAGAAGAAGCAAAAGCAATAAACAAACACAATAACAACCAGCATATTCTTTCTTCAGGCTCAGTAAAGTTTTTCGATCAAGGGCATGAGCGGAGGAATGCGACAACCCGTGACAGTTCAGGGAAAACAAAAATGAAGGGAATGTCTTGACATTGTCAAGAAACATGAAAGGCAGGTTCACAACGTGGCAGCTCTGGGCTTTGGGCTCCTTGTGTTTTCTTTTTAGTGCTTCTGAAGGAAAAAGAGAGATAAGTTGGAGGATGAGTAGATGAATTATTATTTGCTCAGATATAGAACCTGTACATTGGTGAGTGGGATGAAGGAAGGATTTTCAGTCCTGACTTCTCTAGCCACCTGCTTTCAGATGAGAACTAATGGCTCTTGGCTGCTCTTACATTGAGACTCGGGGCCTCCGGGCACCAAGGGTGCAATTGGTCCCGCAGAATGAACCACAACCCCCAGATTCCAGGTTTCGATCTTTAAAAAAGAGTAACTACCCATCATTTGTGGGGACGCGCGTGGCGCTGTGGGTAAAACCTCAGCGCTTAGGACTTGCTGATCGCATGGTCGGCAGTTCGAATCCCCGCGGCGGGGTGTGCTCCCGTCGTTCGGTCCCAGCACCTGCCAACCTAGCAGTTCGAAAGCACCCCCGGGTGCAAGTAGATAAATAGGGACCGCTTACCAGCGGGAAGGTAAACGGCGTTCCGTGTGCTGCGCTGGCTCGCCAGATGCAGCTTGTCACACTGGCCACGTGACCCGGAAGTGTCTGCGGACAGCGCTGGCTCCCGGCCTATAGAGTGAGATGAGCGCACAACCCTAGAGTCTGGCAAGACTGGCCCGTACAGGCAGGGGTTCCTTTACTTTTACCTTTTACCCATCATTTGTAGAACTATCTGGCATAGACTTATCATTGCTGTCTTTTGGAGCTCCAGAATTAATGATGTATAAAACGAACTATGGTGCTATTATGAAGCTGCAGAACTATATACAGCTAGTAGTGCTGCCCATAATTAAAACAGCCTGTTAACGAATCAGACATGCCTCTGAAGCTATAGCTGGATCCTGTGGCTGCAGGTAAGCCTTGTTCCTTCTCACCCAGAAACAGTGGCTTTGTTTATGGTGACCAGTCATCACGACCTTCAAGAATCCATCTGGCTTGATGTTCTGTGGGTCCCCAGATGTTGTTGGACTACAACTCCCATCATCCCTGAGCTTTGGCCTTGCTAGCTAGAGGTGATGGGAGTTGTAGTTCAACAACATCTGGGGACCCACAGGTTGAGAAAGGCTGATAAGTCATCCTGACTTTGGTATTCCAAGCACTTCTGGAAAGACCTGCATCTGCTAGGAAAGGAAATGGCTCCGGACTTTCATGAATGGAAGCAGGACCACCTCTCCATCACCCTGAATCAGACTGCAGTAATCAGACTGTTTCTGGACACCAGTTGCTACAAGCACAGAAGTGTTTGCTGAGGAACAGCTCCCAGCTCACTCTTGCACACACTGCTTCTTACACGCTGTTTTGTATCCTTCAGGGAAAGGCAAAAGCTCTGTTGCAGTAATAGTTTTTGGTAGGTAGCCCTCAGAGTAACTTTAGACTCTGGATTGAATAGTTTTTATGAAACAGAAAGTTCAGCTGATACAGTTACATTGCCTCTGACCAGGGGTAGGCTGAAAAAGGAAATAGACCTGCTGGTAACGTCTGTGAGAAGGAACAGCTTGGCATTAATTTTACCAAATTTTGAAGTAGTTCATAAGAACAGAATTGTAGAGTTGGAAGGGATCACAAGGGTCATCTAGTCCAACCCTCTGCAATGCAAGAATATTTGTGCCTAACGTGGGGCTCAAAGTCACAACTCTGAGATTAAGAGTCTCGTGCTCTACCAACTGAGTTAGAGTTGCCACATTTAACTGAGAAATTTCTATTCAACAAGCTAAATTGTTTTCTCCTCTAAAGGTCCACTTCAACAGCTAATTCCTCTTGGAAAGTTCATCGGGATGCTGTTCTCTTTAAAGCAAGATGCTCTTATATCAATCAATCAATCAATCAATCAATCAATCAATCAATCATTTATTTGTTGTATTTGACTAAAAGCCATTACAAATCAGTTACAAAACCAGCAAATCCAATAAAACCTATTAAGACATAGAATTATAGGTGGCTAAAATTGATGCTGTTCACTACATTACCCAGAGTCCTTCCTATAAAGATCCTTGTGGGAAATATCTGTCTTGACTTTAGCTGCTGGGAAAGTTTTGTTACATCAGATGTGTGCTGTTAACTTGTATGTGTTTTTGTATTGGCTGTCAGGAAATTAAGAACCAAATTTCTGACTCAACTCTGAATGTCTTTTTTCTTTATTACAGCTTACAGCTAAACAAATGAATACTACGGCTACTGCATTATCTTTGCCTCTTTATTTGTTGAAAGGCATTGATTGTTTTAATTCTAGACAGCAGATCTCTTGCAAATCACCCTTACCTCCACTACAAGTTGTTGGTGTGGAGGATCCAGTAACAATGCAAAGAGGGGTAAAAGATCCCTGGATGGTTCGGTCCAGTCAAAGGCGACTATGGGGTTGCGGTACTCATCTCGCTTTCAGGCCGAGGGAGCTGGTGTTGGTCCACAGACAGCTTTCCAGGTCATGTGGCCAGCATGACTAAACCACTACTGTACTGGTACACGGTGGACCGTGATGGAAGCCAGAGCACACAGAAACCTTTGCCTTCCTGCTGCAGCAGTACCTCTTTATCTACTTGCACTGGCGTGCTTTCGAACTGCTAGGTTGGCAGGAGCTGGGACAGAGCAACAGGAGCTCACCCTGTCATGGGGATTCAAAGCACCAACCTTCTGATCAGCAAGCCCAAGAGGCTCAGTGGTTTAGACCACAACGCCACCTGCATCCATGCAAAGAGGAGGAGAGTGGGAGCCATCTGATATCCCCCCAGCAGTCCTGTGATGCCACTAGATGAATTGCTAATAACCTTAGGAATGAATGATTGGTCTACCCACATGGCTCAATTTGCTCTTCCATGTTTTTTTATTAATTTTTTTTTGGGGGGGGGAATCCACTCTTTCTTTTCTGATATAAATCAGCCCCCTTTCACGTTCCCCCCTCACCTCTAAATCAGTCTCTTCTCCATAGTAACATTTTGCATCATCCCTTCCAGTATTCTCTCTCCCCGCACTATGCAACAACTTCCTCTCTTCCCAAATCAAAAGTGGCAGCTGTTTGATTTATAGGCTACCACTCTGAGATGGTTCTCAATCATTGTTTATCTGAAAAGCAAGACTATTAATGGAAAGCAGGAGAGTTCCAAAGCCCAGCACAGCAGGTGGAAGGGAAGAGGCAGCAGGAGGAAATGCTGGAGCCGGGAAAGGAGGGCGGAGGAGAAGCATGATGGATGGGGGGGATATTGGACGAGGCGATAAATGGATCCCAGAGTGGCCCGCCAGCAAGGCCATGGCCTGTTGCTCTGCTAAGAGACGTCTCTGGAGGCATGTTGAGTGGTTTTTCAGATCTCTTGTTTTCATAGCAATGCAGTGCTTTCCATATGCAGTATGAGGAGAAAGCAGGTAAGTTTTTGGAAGATATTTTTTAAAATAGAGAAAACGTTGCTTCTCTCCATATTTTTCTAAATCGCCACACATGCACACATACCTCACACAAAGTACAGTGGTACCTCGGGTTACAGTCTATTCAGGTTACAGAGTCCACTAACCCAGAAATAGTACCTCGGGTTAAGAACTTTGATTCAGGATGAGAACAGAAATCATGTGGTGGCAGCAGGAGGCCTCATTAGCTAAAGTGATACCTCAGGTTAAGAACAGTTTCAGGTTAAGGACGGACCTCCAGAATGCATTAAGTTCTTAACCCGAGGTACCACTGTATACTTAGTTTGGGATGATTTGGGTTCTTCTTCCTCTTTCATGTTCACTAATGCAACTCTGTTGGTGTCATGTCAATCAAATTTCTCCCAAGACAGGCCCATTTCTCCTTGTCACCAGGGAAGACTGGAATCTAAAGGAATCCTCATTTCTGCCCACTTCTCTATCTGCATTTATACAGCTCTCTTTGGCCGGGTTTAGCAAATTAGAAGTGACTTGAGTTAATTATGGAGTTACACAAACATCAGAAGGAATCAGTGGTTGAAAGTTTGAAGCAAGTTAAAGACAGTTTCAGTTAAGAGCTGTTTGCTTTGAAATGTCTGGGAATTTTTAAAAGGGGGGGTGGGGGGAGAGAATGGATGTGAATAATCCTCTCAGGAACAAAAGGTAAGGTCTCATTAAACAGTGGGGCATTGCATTTGAAAGCACAAGTCTGTATTTGCTACAGTTTGTGGAGGATGGAGAGCTGCAAGGGAACTTGCCTGAATTTCCAGTTGGGAATAATAATGTAGACAGAAGTAATAGAGTTTCCAGCAATGAATGGCCTTTGCCATGGCCAATATCTTTCTATTGTGTTACTCACAAAAGTATGTCTTGTTCAGCAAAAATCCCTGTAACTAGGATCGCTAGAACTTGCCATCCTACCTGTAACACTAATTCATTATTTTATCCCTGGAGGTTCTATCCCTTATATTCAGGAGCAGATTTAGGTTTGATGAGGCCCTAAGCTACTGAAGGTAACGGGGCCCTTTATATGTCCAGCTGTCCTTTGTCAACAACAAATTATCAGTTTTTTGTGTTGAATATATGCTATATGGTAATTTATGGACCTAACAGGTATCTAAAGCCATTTGCATATAACAAAATATGTATTTTATCAAAGTAATTGTTGAACTGAAATACAATTAAGAAGAAGTATATTAATAGTGAAATAATTATTAAGCTCTAACTTAAAATGATTTTTTATTCATAGCAAACTTAATAATACAAACACATTGCCATTTGGCAATAACAAAAGTTCCTTTAGAAACACAATTTACAAAGACTCATAATTTTGGGGGGGTCCCCAAAAGAGTGGGGCCCTAAGCTATAGTTTGTTTAGCTTATACTTAAATCCAGCACTGCTTATATTGTTTCCTGTTCAGGGTGGCTGAGAGATTAGTGATGAACTGCTGGCTTACATTAATTTTTCCTTTCCCCCTTTCTTACAGTATTTTACTCTTATGCTAAAATAATCCTTAAAGTAAATGTTTTGCTTCTAGGGGCGAAAGGTCCCGGTACTGCATATCTTTCAGTACCCCTGGAAAAAAGCACTGCTTAAAGGCCACACTAGCATATAGGACTCAGCTATACAGCTGCAAATAAAACGTTTTAAGTGTATTTTAAGTGCAATACACAATGTGACACTAGGTGGTGATGATGAGCCTGGTGGAAAATTCAATGTATTTTTTAAAACCCTTTTTTAAAAAAAGCATTTTCAGAACAGTTTTTATGTGTGTGTAGATTCCACCATAGTCAGCTTGCACTAGACAGCTTGGAACTGCAGTTGCATTGGTGCTGTTACTGGTGGTTTTTTTTGCACACAAACCCAAAAATTGGGAATGGTTGCCAACTAATGTATCTTAGCTGTACAAGGATTTGCACTTCCCTATTGGGATTTCCCCCACTCATCCCCCTGCATGTGCCCTCCCGAAATCCGGTCTAGATAGTTGGGAGACCCCCACAACAGATTTTAGAAGCATGTGGGGGGAGAAAGGGAAAGGAAAAGGACGTCCCCTTGGACTGATGGGATTACAGTGGATGCTCAGGTTGTGAATGTGATCCGTGTGGGAGGCACGTTCACAACCCACAGCTTTCGCAACCCGCAGTGCCATGTCTGTGCACATGTGGGTCGCAATTTGGCGCTTTTGCGCATGCGAAAAGTGCAATTTAGCGTTTCTGCGCATGCGCGATTGCCAAAACCCGGAAGTAACCTGTTCCGGTACTTCTGGATTCGGCGTGGTGTGCAACCTGAAAACGCGCAACCTGAAGTGTCTGTAACCCGAGATATGACTGTAGTTACTCAGCTCTACTTCAGATAGCCAGATGGAATGGCAGCGCAGAAAATACCAGAATGCAATGGATTAATTGTAACGATTGGATTTATCTATAAAAATGAAGGGCACTTCCAGATTGTCACTATTTTTGGATGAGATTCCATCACCTATTGGCAAACTCACGTTGCACGATTTTAGCTGATTGGGAGATCTTGCACAACAAACTAGCTCCCTCCTAAGATCAAACTTTTGCAAGACAGGAAAATGACCGACTTTTGCAAGACAGGAAAATGGAAAGTGGGGTGGCACCTGCTTTGATGCAATGTCATGTAATGTCCCCACAAGCAAATTAGAATTAATGCTCCAGCATTGTCTAATCTTCCTGCAAATCAATCAGGGTGAAGGCTCAGTAAACAGGTTGCATGGAAGCAACCTTGGTAGGAAAACAAAAGAGGGCAATGTCAAGAGAAATGGTCCATGTGGAAGAGAGGTAGTGTCACCCTTTGCTATATTGTGCACGTAGAAAACAAGTTTTCACAAGTATATCTGCTGCAAACCTGAACAGGCTTCCGTCAAGTGTCGTCATTTTAATGGAACAATAATCTTGTGAGAGTGGAAAGCTTGCTGTTAGGGTTTGCTGACAGCATCAAGATTTAAGGTAAGGTAAAGGGACCCCTGACCATTAGGTCCAGTCGTGGCCGACTCTGGAGTTGCGGCACTCATCTCGCTTTACTGGCCGAGGGAGCCGGCGTACAGCTTCCGGGTCATGTGGCCAGCATGACTAAGCCGCTTCTGGCGAACCAGAGCAGCGCACGGAAACACTGTTTACCTTCCCGCCGGAGCGGTACCTATTTATCTACTTGCACTTTGACATGCTTTCAAACTGCTAGGTTGGCAGGAGCAGGGACCGAGCAACGGGAGTTCACCCCGTCGCGAGGATTTGAACCGTCGACCTTCTGATCGGCAAGTCCTGGGCTCTGTGGTTTAAGCCACAGCGCCACCCGCATCCCTTATCTGTCTCCAAGATCAAGCATCAAGATTTAGAGGTTGTTAATCCTCATAGAAGGACTCCCACTTACATTCCAGGTTATTTCAGAGACCTCCTCTTGCCAACTAGTCAGGATTACTCTATGTGTACAGCTATGGTTTATGTGATTATTCATCCAAGGGATATGATTTTGGGTAAGTGAAAAGTTTATGACACAGCCGCAAGTAGGCCATGATGCATCACAAATGTGTCTGGTAAAACATGTGTCAGCAACTTGTTTCCAGTAATCCAAACAATCAAAAAGGAGACAGCCCAACAACCAAGCTAGGGAACCTGGAAATTATATTTACTCCCCCTGTCAATATATATTTTACCCTTCATTTGGAGTGCTGAAGTACTGGCAGAAACGGGACTTAGGCTGTATACTGGCAGCTTAATTGTCTTTCCAGTCTAGTATAGTCTACTCTAAGGAACCACATCTCTCCAAAAGGACAGAGGCATTTCACAGCATTTGTTCTCAGACAGCCTTTTAACTGAAGGTGCACAGGACTGACATTCTGCATGCAGTGCATGTGCTCTGCTACTGAGCTCCAGTCTCTCCTTGTATTAACAATAGCAAAGATGGACATCAAGGCTCATGCTTGGCATCCAGCTTCTAAAGGAACGACTCTGTTCATAAGTGGAAATTCCATTTGAAGGCAGGGCGATGAGCTAACTAAGAGGTGAAGAACCTGTGGCCTTCCAAACATTGTTGGACTCCAGTTCCCATCAGTCCCAAGGACAGTGGTCACAGATGATGGGAGTTGTAGTCCCATCTGTAAGTCCATACATGTGGCAGGGAGAAGGGTTTCAAGCGAGTTCTTATTGCTGCAATCACCAATTTCATTTGTAGGAAGCGAGAAGCTCCTTCCCTGTACCTAGGACTGGCAACCATCACATAACTTGGAGAGATTTGTTGTGATGGGTGTGATAACCTTTCATAACAACCAAGCTCGAAGATGTTCCTGGAACTGCATTTGGGTGGTGAGTTGGAAGGCCTTGGAGACAGATTGTTTAGTGAATGAAATAACCTCTGGATGACAGCTAGGAGCACTAGCCAGACAGGACACCCATGCTGTGTCTTAGCCTAGACAACTTGTGAGCCAAGTCACACACAGCGCTTGCACTCCAGGGCAGTGATCCCACATTTTCTTATTAATCTTAAAGACCATGGGCTGTTCCTGTTGGTGTCTCAAAATTAATGAAGACAAATCAGGCATGGCTTGAAGAGAGATAGTGGTGTGTGGATATACTCACCCTTCCTCTTTTACTTCACTGAAAATGAGGAGGCATCACACAGAGCTGAGATGAAATTACATGCAGTTTTCAAAATTCTAATTCTTAAGTTTTGAGTTGCGGAAGTATTTTGGTACAGTGGTACCTCGGGTTACATATGCTTCAGGTTACATACGCTTCAGGTTACAGACTCTGCTAACCCAGAAATAGTGCTTCAGGTTAAGAACTTTGCTTCAGGATGAGAACAGAAATCGTGTTCTCCCATGCAAACCTACCTCATTGAAATGAGCAGGATTTGCAAAAGAGCATAAACTGTGTTCTTATGCTCAGGGGCACCTGCTGTAGAGCTGCTCAGCACCTTTAGAAAAGTAAGTTTTTTTGCAGCCTAGGAAGGTCCTTGTTTCGGGTAACTTATATCTAGCAATCAGGGCCAGGGTCAAAGATCGGCAGAGTCAAGTATCTTCTGAAGGTCCACTACCTCAACAGGAACTTAGTCCTCTGGACCAGGTTCTGCTTCCTTCAGCTCGTTTACCTGCCTCTCACCCTAGCCCAGACCAAACTGGCCGTGAGGAAGAGCTCCCTGCTACCTTGCTGGCTCTCTTTTTAGCAACCAAGCAGGCAGTAGAAAGGAGGAGAAGGAGCCAACGATAATGGCAGTTCGGAGGTCAACACACTGACACAAGTGGCAAGGAGTGTCTCAGACCCTCCAAGTGTCCCTATTTTCCAGGGACATCCCAGATTTACAGAAGCCATCCCGGTTTCTGATTTGATCCCAGAATGTCCCGCTTTCCCTTAGGATGTCCCTATTTTCATCAGAGAATTGTTGGAGGGTATGGGGTTATCTGACCCCTAAGCCATCTGAAGGCAGACTTATATAGGGAAGGTTTTTTTAAAAATGTTTAATGTCTTATTATGTTTTTATATATGCTGGGAGTTTCCCAGAGTGGCAAGCCAGTCAGATGGGTGAGGTATTATTATTATTATTATTATTATTATTATTATTGAATAGGACATCCCTATTTTCATCAGAGAAATATTGGAGGGTATGGTGTATTGTCCATGGACCCTCCAAAGCCTAGAGCTGACACTGGCCCCCAATCTGGATCCATTCCTCGGATTCTACCAGAATCTTCTTGCCCCTCTTCTAGTCCCTCTTCTACTGGGAAGATCTCTGCCCAGTGGTACCTCGGGTTACATACGCTTCAGGTTATGTACACTTCAGGTTACAGACTCCGCTAACCCAGAAATAATACCTCGGGTTAAGAACTTTACCTCAGGATGAGAACAGAAATCGTGCTGCGGCAGAGAGATGCCCCATTAGCTAAAGTGGTACCTCAGGTTAAGAACAGTTTCAGGTTAAGAACAGACCTCCAGAACGAAATAAGTTCTTAACCGAGGTACCACTGTATTACTTAGTGGAATATGATCATCTCAGCTGTCCTGCCACTTCATTCCTGCCCTTTGGCTCTGGGTCCCAGTTCTCTCTCTGGCCCTTACCCTTCATCCGCATTCTGCCTTGTTTTGCTCCTGGCCTAAGATATTCCCTGATAAGCCCCTGCCAGGTTTCTGTGCTGTCCCCTCCACCCTCCTCAGAAGTCATTTCCTTTCCAGTTTTTCTAGTCTTGCCAGACTTCAGCAGCAGCCTCTCCCTCAGAGGCTTTGGGCTCCGTATAAGTACTGACCACTTCCAAAGCCACTTTACTTTTTACGGGAACTGAGGGAAATAGTTAGAGGCTGCCGAGGCCCAGGGCTGTGTCTCTCCAGCCATCCCCATAAATGAGAACAGATATAAACCTCACACTCTATTATATTTGCAAAGCATTTAGAGTTTCTCATTTAGTATAAACATTTTCATCTCCACTAGAGCATGAATAGCATTAAATGGGATAGTTAAAATGTTTGGGGCCAATCACGGTCCTGGTGTCATTTCAGCGGGCTTTCCACCAGGGGTGAATTTAATCTCTTTCGCAGCTCTGCCTCTTTCCCAAATGGAAATCTTGTGAACACTATTAATTATCTCTCAAAATCCCACCCCACCCCCCACCTTTGGATTCATGGGGCCAGATGGGTTTAAATATCAGAACTTTACACTAAATTCTAGGCCTGTAAGCATTCCTTTTTTCTTTCTCCTTTTGCATTTATTTTTTCTTCAGGAGATTTTTCATACATCAGAGGTAACAACGTACAGTGGTACCGAGGTCCGTTCTTAACCTGAAACACCACTTTAGCTAATGGGGCCTCCTGCTGCCGCCGCACCGCTGAAGCACGATTTCTGTTCTCATCCTGAAGCAAAGTTCTTAACCTGAAGCACTATTTCTGGGTTATTGGAGTCTGTAACCTGAAGCGTATGTAACCCGAGGTACCACTGTACAAGGCCTCCAGTCAGTGGCTGCTTTTCTTTGGTCCAGAGTGTCATGGAGTTGCAAAAAGCAAAGATGAGCTTTTGAAGCTTTGTGGCAACTTTTATTGAGAGTCAAGTGCAAAGGTATAGAGAGTTAGCCTCTGTCTTTTGTATACGGCCAGCTGGGAGGGCTAAGTGAGCACAACAATAAAACATTCAGAGCAGCATAAAGCAACCGGCACAATTTGTTTGTTTGTTTGTTTGTTTGTTGACAGTCCCCATCCTCATATAAACTATCAAGGTGGTGTATGACAACGGGCAACTACAATAAAACCTAGAGTACCATTAAAATAAAACAAAATAATCATTAGAAAGGCTGGCTAGTCAAGATAATTTAAACAGGCTGCCAAATCTGCTGGTGCCATGACTAGCCCAATTGGTCAAGGCAAAACCCCACCTTCAAAAATTTTCCTTTTGAAAAAGAAAGGCTGTTCTTCTCAGTCGGGATTTTTAAAAAGTCAGCCATTCTGAATGGGCTGTATTCAACACGGGATTAATGAGATTGTTCCGTTGGTGCAAGCATTTCTGCTTTCCCAATGGAACAAACTCCCCTCTTCTTAGTCCCCGGTGCACCATTCTGTGGGTTCTCCCAACCCTCCAGAGCAGAATTGGGGAGAGTGTGAGGCGATGTAGGGGGAGGAGAGGGGAGGAAAGCCCCATTGCACTAGTGGGAATCATTGTGGTGGCTTCTGCTTTTTCAACGTACAGCCCAGGATGCTGATTCTCTACCTATTAACTTTCCAAGTTGTTAAATAATGGTTGAATATTTACATTTTAGTCTGAAAGCTGTGGAGAAGCATATGCTAATTAAAGTAAGCAGCACTGTCTCTAAGGAAACCACAGGCTGCAATCCTATATACACTTACAAGGGAGTAACTCATTAGGACTTATTTGTGAGTAAATTAGCATACAGTTCCACTGACAATGTATTTGGAAGTGCCTTTTGATACACAACATTGTGTGTAGTGGTGGTCCCTGTGATCCTCAGGTGAAGGGTGATATATGTAGATGATGATGATTTATTAACATGCTAGGGTTCGAGAATGAAGTTGAGCTGTGAAGGTATTTCCTGCATAGATGACTAGAGATGCTGGTCTTGGAGACTGTGTACATGTCCTGATCTATATATATATATTGGAATAATTCTAATTAGTGATGAAGGACGATCTAATACTTATTACTCACCCGGAGTGCTCCAGCACCAGGAAAGGAGTGCAGACTGAAAGAAGCAAATATCTCCATTTCAGTTTCTCATTTTTCCAATCTTAAAGTTCTCCACATTTCAGTTTGCATTTTTTTAAATTAAACAAGTCCTCTTGAAAATTCAGCAACCTTTTAGTGCAAGGTTCTTCCAATATGCACATCCAATGGATTCTATTTTGTCTAATATACATACATACATACATACATACACACACTATTGTAGAGCAA
Organism: Podarcis gaigeae; assembly: GCF_964106915.1. Lineage (NCBI taxonomy): Eukaryota > Metazoa > Chordata > Lepidosauria > Squamata > Lacertidae > Podarcis > Podarcis gaigeae. The sequence goes on along the minus strand of NC_139679.1, from coordinate 37,485,480 downwards.
TGTCCCTTGATATAGCGCATTTTGGCAGACCTTCCAAGTGTCCCTATTTTCCAGGGACGTCCCTGATTCAGAGAAGCCAGCCCAGTTTCTGATTTGATCCCAGAATGACCTCTGAGGTGGTGGTGGAATGCTTAGTATCTATGGCCTATTTGTTTAGGAGTAGTTCACTGAAGTCTTCTGAATTCCACACAGGCTCAATGGGTGTCAAAAGAGGGCCCTTGAGGAGAACATGGAGTAATGGCGAGAGCTTCTCATCTGAGGCCTACAGGCCCATCCGAATCAATTTCGTTTTTCTCATGAAACTGCCTGTGGTTTTGGCTGACGGGAGTGGTGGAAATATAACATTATGGAACTGTTTCCCATTCCCACCCATGAAAGGCCTTCTGGGATGACCACAAATCTTAGCCCAGACAGTAAGTGCTCAGGGTGGGCCAGAAACCCTTAATCACATACTTCTCATCTACAAATCCACCCAATATTAGCTCAGCCTCTGGCTACAGCTGGACAAAATAACACAGGGCAGAATTCCCAGAGGATCAACTTCCATGGAAATCTCTGAGCAGAGAACTGCCTTTTTCCAAGTCTTGGGATATTTATCTTCTAAAGGAGTGCTGCGTGTGGAGGAGACCCAGCATATATGACTGGCTTTTCCTGCTATTCTGTTGACCAAGCAAGTCAGTCCCACAACCAGATTAATAAATTAATCCACAAAGACAGATACGGATTAAATAAATTATGATTCAAACAGCACCCCTTTGGTCCATATGAATCTTTAATGGATGTAAAATTCTGGAGCAATATCAGATGTTTTGCTCCTTTTTTCACGTCTCTTTTTAGTCATTCTTTCAAATGCAGGAGTACAAAAGAAGAAAAAGACACTGATTATACAACATTACAAATACAAGTTTATGAAGTAGTCAACGGAAAACACTTATATATGTTAACAAATTGAACTCATTTTCATGCAGTCAGTACATGAAGTCAAAATTTATGAAAGCTCCCTATCATTATATACAGGTATTCTGTTTTCTTTGCCATTTTGGCAATTCTCCATGTTCTATTGATAATGTTGTAGATTTATGCCTGTTATAGGCAATCTATATTTTAGTTGACAGCTATATTTTTATTACCACTATTGATTAGTTCACATCAGGTTGTAGTTTGATTTTAAAACTAACTCTGCTCAAAAATCCAAACGAAACATTGATCAACAAAGAATTGATCAACAAACTGATTATATAAGGAAGCTTATTCTAAGAAAACACCTTGGAGCTATCTCACCAGAAGTGGTCAGTGTAAAGCAGATTTTTTTCCCTATAGCCAAGATTAAACTTGTGCACTTTTACTTAATTTGCATAATGTTTTTTCCATGTTATTAATCTGCTTTGTGTGTGTGTGTGTGTGTGTGTGTGTGTATGTAATAACAATGAGGCAGATAAAAGTGTGCTACAACAGATGGAGAGGTGGAGAAAAGTCACATAAGAGAAGATGCCACAGGGTACCAGTCTACAAGCTTGAAAAGATCCTGTTGCAGCATGTAAATAAAACTTCTTTGTCCGGCCTTCACAGCTCAGCCTTCTACTCCCTCATTTGCATAGCCTTTCCTCAAAGCCTGCAATTGCCTTTCTGGCTCCTTCACCCAATCTATTTCTAATTAGGTGTGCCTTCTGTGTCCTCCTTTTTTTGCTTGTAATCAGCTGCAAAAATGGAAAAGGCCCCAACAGAGTAGCGACTTTGCTCCCCCTTGATGAGAGACATTATTTCCGGACCGAAAAACATCATTAGGAGTATGGAGCAGGGGGTTGTAAAGACTTAATTAAATGCTCCAGGAGGGACAAGGAAATCTGATTAAAAGAACTTTGTAGTCATTACAAACAAACAAAAAATCTAAGCCCAGAGTTAAAGGAGAAGTTGGGAAGCTCATGGAAGGAAACTCTTGAGGTTGCCTTCAATGCTGTTCACGATTTGTACTGTTGCACCAAGGTCAATCTCCCCTAGAAAGCCTACAGTTTAGACAAGTATACAATACCAAGCTACTCAGTTCATTTCACTCCCACCAAGCATCTCAGGTTCTGGAGCAACCCCAGATGTCTTGCAGCATGCCGGACAGTGAAAACCTCAGCATGGGAGCTGAAGGGGTGTTTTTTCTCTTGTTCCTCATATTGCAGCTCCAAATCCAGAATAAGAAATCCGAACTCTCATCTCATTCACTCTTTCATTCACACCACCTCCTTTGTGGTGAGCAAAGCATAAGGAAGATGAAGAGGGTGCACTCCCACTGTTTAAAGCATCCTGCCAGCTACCGTTGTGAGCAACAGACGGCCCCACAATTGCTGCTTTAAATTTTGTTTGGACAGGCTACCTGAAGATATGGGGGGAAATATAAGATGATCCAGGAGTTGACTTGCTGAACTGTATGTGTGTTTTGAAAACTGCAAAGCCAGGTTTACACCTGTGACTGCTGTTTAAATACTTACAGGACTCATACCAATACTTTGAACATGATGAGCAATGCTAATCTCTGTAGGTAATTATCAAGTATCATTCCTATATATAAGGAAACTGAGTTTCAGAGCCAAACATGAAAGATATGGAGAACCTAGGTGTAAGACCAAACCATAGTTTACCTTGGCATTTTGTGCCCAAACCAAGAAAGGAGGAAGAGAATTGTCATGTACTGTACAAGGAGAGAGGGAGAAGGGGGTACATTGGGAATTTGCAATCTTGAGAATCCATCCGTGCTCATTCATGTAAGACCAAACCATGCTTTAGGCCTAAATTTGGAATAACTTCATTTTGTCAAAAGCATGTGATCATACTGTGGGGTGCAATTGAAAATGCAACCTATACTTCACCCAGTTTGTCAAACCTTTTGTGTGATCAATTACCTATTACTGTTCTGATCCAATAACGAAAGAGTTATTGAAAAAAATACCATTGAAGAAAATGGTATTAACATCTTTGTACACAGCGTATAGCTCCCTGAATTCAGGGAATGGAGAAACCTTCCTCCAGGTGCCTCTTCTTACTACTTTGATATAAGATCTCAGAGACTTCCATGTGGCTTCTGATACCATGGGGGTGACTTCTTTTACCAGGCTGTGTGCCATATCCTCTCAGCCACCATGTTTTCCAAGGTGACCTCATTTCCTCTTTCCCAAGACTCACTTGAAAAGGTGGCCCACCTTGGTTACAGGGAGTTATTAAAACAGAGCCGGCTGCCTTCAACATTTCTTCCTCCAGCCCACCATTCTGGACTTCTGTAACTAGCTTGACATTAAACATTCTTGTAGGCAAGCTGAGGCTTTGGCATCACCTGTGCTTTTTGACCTGAGCAGGGAGGTGACTGAGTGAACCTGAAAGGCAAAGCAAAATGTGAGGACACGACTGTGACACAGAATCATTTTGAGCAGTACCCTTTCCCTACAGAGCCTGGCCTAGTCAGAGCTTCATCCGGTTTAAGCTACAGTGATACCTCGGTTTAAGAACAGCCCTGTTTACGAACTATTCAGTTTACAAACTCCGCAAAACCCGAAGTAGTGTTCCGGTTAGTGAACTTTACCTTGGTCTACAAATGGAAGCCAAACAGTGGAAGGGCACCGGCGGCAGGAGGCCTCATTAGGGAAAGTGTGCCTCAGTTTAAGAATGGCTTTGGTTTAAGAACGGACTTCCGGAACGGATTAAGTTCATAAACCAAGGTACCACTGTATTAGAATGGGCAGTGGAGGAATAATGGGCTCCAGAAATTTGCTGCGATACTAGCAACCAAATATAGCTGCTACTGCTGCTAATGCTTTGTCAAGTGGTCCAACATGGCTATTTTAACAAAATACTTGTTGCTTGTGTGACGCTAAATGCACAACAGTGCAATGCTAAACAAGTTAATCCAATTTTGTTCAACGGGACTTACTCCTAAGTATGTACAGGACTGCAGCCTAAGTAAAAACAAAATAAGTGATCTCTCACTTTATAAAGATGTAATGGCTAGACTTTTTCTGAATTAGACTAGTATCCATCCACTGATTTCTAGACTCTCTAGAAGGGCCATTGCTCAGCTGTAGAGCATCTGTTCTGCATGCATATGATTCCTGTTTGAATCCCCGGCTTCTGCAGGTAGAACTGGGAAAGTGGCCTGTGTAAAATGCTGGAGAGCTACTGGTAATCAGTGTCAACAACACTGAACCAGATGGCCTGTTGGTCTGACTCAGGATAAGGCAGCATCCTGTGCTCCTATGGTATTTGAAAACAGAGTGGCATTATTGGGTTGAAGCAGAAATGCATTGCTACTTATTGCTTAAGGATCATTAGGGGACTCAGAGTTCCATGGAGAGTTGGGCAGCAAAAACCAAACCTCAAAAACTGAAAATCCGGACAAAGTTGTTCGGCTTTTTTGTTTGTTAAACATCACCCCACTTGCCCACATACATCTGGGAATTCCCAGACATTTTGCCAACTTGGCAAAAATCCTCCAAGATGCCTTTCACAAAGCCCAATTTCCGGGTGTTTCAGGGGAAACCCAGACATATGGCAGCCCTACTTATTAGTCCATATTTAATTTCAAGACTCATTGGACTCTGACCCCATTCTGGAGGCCCTCTTCTCCCCTGCCCCTATATCTCCCACGCACTTACCATTGTATTACAAAAAGGCAGTGAATTTTCCATCAGCTGGTGTTGGTACTTATTCTTTTTCTTCCACTCATCTCTGATCAGATTGACTCGCACAGGAACCAGAGATTAATTTCTGGTTTCCCTGAACACAACAAAAAACAAAACACTGTGTAGCTTACCGTCATTACAGTACACCATCCTCACCTTGTAAGACAAAACCTTCCAGTTGTAATCCTTTAGCCAATTCTGTGTGAGTAATGTACGGCCTTGTATGAACCCCTGTCCAAAATGGTGGACACACAGTGGCCAGGGCAGAATGGAGGGCCAAGAAGATTACTGTACTAACCTGGAGTTGGTTCAGCAATAATGGTGAGATCAGGCCTGATGCATCATGTGACAGCAGTGAAACCAGTGGATCTTAGCTCCTTCCACTCCCTGCCCTTGGAACAACTTGTTCCAACACCTTCCTCTTGTAGCTGCTAAGATGGATCCTGCCAGGGGGCACTTTTGCTCACCTGGACATTTAGTGGACGGAGAGGGAAGTGATGTTTTTTTAAGATTTCTTGGTTTACAAAAGTATGTGCAATGTCTCTTTTTTTCAGGTTACACCCCCACCCAGTTCAGCCTCCCACAAAGTTGTGTGTATTTTGGATTGCCCCATCCATCTTTAACTAAGACCATGGAACTAAAGAAAGTAGAAATGGCTGCATTAAAACTGATTACAACTATAATCCACCAGGAACTTCAACTGTGCAAAGCTCCCTGAAATGAAAGAGAGATTTGCATAAAAGCATCCTTCATTACCTTGGCGGGGGATCTGACCCAACCTCCTGCTTGCTTCCTTCTGTTCCTTCCCTGAAAGATAGAAAGCAAAGGAGCCTCAGTTCACTCAGATACATCTTCCAAGGCAGCAACTAGAAGCAGAAGACCCTTTCTTCAGGTTGGGGACCAGATGGCAACCCCCACCTTAAAGGTAAAGGTAAAGGTACCCCTGCCCGTACGGGCCAGTCGTATCCAACTCTAGGGTTGTGCGCCCATCTCACTTAAGAGGCTGGGGGCCAGCGCTGTCCGGAGACACTTCCGGGTCATGTGGCCAGCGTGACGAAGCTGCTCTGGCGAGCCAGCACCAGCGCAGCACACGGAAACGCCGTTTACCTTCCCGCTATAAAGTGGTACCTATTTATCTACTTGCACTTAGGGGTGCTTTCGAACTGCTAGGTGGGCAGGAGCTGGGACCGAAAGATGGGAGCTCACCCTGCCGCGGGGATTCGAACCGCCAACCATGCGATCGGCAAGCCCTAGGTGCTGAGGTTTTTACCCACAGCGCCACCCCCACCTTATCCCACTGTAAATGAGAATCTGAGTGCAACTCATATCCCACTGAAGTCAGTGCCAAATTGTCTGTTTTAATTGTGAAAGACAACACAAGCCCATAGGGATGCTCTATCTGTGGCTTACTATATGGGAAACAAGAGTGCTAAAAATTAAATATAAACTGGACAAAACTGAAACATCAAGTTAAATCCCAGGAGCCATTGGCTCATTCTAGCTCTGCAAATGGCCATTTTGCATCTCTAAGAGCCACAGCCAGCTTCATAGTGGGCCATTTGGCAAGGAAGTACGGAATGGTGGAGGACAGGTGTTGCACTCTTACCTGATGCAGGACCAGAGACAGTATGCACCACCTCCAACCTAATTGGTCTCCTTATAGAGCCAAGATGGATACTGGCTCTTTCAGGGCCACTTAATAGCCTCCTTGAACCCCAGTAAGTGCCTGGTCTCCATGGCACATACTTGAAATGATTTAACACTCTGTGTACCATCCTGAATCACAATGGCATGTTCCTCAACAGATGTACCTTCCCCCATTCTTTCAACACATTCTTGAGGATGGAGCAGGATTCTAAATGTGAGAATTGGTTCTCAAACCAGAGGAGGTGATTCTTCCAGGTGACTGACACAGAACACAGTAATATGAGAACCTTATATGAAAACTTGGCCTATATGTAAAGCATTACCTCTTGAGGCCTCAAATGCTGTTTGCACACAACAAGACTGGTTTGTTTCATGGCAGGAACATGGCCAGTGGCAGCACCAGAATTTTGTTTGAGGCGGGGGTTCAGAAGGGGCAAAGTATATTTCTAGGTAGGTGAGTTGTGACCCACATGTTAAGATCGCAGAAAGAAAAATAGCAGTATATGTTAATGACAGGAGTCCATGAAAGGGGGGGGGGGGACAAGCTCCACAGTCTGCTGGATTCATAGAGGAACAGATAGCACAATGACCATCCGCTATGCTGAGAGCACAGCCGGATGTCCCCTATCACACCAGCATTAATTGAACTCGTTTAAACCAGTCTTTCCTTTGTACCAGATTGCCTAATAATCCTTTCCTCTCAACAGATGAGCTCTGTTGCTATGCATTAAGGAATCACAAATTACTCATTATGGGTCCATGACAAATGCATATGGAAATCAATGGGTGGGGGGAATCCTGGATCAAAGAAATGTTTCCTTTCCTTGAATGGTTTAATATAAAACTGGAAAACCCTATGACAGCTCAAATGTCAGAAGTAATCAAAAACTACCCATTCTCATCATTCTTTTGCTAGGACTTTTCCAGATGATAAGTTGCTGATGAGTTTTTGCTTCCTCTGCTTTATCAACTGTAAGGTTCTTTGTCTTTGAAAAAAAGAAGAATTTTTCTACTTTAAATTCCTAGTTGATTCTACACAGAAGGGAAAGTTCTTTACCAGGCCTGTTCAGCAGGCCTAGCCCTGCCATTAGGCATTAGGCAGAATGAGACAAGGTGCCTCAGGTGGCAGGTACTGGGAGGCTGGCAGCAGCAAGGAGGTTTGGGGGAAGAGAGTTGAGTATGCCTTCCTGTCGCTCCTTAAGCTAGCCTGTTGCCCAGTGGCATGGTAGGATGCTATTCTACAGCTAGACTATTAAATGAATAGTCAATGATGTGCTTGTCCATTAAATGTGATGAACATTTAATGAGTATTTGCAGCTCCTTGCCCCAAAGTACTTGGCCCTAATCTACATGATGCTCCCCTCCACCAGCCCCATCCCACTGTTAACGGAGAAATCTGAGGGCTCCCTTGGACAAAAAACAAGGACACCAGCCAGGAATACCAGAGCAAAACAGCAGCCAGTAGGCTTGGTCTTTACTGAAGACTGTCGCGACAGGACTCCCACCTGTCACCAGGTGAAACAAGATGGAAGCCCAGAACAAAAGAAGACCCCAACTTTTATTAACTACTAATCCCCATGTTACACCCCTAATACTACATCATAACTACATCACGACTACATCATTGATACATCACAAAAAGGAGGGGTTACGGGAGGAGTTGTGGAGGTAACCTGAGTATCTTGTCACCTGGCTGGTCCCTCCTTTCCCCCTCCCCATGAGTACTTTCCAGAAGACAAAGGGGAGTTTACAGTATCCTGCCCCCAGAGGGAAGAGCTGATCATTGTCCTTTGCCTCAGTCCATGATGAATCCCCTCCCATATGCAAGTTCTTTGTGACCTTGATGGTCTTCTGCCTGGGACCATCACGGTTGGCATGCCAACTGGGTAGGGCTCCTGAGTACGTGTTGGTACGCTCAAGGGATTATGGCCGCCCTGTATCAAACCTTCCCCCTTTGATAGCCTTTTCTTCATGGAGCAAAATAAAAGTGGAACGGTGTAGATCTGATGTACAGTTGTTTTTTTATGAATTTATAACAGAAACATCGCGTATGTCGTGTGTGTGTGTGTGTGTGTGTGTGTGTGTGTGTGTCAAGTTTGTACAAACTAAATGATGTGGGGGGGGGGTCCTGCAACACACTCATTTTGAGCCACGGACTTGAACTTTCAGCAGGATTGATCCAACACACTGAAGCTCCCATTGGTATGGCCTGAAAGCATTGGCTTTGTAACTGGAGAACATTGTGTGGACCACTAAAAGCAAATTCAATGGTAAAAGGAGTGTCTCTGCAGCAACATATTACTCACATGTGGGCAAGCCCTACCTCTCTGTTGACTTCAGTTACATGGAAGACAGAGTACCATTTTGTCCTCTGCCTCAGGCAGCAAAATTACTCTTGCCAGCCCTGTTCTTCCGCCACTTTTATCTGTTTGCAAAAGCTATTTCTCCTCATTAGCCTTTGTTTACAAGGATCAAGGAGACAAACAATCCTGGATTCAAAACCTTAAAACAGGCTACTCAAATTTTTTTTTTAAAAAAAACAGCAACAACTAGAATAGGAAGCATCCAAGAATGAAGTGCTAAATTAGAGAAATACCTCCAGAACTATTTACTGGAAATTGTGAGATATTTCTCTTTTTTGGCACTTTCCTCTAAAAACCTGGAACAATCACGTGCCACAGTGTGGTGGGGACACTCTGGAGATAAAGTTCTTTTCTTTGCATAGTGTAGCAATCTAGACAGTCTCTTTCATAAAACCTAAATCTCTTCCATGATCTTCTTTAAACAAACTCTCACGGAATGCAATATTATATTGCAGAAAAGAAGCAAAAGTGCCTATATCATCAGATTTAGCAAACAAAGGACGACTGCAGTGAGTCTCTTTCTTTGCTGCTTCACTTGTGTAGAATAACCAAGCAGGACTTCATAGGCTTACATGTTCCTAAAATGCTTTGATCAAGGAATTTCAGACGTCCAAAATGGCACAACGTCCACATGGTTTCCCAGTCATCTCTGACCTGGGGCTGCTTTTGGGCAGATATGTACACTTATACACACACCATGTAAATTTCAACACCATGAGAGGCATCTGCTGGTCTTGTTGTACCTTTTTAAAAAAACTGATACAGCATTAAGACTGCAAAAAGGAGTTTTGATATGAACCAATCCAAACTTTTGGAGGATTAAAATATAAAGTCATAGAAACTGGGAAGTGGCAGGGCTTGTGACAAAAGCCAATCCACAAAGTTTAGAACAGGCTGAGGTTTCCATTCCCCATGCTCATTCAGATTAATAATTGCAGGAAGAGTCACTATTTTTCACCTCTCAATAGTTAAGTCTGGCCATGAACTTGGAAATTCCCTTACGGCCCTTGGGGATACACAAATCAGAATGATCGGCAATTAGCTATGTATTGTAAACAGGATGGGAGAAGGGAGAGCTTTCCGGATTATACACAACCCATAACAAGTAGAAGCTGATTTTCCCTGCTGCCTTCTAAAATTGGAGTTTTAATGTCAAGCTGACCAAATCTTATCTTTGATTCCCAACACTCCCTAACATATTATTATTATTATTATTATTATTATTATTATTATTATTATTTGAAAGAGATGGTGAACTCTCTTTCACCATCAGTGGAATATTTACACTGGAGGTTTCTCACCTCATTCTGGTATGGTTTGTGAATTGCGAGTTATCTTAAACTGCTCTTTTAACTGATTTCATTTTATTGAAATGGGATATTGTCATGTTATGTTTCTCTTACCAAAAAGTGGTGCACAGAGAGAGAGAATATTCAAATAAATATAACTTTGCAGACACTGTAAGACTGGAGAAGGAGGGGTACTTTCCAAGAAAGTATTTTTAACAGCATTTGTATGCCGCTTAATTATAAAGAAAACCTCTAAACAGATTTCAAGGTTTGATAGAAGACACATAGCCCTTGCTAGATGATTCATCCCCACAAACACATTTCCTATGTGGTCAAACAGGTTTTGCAGGGTTTTGGGGGGAAGCCTGCAAAAAGCTTCAAAACCTCTTTCCCAAAGTTATAAGTGGGAGTCATTCAGTGTGTAGAGTACAGCAAACAATGCCTCTGTGATATCACCTTCAACATGCTGAAAAGTCTGCAACTTGACTCCAGCCTACCTTCTAAAAGTGCCCTGGACACAAAGGTATCACTTCTATGGATAGTGATGAGGTATTTGGCTAGTGGGGCAAAACATCTGACTGACATTCTGTCCCTGAACATAGTATACAGCTGTTTGTTTCTTTGCCGAGCAAAATGCACAGAAGATGAGATACTGTGAAGATGAATGGAAGGGGTGGCTAAGGTTTCTTACTTAAAATCAATGATAAATCTAAGGTGTTCCTACCAACTTAAGGCAATAAACTAGAATGCTAATAGATATGCAGAGAAACTAGAGGAGTTATTATCTGATTTCAAATAAGATATTATATTCTGAAAATAGGCTTGTTTTTATCTGCATGGTGCAAAAGCAGACATTTTATTATTACATTCCACCTACTACAGGATATAGTGCTGAGACTAATGTAGATATTTAGTCTGCCAGCTTGCTTTACTTCAAGAACAGTTATTTATAATAGCAGTTCTGTTCTGTTCTCCTTATATATTCTTAACTGTTCATATAGAAAAGATATTTGACATTTCAAAGGCAGCATCCTCCCTAGTATCTTCTATAATGGTGGATGCTCACAAATATTTGTTGCTGAGGCTCCCTATAGCACAGGATACATCTGGAGAGCCCATCCCCTCAGAATTGTACATATCTTCTGAATATTTTATCACAATATCCTATTCTCTGGTAAAGTCTGTGTCCTAAGAACAACTGCCCTGTGACTCATTTGTTACCCTACATGCACAGCCCTACCATCAAATCCCAATGTTGCAACTGGAAAACAAAAGACAGTTGATTAACAGTGTACAGTGTTGCGTATAATTTAATTGCTTTGCAGAATAGTTGTTTGAAAATGCAAAACTCTAGAATCTAGACCCCTTAGTTATATGCCTATTAAACACACTTCTGCAATTCTCCAGCAAGGATAATTTACTCCTTCCTTTTCAGAGGAATCAATAGGTGACCATTCCAATTGGTTGTTACTTTCCAGAGCCCAGAGGTGTCACACCTTCATGTGAGCGGAGACTTCAAGCATCTTCATTTCTGGGCTTTTGGGGAAGCAAAATGGTCAAAGGCTCTCAATGAAGGGAAAGACGCAAAGGATTGATATAAGAAAAAACTGCTTCCTTATCCCTTATCCAAGAGCCCATATAGAGTCCATATGTAGGTTCTCTATCGGTAGGATAAAATAACAGAGGTCAGCCAGAGAATATTGAGAAGCAAAGCAGCTAGTAAGCATGATCTTTATTAAACTGTTGCAACAGGGTCCTCCACTCCCCGCCCCCGCAAGGAGGGAGGAGAGAAACCCCCGAACAATGGTGTGCAAACTCTTATGCAGACTTTTGAAATTGCCTCCCCTGTAGCTCAAGACCACCCCCTAAAACCTTATACATACATCACAGTGGGGTGGTCTACAGCAGAAAACCTGTCTGCCAGGATACCTGATAATGGTCAATCATTGCTCAACCTGGGCACTCTGGCCATTCTTTTGTGATAGTAAATACTTTAGTTCCTGAATCTCTTACATCTCCGCCAAGCTAAGCAGTTAGTTCCTTACCTCTCTCGCCCTGACCTAGCCACTGTGATCCACACCACGGTCACCTCCAGACTTGATTATTGTAACTTACTCTACGTGGGGCTGCCCTTGAGACTGACCCAGAAACTCCAGTGGGTACAGAATGCCACGGCGAGACTCCTTACGGGGTCCTCGCTGTGGGATCACTTTCACCCGGTGCTATACCAGCTGCACTGGCTCCTGGTGGAGTATAGGATCAGGTTTAAGGTGCTGGTTTTAACCTTTAAAGCCCTATACAGCCTAGGACCCTCGTACCTACAGGACCGCCTCTCCTGGTATGTCCCACGGAGGACCTTACGGTCTTCAAATAAAAACATATTGGAGATCCCGGGCCACAGAGAGGTTAGGCTGGCCTCGACCAGAGCCAGGGCTTTTTGGCCGTGGCCCCAATCTGGTGGAATGCTCTGTCACAAGAGACTAGGGCCCTGCAGGACTTGACATCTTTCCGCAGGGCCTGCAAGACGGAGCTGTTCCACCAGGCCTTTGTCCAAGGCACAGTCTGACCCCCTCCTTCTGTAATTTTCATAGAACTCTAGCCCAATGGTTGCCATTAATTTGACTCTGAATTGATTTTAGAATGAATTGATTTTGGAATGTATTTCAATTAATTGATTGTGATTTTATGTAAACTGTGTTATTTTTACTGTTGTTAGCCGCTCTGAGGCCAGCTTCGGGTGGGGAGGGTGGGATATAAAAATTGTATTATTATTATATTATTATTATATGTTGATAGTTTGCTCAGCTTAACAGATGCTTGCCAGACTGTATTTGCAAACGGAGGTGTAAGCCCCTACAGTCCAAAGACAACTGGAAAGCTTTTCCCATTTCCTTCCTCCTTGCAGGGAAATATTTGAAGTAAATTTGGGAGAGTCAAAATGGCTTCAGGATTGCTCTCCTGCACTGTTTCAGACACTATACTTATGCATGTGTGTTTGCCTTTTACATTTATGAACATTTATTCTCTCTATATATAAGACCTTAGAATTCCTATAACACAATTAACAGCCGGAAAGATGAGTTTCATGCCAGGGGTTAAGGACAGTTTTTGCCCTCATTGCAACAGTGTCTGCCAATGCAGTGCTTTAATTTTCCTCATTAAGAGTGAATGGCAGTGATTTCTTCCACTAAGGAGAATAAGAAAACAAAGTAGAATCCTGGGTGGCACCAACGGGGAAACAGGAAAAACCTGATTGCTGTCCCTAGTAAAGGTAGGTAAAAGGTAAAGGACCCCTGGATGGTTAAGTCCAGTCAAAGGCGACTATGGGGTTGCGGTGCTCATCTTGCTTTCAGGCCGATGGAGCCAGTGTTTGTCCACAGACAACTTTCCGGGTCATGCAGCCAGCATGACTAAACTGCTTCTGGTGCAACGGAACACCATGACGGAAATCAGAGCGCACGGAAACGCTGTTTACCTTCCCGCTACAGTGGTACCTACCTTATTTATCTACTTGCACTGGTGTGCTTTCAAACTACTAGGTTGGCAGGAGCAGGGACAGAGCAACGGGAGCTCATCCCACCGCAGGGATTTGAACCTAGTAACCCTAGTATTGAGATGAAGGGGCAACTTTTACCCCTCTCATCTGCATCCCTGTTTGCAAACTTGCAAACTTCATTCCAAGAACCCAACAGGAGCCGCAGAGAATTTAGCCCGGTCCTAACTCTCTTTTGCCTTTATTTCTGTTGAAAGAGTGTAGCAGTACCATGAGAGCAGGCTTTTATAGATATATAGAAGTTATTTTACCTGGCTTATTAAACAGCTGTTTTTGAGCCGCTGCTCTAATGTCTGAAGCTGCAGACATTCTATGTGTGCATTAAAGAAATTTGAGACCTGATGCCAAGTCCATGAGAAACACCCAAAGCCGACATGATATAAAAAGACCACAGGATCTGAAGAGGGTCAAATGTACAAGAGAATCTTGATGTCCCCTAATTGTTCTTCCGCTTGTTGAAATGATGCTCATCAGTCCTCCTTTGACTGAAGTGCTACTTGCCGCTTTTCTGTTATGTACCAGCAACAAAAGCAGCTCAGGCATTTATGTTGCAGAGGGATCACTGCTCTATGTTACATCACTCTTCGCTTAATAGGAGATGTGCTTGGCTGCCTGCTCATCTTTCAGAAATATGCCTCTTGACTGTGTGACTGATAGGGGGCTGCGCTTCATACAGATGGAAAACACATTAGCGTGTCGGCAACAGTGAGATTCTATTCCGAGTTCTGCTTCTGAGGCTTGGATACATTGCCTGCACATGTTCTGCCGGCCCATTTTTATGACTGAGCCTGGCAACTCGGATTTAAAATGCTGGCGGAAGTTCATTATTTATTTTCAAGATGTATAACTCCTGTTTCCACCACCTGGTTCCCAAAGCGGCATACAAAAAGGAAAACAGGAAATGACCGAAAAAATGCACTTCAAAGGGTGGGTGACATTTTTTGCTGCAAACGAAAGTAAATGCCCATTAAATAGCTACTGTTGCCTAATCTCCTACAAAACAGATCAGGAGGAAGACTCAATGAACAGATTGCCTGGAAGCAGGGACTCACTGCATACTGAACTCCGTTTAATTACTTCTTAATATACACACCTATACGCGTATAAGCCAGCTTTTAAAATTAGAAAAGAAACTGTTCATAAAAGGGCTTTCTGAATAAAAATGTTTCCAACATCCTGGATTTCCCCAAAATGCCCCTCTTTTTTTGGTCTGGTGGGGGCAGGGGACTGGATTCTAGCCACCCACAAGATATATTTGGGCTTCGACCAGGAATTCCTTTAAAGAGAGAGAATGAAAACAGAGATTTCTAGACTCTGTACAGAAACTGTATTTGGCTTAATCTGCAGCTCCCCAAATCTCTAGGACCAGGCCCCACCATGTATATTGAGTTCTTGGGAAGAGAGAATTTTGAAAAAATCAATAGAAAATAAAAAGGGGGAAAGAAGCAACGAGAAACAATCTGCGATCTCTGATGTGAACAAACATCCAACTTGATAAAGTTCCAATGCTAACTGCTGCGAACACACATCACAGCTACCCTGCAAACTATTTGTGGAAGCTCACACAAAGAGAGAAGGATGGAAAAGTGCACATAAGGCCTCCTCATGAGCTACAGACCCATATAGGAACATAGGGAAGCGCCTTACACCGTCAGACCATCAGTCCATGTAGCTCAGTATTGTCTGCATGCTGACTGATGGCAGCTCTTCAGGGTTTTAGCCAGGGCATCTCTCCTAAGCCCTACCTGAAGATGCCAGGGACCGAACCTGGGACTTTCTGCATGCAAAACAGATGTTCCACTACCCTTTCCTCTCCACTGAATTCCCTCTTTCTTGGCTTCACCATACAACTCTACGCTCCCTTTTCCCGGTACTCCCAAGTAACAACTTCTTCAGTGGGCTTTGCTATTTAACTAGCCACAGCACTGCAAGGAAAACTGATACAGTGGTACCTTGGGTTAAGTACTTAATTTGTTCTGGAGGTCCGTTCTTAACCTGAAACTGTTCTTAACCTGAAGCACCACTTTAGTTAATGGGGCCTCCCGCTGCCACTGCACCACCAGAGCACAGTTTCTGTTCTCATCCTGAAGCAAAGCTCTTAATCTGAGGTAATAATAATAATAATAATAATAATAATAATAATAATAATTTATTATTTATTATTTATACCCCGCCCATCTGGTTGGGCTTCCCCAGCCACTCTGGGCGGCTTCCAAAAACCCCCCAGGTACTATTTCTGGGTTAGTGGAGTCTGTAACCTGAAGCATATGTAAGCTGAAGTGTATGTAAGCTGAAGCATATGTAACCCGAGGTACCACTGTAACCTCCTGGTTGACCAATTTTGTTGATACACGCAAACTGAAAAAACCCAAGTTAACCTCTCGCTTGTTAATCTGTGAAACACACAAATGGCGGCTGCACCTTAATTTCCCTTTGAAGGGAACATGCTATCATCTCATCTATGCAACTGAGCTCAACTATACCCAATTTTGGATGATAATTGGCTGAGGTATTACGGCTCTTTAAATGTCAATTTCACCTACCCACTTTCAGCCAGACTCCAGGCTTGGCTGAAAAATAGATTTGCATGTCCCTGAGCTGAGAGACTCTTGTTTGCAGAGAACAGCTGCACTCTCTGCAGAGGTGCCTTGTAACCAGGGTTGTATTCTGCAATGTCGCAGTGCACCGAAATAACAGAATGTTGCTTTGGTTGTTGTTTTTTAAGTAGGCTGTGCTGGACTTAGGGCCCCTCCAGACTAGTGTTTTGTTGCAGGTATATTCTGCAACATGTTATTGATACATTGCTAGTGCATTAGTGGTAGTTTTATTCTGCTTTGCTTCATTCTTTGATGCCAGTACTACCACATATTGCTATCCTGAGGGCTATGGCACAACAAACGCAGAAAAGAAAAGAAAAACCAAGAATATTTGTGGTGTATAAAATGTTGTGAGATTTCAGCAGGATGCAACGAGATATGCACTGATTCGAAGTGAAGAAGAAGAAGAAGAGTTTGGATTTGATATCCCGCTTTATCACTACCCGAAAGAGTCTCAAAGCAGCTTACATTCTCCTTTCCCTTCCTCCCCCACAACAAACACTCTGTGAGGTGAGTGGGGCTGAGAGACTTCAGAGAAGTGTGACTAGCCCAAGGTCACCCAGCAGCTGCATGTGGAGGAGCGGAGACGCGAACCCGGTTCCCCAGATTACAAGTCTATTGCTCTTAACCACTACACCACACAGGCAATGTGACAAACCATACTGAGAGCAGGATCGCATGTGACGACCCAAACAGCGGCATGAAAACAATTAATCCTGACTGTGTAATAAAGACAATACCTGGAGGCCCTTAGATAATGGTTTCCTTTTAACGTGTGTGTTTCAGCCGAGTAAAACCCACACAAACCTGAAAGAAGAAGTGGGAAAGAACATCACTCTTCCAACTTCCTCCTTCATCTCTACACCCGTTCCAAGGGAGACAAATATAGCCACCCTCGCAGCCTCATGACCAAGGGGGCAGCGTTGTGGGGGTTCAGAGCTTTCATGTACGCTAAGAGAAAACATCATGAGAACCATGGTGTCCACAGGCACAAATTTAGTAAGCCCTGCTCTATTCTAAAAACCAGATTAAGAACATAGCAAGAACCTATGACTGGATCATCCTTAAGGCCCACTGAATCCAGCATCATGTCCTCACAGTGGCCAATCGGATGCCTGCAAGCGGGACAGGAGTCCAGAGGCACTCTCCCCTCTTGTAATGCCCATCAACTGCTTTGCAGAGATGCACACTGCCTCTGCCAGTGGAGGTACAATATAGCCATCTGCCTAGTAGCCATAGATGAAGGGAACGCAGTGGATGTAGCCTACCTTGATTTCAGCAAGGCATTTGACAAGGTGCCCCATGATATTCTTGTAAAGAAGCTGGTAAAATGCGGTCTTGACTATGCTACCACTCAGTGGATTTGTAACTGGCTGACTGACCGAACCCAAAGGGTGCTCATCAATGGTTCCTCTTCATCCTGGAGAATAGTGACTAGTGGGGTGCCACAGGGTTCTGTCTTGGGCCCGGTCTTATTCAACATCTTTATCAACGACTTGGATGATGGACTCAAGGGCATCCTGATCAAATTTGCAGATGACACCAAACTGGGAGGGGTGGCTAACACCCCAGAGGACAGGATCACACTTCAAAACGACCTTGACAGATTAGAGAACTGGGCCAAAACAAACAAGATGAATTTTAACAGGGAGAAATGTAAAGTATTGCACTTGGGCAAAAAAAATGAGAGGTACAAATACAAGATGGGTGACACCTGGCTTGAGAGCAGTACATGTGAAAAGGATCTAGGAGTCTTGGTTGACCACAAACTTGACATGAGCCAACAGTGTGACGTGGCAGCTAAAAAAGCCAATGCAATTCTGGGCTGCATCAATAGGAGTATAGCATCTAGATCAAGGGAAGTAACAGTGCCACTGTATTCTGCTCTGGTCAGACTTCACCTGAAGTACTGTGTCCAGTTCTGGGCACCACAGTTCAAGAAGGACACTGACAAACTGGAACGTGTCCAGAGGAGGGCAACCAAAATGGTCAAAGGCCTGGAAACGATGCCTTATGAGGAACGGCTAAGGGAGCTGGGCATGTTTAGCCTGGAGAAGAGGAGGTTAAGGGGTGATATGATAGCCATGTTCAAATATATAAAAGGATGTCACATAGAGGAGGGAGAAAGGTTGTTTTCTGCTGCTCCAGAGAAGCGGACACGGAGCAATGGATCCAAACTACAAGAAAGAAGATTCCACCTAAACATTAGGAAGAACTTCCTGACAGTAAGAGCTGTTCGACAGTGGAATTTGCTGCCAAGGAGTGTGGTGGAGTCTCCTTCTTTGGAGGTCTTTTAAGCAGAGGCTTGACAACCATATGTCAGGAGTGCTCTGATGGTGTTTCCTGCTTGGCAGGGGGTTGGACTCGATGGCCCTTGTGGTCTCTTCCAACTCTATGATTCTATGATTCTGTGATAGACTTCTCCTCCATGAATTTGTCTAATCCTCTTTTAAAACCTTCTACGTTGCTGGCCATCTCATCCGGTGGGATCTAATTCCATAGCTCGACTATGTGTTGTGTGAAGCACTTTCTTTGGTCTGTCTTGAATTGTCCATCTTCATTGGATGGCCCCCAGATTCTTGTAATATGAGACAAGGAGAAAAAAACCCTCTATCCCCCTTTTCTGCATCATGCACAAAAGTCCTAAAACATTTTAACCTTTCCTCATAAGGGAATTGCTCCAGCCCCTTGATGATTTTGGTCATACTTTTCTGAACCCTTTTCCAGCTCTACACTATCCTTTCTGAGGTTCAGCAATCAGAACTGTAGTATTCCAAGTGTAGTTTGCACCACAAATTTATATAATGTCATTATGACATTGATAGGTTCCACTTCAATCCTTTTCTTAATGATCCCTAATATGGAATCAAGCTATTCACTATGACCTCAAGGTCTCAGTCTTGGTTAATCACTGCCAGTTCAGACCCCATTCGGGTATATGTCAAGTAAGTATATTTTGTCCTAATAGTTTTTTAAAATAATAATAATAAATAAATAAAATTTATTTCACTATAAACAAAATGGTCAATTATCTTGCACATATGACCCAATGGATAGTATGTGGATAACACATTATTCAAAATATTGACATAGACCATTGAGATACAAAGCTTTTGATCAAATACAAAACTTAAAAGAAAAACCAACTCAAAACATCCATGCAGCTGTGATATGGTTGACCCCCGATATCATTTTACAATAAGAAAAGCCACAATCTTCTTTGGGGGAATTGAAAGGCTACCATTTTGCCCCAATGTATTGGCGCTGTGGTCTAAATCACAGAGCCTAGGGCTTGCCGATCAGAAGGTCGCGGTTCGAACCCCCGCGACGGGGTGAGCTCCTGTTGCTCAGTCCCTGCTCCTGCCAACCTAGCAGTTTGAAAGCACGTCAAAGTAGATAAATAGGTACCGCTTCAGCGGGAAGGTAAACAGCGTTTCTGTGTGCTGCTCTGGTTCGCCAGAAGCGGCTTAGTCATGCTGGCCACATGACCTGGAAGCTGTCTGCGGACAAACACCGGCTCCCTCAGCCAGTAAAGCGAGAGTGCTGCAACCCCAGAGTCAGTTCCTTTACCTTTACCTTTATTTCCAGTTCGGAGAGATTCTTTTGGAGCTCTTTGCAATTATTCTGGTTTTATTAAAAAAAATATTGGGGGGTGTTCTGCCCTGAGCAAATTTGGTTATCTCAATGCTCCTCCCTAACTCCAGGTGATATATGAACAAGTTGAAAAGCATAGGTCCTTGGGGACACCACTTCCTACATCCTTCCTGTCTGTACAATGTGCAAGGGAGACTTTGGTTGTCAGGTGCTTCCAAGGATGACTGCTGACCTAAGATACCAAAGTTAGAACTTCAAGGGAGAATTTTAAGAAAATTACACAGCATTTTGGAATTCCCACAGGGGCGGAAAAGCAGGCGGCTTCCAGAATTTGATGGACTACAACTCCCATCATCCCTAACAATTGACCATGCTGTCTATGCCTGATGGGAGTTGGAGTCCAAGAACATTTAGTGGGCCACAGCTTCCCCAGCTCCAATCTAGGCTGCATACACATTTTAAACACATTTAACCACCCCCCAAAGATCCCTGGAAACCATAGTTTATTCCTCACAGAGTTCCTCACAGAGTTGCACTTCCCAGCACACTTAACAAATTACAGTTCCCAGGATTCTTTGGGGATGGGGAAATGTAATTTAAATGTGCTTTTGATGAATCTGTTCTTTTTTTCCTTGGAATATTGAAATCTTGTAATGATACATCCCAGCGAGCAGAAATAAAATCTACTATAATGAAACATTGCTTCTTTGCCATGCACTTGGAAACCTCTTAAGATATCGTAAACAAATTCTGCAGGATGTTTCCTGATATCAAGGAGCAGATTTTCATCTGTGTTTGGAGACAACTGAATGCCAATTTGAATAAAAAAGGTGGACTGGACCTTGCAAAACAAGCACTGCTTTTAGTCAAATTTTGCATGATGGTTCCTGTGTTTGAGGAACCAGTTTTTACCTATGTTTGGATGCCATTTTGAATCAAGATGGCGGACCAAACATTTCAAAACTACAGTGATTTTAACCATAGATTACAAAACTGCTCTGTTTTTTCAGCTTCTTAGGATTCTTGAAATTCATAAGTGATGCTAGGGACAAGGTTGCTAGGAGGTAAATAAGCTCGGGGGGGGGGGGGAAGGATTAATTCAACATTTCCCTATCCTGGCCCTCTTTTGACTTGCAAAATGATTTACTAATAGCAAACCCAGTTCTCTGAGATCTCGTCTTCATGCAGCCAAAATGGCACCATCTATGCAGAATAAGGAAGAATCAGCAGGCTTGTAGGAATTCCAAGCTTTTGTAAAAAAGAAAGAAAAAACTGAGCAATGTTCCAAAACAGAGGACTGAGCAATGTCAGTGGGCACAAGACACTGATTTGACTGGGGAGGGGTGCAGAGGCGGAGCTAGCTAGACCCGGAGCAGTCACATGCTGTGAACCTGGGGGCGGGGCAATCTGCCCAGGGGAGCGAGGCGATGAGCATCCCAGGGGGGCGGGGGGCAATGTCACCCCCCTCAGGGATGACACCTGGGCTGTCCACACACCCCGCACCCTCTTCCTCCGCCAGTGGAGGAGGGCAGAAATGGAAAATTGGGAGTAGGCAATAGAACAGAGTGGTTGGCATCCCAAGGAGGAAGCAATATATACTATTCTTTACTGTGTGGCATGAAGACCCAAGGCTCAAATTACGTTGGAAAGGCTGGTTATATATTTGAAAGTAAATACATACAATTGAAACAAGGCAAAATAAATAAATAAACCCCCATCTCTTACTGAAAAGGCAAGGTCTACCAGCCACTGAAGAATCTTGGAAGGTAGCAACTTAAAAGTGGAGGCCCATTTTAGGATGTGTTCCTCCGGCCTGACAGAGAACTCTAAGGCCTTGTTATCTTTAGTAGGATCTGAAGGGTTTTACTTGATGTTTTGGCACAGGAGGAAAGGCCTTGCGGAACATTCCATCTTAGGTATGGGGCGATTAAGTGTCTTCATCCATAGAGCACCGCATCCAGCCTTGCTCAAACGGTGCTATTTCTCCCCCAGTCCAATTCACATTATTTATAAGCAAAGAAAAACCAAATCATATTTTTTATTGACCTGTGCAAGGGTTTAAAGATGCTTTGTGGTCAAACTGTTCACCTTAACGTCTCTTCCTAACTTCTTTGTTCCACATGTTTTTGAAATGAAATGAAAGGCATAACCCACACTCTCTTGAAAAGGACCCAAAGGTGATGGATAATACAGTCCAAAAGTTTGTTTAGAATGCCCACCAGGAAATTCAAGATCTTGATCCTATGAATTTAAAGTCGGGGTGTGGTGAGCTGGGGACAAATTTCCACAGGACCCCTGCCACTGAGTCCCCCCCCCCCCGGGCAGTAGAAACTGGATTCGGTTTCAGATGTGTTACATAAGAGCCACACAGATATCCTTTCTTGCGGAATTATTCCCACATCTCGCGGACCTTTTACTCATGTGAGTGAGATCCTTCAAATAGGGGCAACTTATGATGTGATCCTTCTATGCTTGAGGGAAGCTCCGCAATAAATAGAATCATTTTAGCTGCAGTGGGGCTTACTCCACCCGGTAAGTGGAGCTAAGACTGCAGCCTCAACAAACAGAATACAGAGGTAAAAAGAAAAGTTTAAATTAAAAACTTGTGAATCGGTCCACTTTGTAGTCACAGAGCAATTATCAGAGCAAAACAAAAGCACAAGACACGCACATATCACTACAAGCCAGGCATCCTTCCTACAGACACTCTCCCTGAGATCTGACCATCTACTACCCTAGCTTCTCTAATGTACAAGAAGGGAGGAAGGACATACGGTTCGACTTTGTTGAAGAAGCGCCGGCGCAGCAGAAATGCCAAGGTGCTGATGACCAAGATGGTGGTGCACATGATTCTTCCCCCATTACCAAACCAGGGGCATCACTATCGCGGGAGCATAAGGGCAGAATAGCTCCACTGGCCTCCGCCTGACTCTGACTCACCGGTGCTGTGGGGTGGAGATTGGCATGCAAAGCCACTGTGGGAGGGCTGCTTTCTACCCGGTCACCTGCAGGCACTCATGACTGCTTTCAGAGAAGATTAGAGTGGGATAAGACGTAATTAATGGGCAAGGCACAAATAAGGACACAAACCTCCAGCCTCTAGGAGAGAAGTGGGCTAGTCAGTCTGTCAGTGGACTGCTCGAGTCTAGGGACTTTTCCTGCTGTTTTTGGGCAAGACGAGGCTACAAAACTGCCTTGTAAGGAATGAGAACATTAGTCCATCTCGCTTGATATTAGCTGCAGCTTTCTAGGGATTTCACCTGTGGAGTTTTCCCTGAAGATGCCAGATACTGAACCCGAGACCTTTCTGCATGCACGGAATGGGATCTAACACAGGTCCCCCTCCTGAATTATGAGCAGAGAAAGGAAATGGCCTTCTGCATTTCCCCTCTTTATGCTGTTTGCAGACTCCAGATTCTGGTAAGGCCTTCCCAGCTCTTCTGACATGCCTGGAATATACTCAGTACTGTACTTCACAGAGCTGCAGCTGGGAGTTTGACATCTCAGGAAATCAGAGCTACTATAAGAGCATCATGTCCTGTAAAGTGGTGATGCTCCAGAATAAGGGACAGGTGAGACTTCCAGGTGAGAGAAGGGTTCCATTAAAACAAGCCTAATGTCATCCGGCAATCACTTTCCTATCAACGTTATCCACTGGGAAGTTATTCTGCACACACAAGAGAATCCCCCAACCCCATCCTCTGGGACTGGGACTGGGTTTGGTTTGTTTGTTTGTTTGTTTTGCTTCTCCGCCTGTGTTTTAGGAAATCCTCCATAATCTATTACGGCACCTGTCCTGTCCCCTCTCTACTTGGATATGTGGTTTCTTCTCTTGGGGTGAGCACAAGTCTTAAAAACAAACAAACCAGCTTTACTCTCCACACTACACAACACATTCTATTCTCCCCTCCTCTAATACCACCCCCCTACACACACACACACACACACACACACACAGACACAGAAGAGTTTGGATTTGATATCCCGCTTTATCACTACCCGAAGGAGTCTCAAAGCGGCTAACATTCTCCTTTCCCTTCCTCCCCCACAACAAACACTCTGTGAGGTGAGTGGGGCTGAGAGACTTCAGAGAAGTGTGACTGGCCCAAGGTCACCCAGCAGCTGCATGTGGAGGAGCGGAGACGCGAACCCGGTTCCCCAGATTACAAGTCCACCGCTCTTAACCACTACACCACACTGGCTCCACACACACACACACACACATACATGCACATTTTAATCTGCAAATCCTTCTGGTGCTGTGCCAGCCAGCTGATCTTTTAGACACTGTTTCACTGCCTTTCCTTGCCTCTCCCTTTTGCCTGGCACCTGCTGCTGTGATTCCTCACAAGGCCATGGATCCTTGCTCTTCCCACACCGACATTGTATCCCTCACATTGCTGCCTATATCCCCAAAACAAACACTCCTGGAAGAAGAAGTTGAACAAAAAACCAACAAGTATTCAGAGAAAGGACAAAACACTCAATAATCTGGTATTTTCTTGCACTGCCAATCTACAGCCCAATGACAGGAAAATACTGATACAGTGGTACCTCGGGTTACATACACTTCAGGTTACAGACGCTTCAGGTTACAGACTCTGCTAACCCAGAAATAGTGCTTTAGGTTAAGAACTTTGCTTCAGGATGAGAACAGAAATCGTGCTCCGGCGGCGCAGCAGCAGCAGCGGGAGGCCCCATTAGCTAAAGTGGTGCTTCAGGTTAAGAACAGTTTCAGGTTAAGAACAGACCTCCGGAATGAATTAAGTACCTACCCGAGGTACCACTGTACTCCTATCAATGTGGCTTACAGGGCGCTCAAATTAAATCACAGGCAGAAACATGCTGCTCACTCGCTTTTCCATGGACCAAATGCTTGCAAGCTTTGCTTTTTCATTGTCTTGTATAGATGGGGTTTTTGATCTGCATCCCTCTGCCCCCCACTTTACCTTCTTTCTCAGCACCCTGTTTTGCCCTCCTAGTTTCTCTTGCACTGCTCCTTATTTCCAGGACCCTCACCAGTTCTCTCGATTCAGAAGAACCAGCTACCTTCTCTTTCAATTAGACTCTGAATGCATACAAAATAAACACAGTAGTAGTAATTGAGGATAATGCAATAAATTTAGCAGTGCTGAATAAATCAACCTTTGTAGTGGGACTGAAAACCACTATCCTTATTCAGATCCAAATGAATAGAAGCAAACTTCTTGATGAGTTGCAGTTCAGCAGATTCTTGCTGTAGCTGCTCTTTCAAGTTCCTTAGTTCAAGGATGACCACCTTAAGGGAAGAAGCAGAGCGACCTGGTAGGATGACATGCTCCCCTTCTGAATATTACCATTTCTGATGTCAGATTTGTGCTCTTTTAGTCTTTCATGGAGGTACTGCTTTGTTTGTCCTATGTGGAATGCAGAAGGGCATTGCTGATAGTTTGTATATATCATTTTGGAAGGTGACCAGGTGAATGAACCATTGATGTTGTGGCTGACATTATTAGGTGCTGTATTTGTGATTTCTGAGTACATGTGAGGACACTGTTTGCATCTGGGTCTATATGTATTGCTGTGTCTGTTACATGATCTGTTTTTACTGGTGAGCAACTATTTACATTTAGGAGGCCATATGGAAATAAGGTCCACCCAAGGTTGGAGAGAGGCAAGTATCAAATGGGCTGTAGATCCTTGATGATTTCAGCTAGGCACTGTAGATGAGATGTTCTCTTCTATATCTGTCCTCAAGTAGATTCCTGGTATCAGTAGGGTCTGGTTGATCAAGTACTTGGATTGATCCCATTCAATCTCTCACCATCCACCCACATTGAGAAAAATTATTGGTATTATTTGGGTTGTGGGTCAGTTTGGGTGGACTTTACATTAAAAACTAAAGTTTCAATAGGAATAGATGATAGATGATAGATAGATAGATAGATAGATAGATAGATAGATAGATAGATAGATATAGATAGATAGATAGATGATAGATAGATAGATAGATAGATAGATAGATAGATGATAGATAGATATAGATAGATATGAGAGAAAGATCTATTCTTTGGTTCTAATCCATAGCAGGGTCTGGGAATATATGCTTGTGGGTTGACTACACAGTTTCTCATGCCGTGTGGTGCCTGGTTCCTGACAATCCTGCGTTTTCCTTACGTATGGTTTTAATAATAACAATCAAAATCGCAGGAACTAAAAGAACAAGGTATTGGAGGGGCAGAGGTGGGTTGCTGGAGATGGGTTAGAATGAAAATAAAGCCCATCACCTCTTCTGCTCTCAGTTGGACGTTTTAGAGAGACAGAGATGGGCTTCTATATTTCTTTCTCATTGACATTCAGTAAACTTAACTTTATGAAAGACTTTTGAGCCTGGATAGAGAGCATATCAATTCCAAACAGGCTTGACTGACACAGAGGCACCCCGAGTTCAAAGGCGCACAATGTGAGTCGCCTAGTTAATGCTGCCTGCACTAGACCTTGAGAGACCAAAAAGCACACGGAAAGCCAGATTTAATGGCTTCTGAAGGGTGTTTTTTTTTTTTTGCTTTTAAGATATGAATCAATGGATCTTTATGGGAGCATCAGGTGCATGATCTGAATATGAAGTGAGGCCACGCTTTGAACCTGAGCGAGGATCCTTGACAGTGTTTGCTTCAAGTGCCAGGGCCAAATGCAAGATGACATGAATATGATATTAGCCATCTGGCTTCTCAGAACAACCCCTACCATGTTCAGACCCAATTCATTAAAAAGTAAAGTTTCATTGGGGGGGGGGGGACACTGGGGGGGGGGAGTGTCAGTTTTCTGCCAAGGTACAGAGCCTGGGAATGGAAATTGCTTATCATCTTACTGCAGTCAAGCTGGAGCAAGGATGGGGGTCTGGATATCAAATGATCTTCTGACAACACTGTTGTGAAGAGGGAGATTAGGAAAATGCCAAATCCTTGCAGCTGCCCTCCTGCTGCCCCTGCCTCCATCTTCTTCCTTTCAGATAGGGATGTTTGTTCTCTCCTTGCCCTTTACCTTCTCCAAGAAACCACCCTGGGAGACAGGCATCCCAAAAAGAGAGCCCAGAATATGCTTGCTGTTTACAAGGAGGGAGAAAGTTTTGAAAGAGTTTAAAACCGCGCTGGATTTTCAGGTCAACTTGGTGTGCTATCTTAATACAGCACAAGCCAGCGTGTCAACACAGTTGATCCTATGTGACTTAAAGAACAAGATGTTTGGCCACTCCTGACCTGGGATGCACTCCTCAAAACGAATTTCTGTTTGTTTTGCCTTGTATTTACTCTGCCTTACAAAGGGGTTCTGTGAAACTCAAATGGGATCAGAGACAGGAGAACGGCTATTAAAAAATAAAGAAGGAAGGTGTTGTATTGTTTTCATTTTCTGATTACTTTTATTTGCTCTATGTGCTTTGAAGCGTTTAATGAAACTTAAGACCCAGCCGGTTTCTCAGGACAAAGGTAAAATAGGGTAAATGCCTGTTCTTGCTGGTGGAAGTTTCTTGCTAGGAAACAGCAACAGACGGCACTCCTTTCCATTCTCTGGCCAAAAACCCTTTGAATGGTGGCATCTGAACCCGCAGTTGCTAATCCAGAAATAAAAGGTGGGCACAGGAAGAAACAGTCTTTGCATTTTTCTGCAGACCCAGACTCTGCAATCACCATCGGAGGCAGTGCCAGATTTACGTATAAGCTAAGCTAAACAAGCTATAGTTTAGGGCCCCCAAAAATATACTTCTTCTTAATTGTATTTCAGTTCAACAATTACTTTGATAAAATGCATATTTTGTTATGTGCAAATGGCTTTAGATACCTATTACCGTATTTTTCGGTATATAAGACGCACCAGACCACAAGACTGGTTTTTGGACCACAAGTTTTTGGAGGAGGAAAACAAGAAAAAATATATTCTGAATCTCAGAAGCCAGAACAGCAAGAGGGATCGCTGCGCAGTGAAAGCAGCAATCCCTCTTGCTGTTCTGGCTTCTGGGATAGCTGCGCAGCCTGCATTCGCTCCATAAGACGCACACACATTTCCCCTTACTTTTTCGGAGGGAAAAAGTGAGTCTTATAGAGCAAAAAATACGGTAGGTCCATAAATTACCATATAGTATATATTCAACTCAAAAAACAGTGACAATTTGTTGTTGACAAAGGACAGCTGGACATATAAAGGGCCCTGTTACCTTCAGGAGCTTAGGGCCTCATCAAACCTAGATCTGACCCTGATTGGAGGCCCTTCTTTGCGTGCCTCCTCCACAAGAGGTCCAGAGGGTGGAAACACAAGAACAGGGACTTTTCTGAGTTGACTCCCCATTTGTGGATTGCTCTCCTGGCACTTTCATTACATATTTTTAGGTGCCAGGCAAAAATGTTCCTCTTTAACCAGGCCTTTGGCTGATTATCATTCTACATCCTTTTAAATGTGTTTGTGGGGGGGGGGGGCGTGTCGTTACAGTATTGGCTTTTGTTGTTGTTCTTGTTTTTATAATGTAATTTGTGTTGTCATTTTGTATTTTTATGTTGGAATTGCCCTGTGAAATCAGAGGAAGGGCGGCATACAAATGTAAATAAGGATTGCTGAATAGGGCTCTGTCCCTTTATAAGAGATATATGATTAGCAAAAATCTAACAGGTACAGATTTTCTTGCTGTGAGGATACAGCAAAGGGGTATAACTCTTGAATTTTTCATACAGTGGTTAAAGACCCAGAAGATGAGCCAGAGTAAAAAGATGGCAGCTCTCCTTTAACCAGAGACATCATGTTTAAAAGCTACCTGAGCAGCAAGCAAACCGTGAAGAAACATAGGAGGGAAAGGAGAGCATGAGATAAGAAACGAAAGCAGAGCTCAAGGTCACTTCCAGAAGATGTGTTTATTGATCATTCAACCTGACTCATTTTCACAAAGGGTGTTTCCAGACTGTCACTATTATCAGGTGGGATTCAATTACATACTGGCAAATTCAGGTTGTGAAATTATAGTTTACTGGGAGGTCTTTTGCGATGAACCTGCTTCCCCAAAATATTAGGCTTTTGTGATAAGGAAAGTGATGGGAAAATGCATTGCAATGTAGGATAACACTTGCTTTAATGCAACACCATCTAACTTTGGGCTTATCCACACTTGTGTTTGTAACTTTTGTGCTCCCATTTACTTTGCATAGTTCACATGGCGTTGTCTTCAAACACCACCAGGCTCATGTAAAATCAGGGCTATGGGATAATCCAGGGGTCCAGCAACCTTTTTCAGCTGTGGGCCAGTCCATCATCCCTCAGACCATGTGGTGGGCCAGACTATATTTTGAAGGGGGGGGGGAGAATGAATTCCTATGCCCCACAAATAACACATTTTAAATAAAAGCACACATTCTACTCATGTAAAAACACCAGGCAGGCCCCACAAATAACTCAGAGATGCATTTTAAATAAAAGGACACATTATACTCATGTAAAAACGCGCTCATTCCCAGATAGTCCATGGGCCAGATTTAGAATGCGATTGGTCCAGATCTGGCCCCCGGGCCTTAGTTTGCCTACCCATGCAATAAGCTGTGGGAAATCAGACTCCAAAATGTCAACTTGGGGGCACAGATGATTTGTTTCAGTGTTTTGGGTCGATCATCACTTTTTGCTAAGCTCCTTTGGCACACCCATCACTTGCTCAATGCTTTCATTTCCAGCCATGCTCATAAATGCTTCCTGCGCAAGGTGTGTAGCCTTCTATGTTTTTTTCCCCTTCTGATCCCTCAGATTTGCACAAAGCCAGAAAACCATATCACCAATTTCCACCCCAGATGTTATGCAGCTATCGGAAAAGTGTGTGCTGATAAGTTACAGTTGCTTTCATTTCTTTTCCCACTGCGCTCATAACTTATTTCCTCCATAATGGAGGAGCATAGCCTTCTGCTTATTTTTTCTCTTTGGATCCCTCAGATTTGCACAAAACCAGAAAACTGCAAAATTGTGTACTGACAAATGCACAAGGGGATGCCTATTGGCATGAAAGGGGAAAACCAAAGTTGCTTCTCATATAAAAATTCAAATCCACATCGGTGTGGACTGCTCCAGTCTAATTCACATGGGGGAGAAGAGCTAACTAATGCTTAGATGTGGACAGGTATCCCACTGCAAAGAAATCAAGATGAATGCTTTCATTAGGCAACCTGGATTTGATGGCATGTGCTTGATTTCCTCCTGAAAACAGTGACACTCTGGAATGGCCCCAGATGTCTGGAGAAGGGAGCTTGTTACAGATATGCAGCAGGACTGCAATCACCCACAAGCCCATTTCAGCACCTTCTGCAGCAGCGAGCGAAAATGGAGGTTGTCCTGTAATGCACTTGATCTTATACTACTGTGCTAAAGCTGGAAGGCGCTCTTGTCTGCTTCCAAAGCAGTTTGAAACTGACAAGACTCTGATCCCTTTGCTCCCTGACAAGCAGCAGGTCAGGCTCCTGTCATTTCCAATCCACTCTAGGCTCAACCTTGGCAGAATACGCTCGGGTTGCTTTTAAAAGGGGCAAGACATGGAAGCCAGAGATGGAAAGCGGGCAGGGAGGTGGAGGGAGGAATACAGGGAAATGGAGATGAGAGACGAGGGGAATGGAGAGTGACAGAAACAGGCAGGGGGCCTTAATTAAAAATCCATAGAAAGGAACAAGTGAGACAAATAGGGAAAGAAGATAAACGAGGCAGCAAAGGGGAAGTTAACAAAAACACAGAGGAAGCATTCCAGGGGAAAGAAAACTAACAAGATGGACTGGTGGGTGAAGAACTAGAGTCGAAATGGGCATTAGTGCATCTGTCCTTTCCTTACCAAGTCTGACAGACGTCGGACACCTGTGTGTACATTCTCAGGTACACATTCTCGCCTCATTTCCTTTTTGCCCACTATCTCCCTCCCCTCCTCAATCCTACTGAACAGAGTGAGCAGGACCAAAACAAACCCAGTTGTGGATTTACTTCAAATAAGGTTATAGATGAATAAATCCTGATGCTGTTTTATCAGTGTTCCTTGTACCTAGCGGAGTGCACGTCCAGGCTATGCCAAGCACATACCAAGCAGGCAGACTGCTGCTCCGTCGCTTCCTTGCCAAAACGCCACAGAGAGAGCCAACTTTCCATCACTCTGATGGTCTCATATCCTTCACCCACCTACAGGTTCTTAACAGTTGTGGAAACTCTGCTTTGTCGTCAGGGACATCCAGTTGTTTCCCAAAAGCACCTGTAGTTCTTTCCAGGTGTGGCTTTTACACACAATGGGGTTCCTGTGAGAAATGAAATTGAAATGGACTGTGGATTCGATAGTCATGCCAGGGCACAATGGCTCATACTGCTGTAGTTATTATGAGGCATTACAAAGAATGCAAATAAAGCCTCTTAAAATAGTTCGTAAAACAATATTTTGGGTTTCGATTCTCAGTGTTTTTCTGAACTGGAAATGGAGCCTAACCTTTCCATTCCCTCCAGTAATTTCTAAAGTTGTGGGTCCCCTTCCTGGAATCACTTAAATTTTGAACGGTACTGTTTCTCTCAGATTTCAGGACTTGCTGTGCTTTTGTAATGATGGCTTTCCTTACAAATATCCAAGTAGAGCACAGATGGAGGCAACCCTCAGATATTCTTAAAAGGCAACAGATTTGTTATCCCATGACAGATTCCCCAGGAAGAGGCCCTGCACCGTGCAATAGCTTCCAGTCTCCAACTAACTCACAGATCTCTCTCTTTCTCTGCATCTGTCTGCTCTTGTCTGGCATTATCCCTCATCATGATTAACAATAATGTGAAGGAGAGAGTGGGACTCTGCCCACTGCCACCCCCTTCTAAGGACAAAGCTATCTGTAGAGGGCATCTGATCTACCACTGAGATACTGCATAGGATCTATCCATTTATTAGGAAACCCACCCAAATATATTCAGCACAGCTCTCTTCTTCCCCCTTATGCAGTTGCTCAGTCAGTAGAGCGTGAGACTCCTAATCTCAGGGTTGTGAGTTCAAGCCCCATGTTCGGCAAAAGATTCCTGCATTGCAGGGGATTGGACAAGATGACCCTCCTGGTCCCTTCCAACTCAACCCAAAATAATTCTATGATTCATTACAAAATAGGATCCCTGCCTCCTTCCAGTGCGAGTGTAGTGGTTAAGAGCGGTAGTCACGTGATCTGGGGAACCGGGTTCGCGTCTCCGCTCCTCCACATGCAGCTGCTGGGTGACCTTGGGCTAGTCACACTTCTCTGAAGTCTCTCAGCCCCACTCACCTCACAGAGTGTTTGTTGTGGGGGAGGAAGGGAAAGGAGAATGTTAGCCGCTTTGAGACTCCTTCAGGTAGTGATAAAGCAGGATATCAAATCCAAACTTCTTCTTCTTCCAAACTGCTCCCTTTAGCTTGGCTGTGTCCTCTTCCAATAGCTTTCCTGTTCAAAACACTGAAGGGAGATCTGTGTGTATTGAGAAACCATCTCCCAGCGACTAGCTCTGATGAAGAGGCAGCAACAAAACTCCCTAACAAAGGAATGGGCAGCCAGTCATAATGCCATGTTCATAGAGTTGCAAAATCATAGAGTTGCAAGGAATCCCAAGGGTCATCTAGTCCAACCTCTTGCAATGCAGGAATCTCAACTAAAGCATCCATGACAGATGGCCATCCATCCTCCCATGAGAGTCCACAACCACACGAGGGAGCCTGTTCCACTGTTGAACAGCTCTTGCTGTCAGAAAGTTCTTGCTGATATTTAGTTGGAATCTCCTTCCTTGTAACTTGAATCCATTGGTTTGAGTCCTACCCTCCAAATGCCCTTTCCTTGGCATTCACGTCTCCTCATTTGGCTGTCTGGCCCAAGTGACTGTTTAGAACATCAACAGATCTTACTGTGGACATACCTACGTATATTTGCACAATATTTGTTGAGGAAAGTAGAGCCCAATAATATAAAGTGTTCATCTCAAATGTTTCTTTGATACTCACGGCAGAAACTAGTCTCACCACTTGAAATTGTCTTACAGTGGTACCTTGGTTTGCAACCGCTTTGGATTACAACCGCTTTGGATTACAACCACTTCAAGACCAGAAGTGAGTGTCCCTTTTTTTTATTATTACAACCCTTTTTGGGGGGATTACAGTGGTACCTTGGGTTAAGTACTTAATTCGTTCCAGAGGTCCGTTCTTAACCTGAAACTGTTCTTAACCTGAAGCACCACTTTAGCTAATGGGGCCTCCTGCTGCTGCTGCACCACTGGAGCGCCATTTTTGTTCTCATCCTGAAGCAAAGTTCTTAACCCAAGGTACTATTTCTGGGTTAGCAGAGTCTGTAGCCTGAAGCGTATGTAAACTGAAGCATATGTAACTCGAGGTACCTCTGTACAACCAATTTTTTGGGGGAGGCCCCACTGGCGAAAGCTCACCTTGGGTTACAACCTGTTTTGGTTTACAAGCAGACCTCTGGAACGGATTATGGTTGTAAACCAAGATACCACTGAATTTCCATTTTGAAAAAGAACAATATTCATAAAGGTATTAATCCTTTTCAGGAAAGTACCCAGCTACCATCTGATTCTCCTTTAGTCAGCATGAGAGCCAAACTTATGTCCACAACTTGCAATCCGATTTATTAAATCACTTTAGGGTTCAGTATGTGCCCTTAATACTTTTTCAACACAAATTTCTAAGGGAGTAACTAGTGCACGTTTTCTAAAATACTGAGAAATCATTTGCAATATTTTGTTTGCCAAGATCCTCTGTCATTGATCTGTTCCGTCATAGGTGTCAGTTGACCCTCCTGTTTTTAAAGTGATACCGTTACTAATGTTAACTCAAAAAGAAAAGGTTGCCAAGTTGGCCCACAAGGAAAATTCCAAAATTCACATTTTAGCAGTGTCTTAAGTAAGCCAGCCAAAATGTTACAAAACATAGTGTGCAAGTTCTAGAGTTCTCCAGATTTCTTCCTTGGGCTAGATGGTAAACATAACGACAGAGAGGAGTGAGGGGGAAAGTTGGCTGATGTTGAAGCTATGGGTGGAGTGCCCTGTTTCGTTTACCATCTATCCTGATAAAGAATTCAGGAGAACTTGAAACATCGCATGCTATCTTGTAACATTTTGGCTGGCCTGATAAAGTTAACGCCTAAATGTGGATTTTTAGAATTGCTAATAATGTTGTCACAGGGTTCATTCTGTGCAAATCGTCTACTCATAGCTTGTGTCAACTTGCACTTTTAAATATTGGCCCAAGTGGCCTTTTGTTCAAACAACTGTTGACTGTGGCTTGATATGAGGAAAGAGGTACAACTGGTAATATTTGCCAGCAACAATATCCTGCAAGTGAAGAGAAAATTTCTTTCAAAAGTGATCTCTGATTTCATTAAGTCTCCTGAAAGTCTGTCAGTTGCCATGAGAGCCCTGGCAGGAGCACCCATCCAAAACAATTAGTGCTTCATTTTGCATGCATTTTGTTGCTGCAGTGTTGGCAAATAATGATGGCACTCTCCACCCCCTCATTGTAAGGGGTACCTTACACTGAGTATGTGCAACTTTGTCTCTCCACCTCCCTCCCTATATAGTTGCTTCAGTTCCCATTGCAAGGCATCTACTCCTCCTATTAAAGTTTGAGAAATAAAAGTTTTCCCACAGCCCTCTGGAGCATAAGAAATGCTTTTGCTCTATTGTCATGGCAATCAACTGCATAAAGGATTTCCTCAATTATTTCCTATCACCCTGGATTTGCCTGGGCTTTCATAGAACGCCCAGCCTCTTGTGCTATTTCCTCCTCCGTTGGATCAAATTTTGCTGGCCGGGTAATCCCACAGACTCATTTGTTAAACCTTGTGTTTCCAAGATGCCACTTTAATTCTTTAAGACCGTCTTGCTCTGTGTGTGTGCCTCTCTCTGTGTGTGTGGTGGTGCAGGGAGAATATCTCACATCCTTCATTTCTCAAATTCAACAAGGACTCACCTGCATTTGCTGGTGGTTGTTTAAAGACAGAGATTTATGCAGACACCTGCTTTGATCTGAAAGTTGCTGTTTCCCCCAGGTTCTTTCCCCATCCAGTTTCTCATTGACTGATTCCATTCTCAATAGGCCCTCCCTGGACCCCAAGGTTGTGGACAGCTGCCACCCTGTTGCAAATATCCTTTAGCTGATCCGAGGTGATTGAGAGGGTGGTGGCTGGCCAGTTGCAGGGATGTCCGGCTGGATGAGCCCATTCCTATCTGGCCTCATGCCTCAGCACAGAACTGAAACAGCTTCAGTTAACCTGATGGGTGACCTTTAGTAGGAGACAGCAGGTGGCGCTGTGGTCTAAACCACTGAGCCTCTTGGGTTTGCCAATCAGAAGGTAGGCAGTTCGAATCCCCGCGACGGGGTGAGCTCCCATTGCTCTGTTCTTCTGCCAACCTAGCAGTTTGAAAGCATGGCAGTGCAAGTAGATAAATAAGTACCATTGTGGCGGGAAGGTAAACGGCGTTTCTGTGCACTTTGGCACTCGTCACATCCTCTGTGTACCAGTAGTGGTTAAGTCATGCTGACCACATGACCTGGAAAGCTGTCTGTGGACAAACACCTACTCCCTTGGCCTGAAAAGCGAGATGAGCGCAACACCCTATAGTCACCTTGGGCTGGACTTAACTGTCTGGGGCTCCTTTACCTTACCTGGTGGAGAGACAACTACGCTGTTGATCTTGGAAAACCTCTTGAAGACGATTGGTACCAATAACCATGGTATTCTCCTAGAGAGAGTCTCTGTGAGTTGGGAGCACTCAGCGCTTCCACTCAGTGGAACCCAGTAGTTCCACTCCTACTGACTGGACTTCTACCAGAGAGTAGCTTGGGAAGACTTTGGCTTGACCACTTGGCAGTTCTGCTGTGGAGTCCTGCCAGGTTCCATCACCTCCCAGTCCCCCATGCTATTTAATATCTATGCAGAACCACTGAAAGGAGACACCCAGGGATTTGGAGTGTGGTTTCACCAATACTGTATACACATTAAAGGTAAAGGTAAAGGTACCCCTGCCCGTACGGGCCAGTCTTGACAGACTCTGGGGTTGTGCGCCCATCTCACTCAAGAGGCCAGGGGCCAGCGCTGTCCGAAGACACTTCCGGGTCACGTGGCCAGCGTGACATTGCTGCTCTGGTGAGCCAGAGCTGCACACAGAAACGCCGTTTACCTTCCCGCTAGAAAGCGGTCCCTATTTATCTACTTGCACCCGAGGGTGCTTTCGAACTGCTAGGTTGGCAGGCGCTGGGACCAAGCAACGGGAGCGCACCCCGCCGCGGGGATTCGAACCGCCGACCTTTCGATCGGCAAGTCCTAGGCGCTGAGGCTTTAACCCACAGCGCCACCTGCGTCCCTGTATACACATTACTCCCAGCTTTATCTTTGCATCTGAATCAGGATAAGCTGGGCAGCTGCTGGACCAGAGCCTGGATGCTAGAGGAAGACCAACAAACTGAGACTGGGTCCTACTAAGACAGAGGTTCTGTGGGTAGGTAGTTTCCAAATCCAGGTACCGGAAGGATAGCCTGTTCTGGGTGGGGTATTGGGGTAGTGCTCCCCTTGAATGAAAAGGTGTATAGCTTGGAGGTTCTCCTCAAATCAAAATGGACACCAAAAGTCTAGTGGCAAAGAGCATTGTGGTTCCCCCGGTGTATTTATCTCAAAAGTCGGTGTTCCACAGTTTCGTTCTGTGAAAATAAAATAAAATAATTGCTGAGATAGCCATATTTGTGGGCTGGAGAACACATTTCAAGGTTGGTAGTGCCTCCTTAGAATTGTGGCTACTAAAAACGTAAAATGGTACAATCTAGGTTTCCAGATTCTTGGGTTTAATTTTATTATTATTATTAAGAAGATCAAATCTATCCATTCTGAAGGAAATCAGCCCTGAGTGCTCACTGGAAGGACAGATCGTGAAGCTGAGGCTCCAATACTTTGGCCACCTAATGAGAAGAGAAGACTCCCTGGAAAAGACCCTGATGTTGGGAAAGATGGAGGGCACAAGGAGAAGGGGACGACAGAGGGCGAGATGGTTGGACAGTGTCTTCGAAGCTACAAACATGAGTCTGACCAAACTGCGGGAGGCAGTGGAAGACAGAAGTGCCTGGCGTGCTCTGGTCCATGTGGTCACAAAGAGTCGGACACGACTAAACGACTAAACAACAACAACATTATTATTATTACTATTATTATTATTATTATTATTATTAGCAATAGATATAGGTCGCCTCTGTTTTTTTAAAACTATTATAGTATTATTGTAAGATACTTATCTTGATAGAAGAACTTCCCGGGTCATTCACTTTATGGGTCAAATTCATCGTCTAAGGAAGCTAATGGGATTATCCCCACACCCCTTTAATTTAGCAAGGTTTGTGATTTTATTCAAAGTTATGCTGTTGGGAATTAGAAAGTATACACAATGGGAGAAAGCCAGATTGAATTCAATAGGGCTTAACTTCTTGAGTAAACATGCTTAGGATGGTACTGGGAATGAACATATAGATTTTGTCCACACATCAGTCCTCTATGTTGGACAGGGTGAGAGATGGTGGGACCCTTGTTAGTCTTGAGAAGGGATTTCAACCTGCTTTCCACTCCAGAATGTTGCCTGCCTTTCCTTGTAGAGCCATGCAACTAATATTTAGTCAAACATCAGATTATCCAAAATATGAAGAGTCAAGTCCTGAACTTCCTTCACTGGCAGTCTTTTGCTCAGTAAATTCATATTTGTTTCACACAGCATGATATTATTCCTTTAAAATGTGTTTTCTAGTTACTAGGCTAGCAGGCCTTCGAAAAAGCATAACCCACTACTCAGAAGTAAGTCCCACTGGACTCAATGAGACTTACTCCCAGGTAAGTGTGAATAGAATTGCAACCTAAATCGCTGTGTTTTGTACCTGAGAAATGCAATCCTTCCTCCAGATGACATTAATCTCTGTTTTGACTGCTGTGTGGTAAGAATATTTGAATGCCCTAAGTACACACTGAATATTGTGACAATCACTAGTGATGGGGTTATGCAATTTCCATTCCCGTTCCATTTTGTGAACAGTGAGTTTGAATTTAATATAATTTTAGGATTAATAGTAATGTTTAGCCTTAAACTGTGTGTGCTTCCTAGTAATCTGTGAACTGGCTAAGTTCCAGTCTGGAGATAATGCAGACCAATGGTGACAGTGGTGGTTTTGTGGACATCCAGCAGTCTTGTTGGAATAATCCAACACGCCTAGATTATTTCCGGACTTGGAACTCCACACTAGGTTCTTCTTACCCCAGACATTGTAATTGGTGATGTGGAGGGAAGAAAGCTGTACTCTTCCTCTGCTATGTGGAAGTGAAGTCCATTAATAACATGCATGGGCTCATTTATTGATGCATATACCTGTTTACCAATGCCAGGATGTCTTTGTTATCAACAGTTAACTGGATCTTAAAATTATTGGAGTGGTTACTCCTAATGATATAGTCATCTGCATTTTTCTGCAACAGCACTTTTCTACATTTTATTTCCTTCTGACTGCTGCTTAGGATAACTTTATACATCTGATGAAGTGGACTTTAATTCACAAAAGAATATGCCACAATATTTTTAAGTGTTTGTTTGTTACATTTATACCTCACCTTTCCTCCAAGGAGCTCAAGATGGTGTACATAATTCTCCTCCCTATTTTATCCTCACAACAACCCTGTGAGGTAGGTTAGGCTGAGAGAGAGCAACTTGCCCAAGGTCACCAAGTGGAGATTTGAACCCGAGTCTCCCAGAACCCACTCTAACACTAAACCACACTGACTCTTTTTAAGGTGCCACAAGACTCTCTGTTGTTTTTGCTGCAAAAGACTAACATAGTGTTGTAACTATTCCTTTTGGGAGGGTTTTGTTTTGCACCTTTTCTATCTATTTCTTTCCAACTTCTGATGTATTGTCTATTCCTACACACTTGCAAGGGGACTGAACACCACTATTTTTACCTCAGATGAGTTGAATGATCTCACATGCAGATGATCACACATGCAGGCTGAATTAAACAAAAAAAAATTTACACAGCATCTTCACCACCACCAAACAGCAGAAATGTTTGTCCTTGCTTCTAAACCCACTCTTCCACCCTTGCCTGGAAATCCCCCATGCTTTCCAATCATTATTATTATTATTATTATTATTATTAAAGTCAATAAGTGAATCCACAAATATGTTTTCTTCACACGTGCTTAAAATCAGATTATTCCTCCGATATCTGATTCACAGTTTAGATGAAGGCAGGGAAATATTTTATAATTAGAAACATTTCCTTGGAAGCCGGGTATAATTCAGATTCTGTGGAAGATAAACATTTATTTAATAGCTCCTTCTCCCAGCCCCAGCCCCTTCCAAAAAGACACAGGGTAGCAAGGATTTTTGCTGCTGTTGATAAAAACAATCTCCTAAGGAATATGGTGGGAATCAGAAAGCTCTATCTCAGCTAAGCCAGCTGTTGGGATAAGTTTAACTGCTCACTTCAGATGCTCCATTTTCTCTGAGCTGTTTACAAATGGTGAAGGAGAAGGGGAAAAAAGGAGAAATCTCAAGTCATAAAATACTCAAAACAGGAGAATTTGACACTGAAGAGCACCTCTCTCTCTCTCTCTCTCTCTCTCTCTCACACACACACACACACACACAGGAGGAGGAGGAGGGAGAGGGAGGGCGGGGGGAGGAGAGAGAAAAGTGAGCTCACGTTCACACATTGGTAAAAAGGCTGGTCTTGCAATGCCTTTGAATATTTTACTTTTTGTCAGTTTCCCTTCAGAGTCATACACGCACACACACAAACACACACACACGCTGAGCTGAAGTGAACCACAGCAAGGGGCTGCACTGGAAGATCTGAAATCTGATCACACACAATCTCTCTCTCCCCCTGATTATCTCTTATTACATACCTCTCTTTCTATATAGACAGACACACATACACAGAGAGAGAGAGTGAGAGGAAGCCAGGAACAGTATCAGCCATACCACCCACAAACAGAACACCTTATCTGTTTTTGCTGGATACACACACACACACACACACACACGCACGCACACACACACACACACACACAAAAAGGACACACACACGCGCACACGCGGAGAGAAAGAGAGACTCTCACAAACCCCTCTCTTTCCTCCT
The DNA here is from genome assembly GCF_964106915.1 of Podarcis gaigeae. NCBI lineage: Eukaryota > Metazoa > Chordata > Lepidosauria > Squamata > Lacertidae > Podarcis > Podarcis gaigeae. The sequence goes on along the minus strand of NC_139679.1, from coordinate 37,445,627 downwards.
GGCTTCCCTGGAAGATTTTGCTGGCTGTTTTTCATGGAGAAAGTCCAAGGAGAAATGGAGATTGAGAGATGGGAAAGAAGCGAAGAGATGTCAGACGCAGAGAAAAAGGTGATTCAGGAGACATGGAGCAGAGTCTACGCCAACTGCGAGGACGTTGGGGTCTCCGTACTGATCAGGTATTTACAAGAAGCCAAAAAATAAATAAATATGCAAGCAAAATCGATCAAGGGCTGGATGGCAGCAACTGTTTCCCTCCAGTTGATCAGTTCTGGCTGGGAATGATTTCACTGCCTTTTTGATTTCAAGATACCAGAGAAGGGGAAATAGCAGGAGGAGGAATACCTCTGTTGCTGTAGTTGATGAGAATCAGTATTTCAGCCAGAAAAGTCATCTTATCCTTGTGGGTGCAAAGGGGAGGGGGGAGGGTCGAAGGAAGGGATTCTGTTCTGTGGTTCTGATTTAGCTTTTTGCTAATGGAATTAAGCATACACCAGATTCCTGGGTGAAAGAAAGCAACTTGTGAGCCAAGATAAATCCGAAACAGGGCTGCCGAAGCTTGTCAGTACCATCTGCTCATCAGCTGGGCTGCAATGTCAGTATAAAAGATAATGCTGAACTTGTCTCCTGGGGCTGGCATGAAGGTTGCCGGTCCAGAGGGATGGAGGTCCAGGAACATTTAAATGCAAGGTGCCTGCACAATATTGTGAATGGTTACACAGCAGAGGATATTGAGAGTCACAGAAATCTATCCGAAAGGCAGGTGTGTTTATATGGGACTATCCAGGTGGAACGCATAAGACGAGAAGCATAGATTTAAAACGGATGTGGGTTCTCACCGGTGTGATTGCCCAAGCCAGGAAAACCATTCATTTGTATTTAGCTTATTTTACTTCAGTGAGAAACCCTATTTGTAAATAGCCCCCAGGTAAGTGTCATGTGGTTTGTGGCTTTCCCTCAGCTATAATGTCTCTTCAGTGTTATTTCCATAAGTGGCCTTGTTTTTTATTCTGAAACTGCCCAGGACTCTCTTTGGCATGTCACAAATGCACAAAGAGAGAGAGAGAGAGAAAGAGAGAGAGAGAGAGAGAGAGAGAGAGAGAGAGAGAGAGAAATCAGTGCAGGTAAGAAGGGAAATCAGGCCTGAGATGCTGGTAAGAGACGGGAGGCAACAGCAACAAGCAGTTTTGGAGCTGAATGAAAATGCCTCTTTGGGCTTGGATTCAGAACTCCCTCTTCAAAACACAACAGGGGCACCAATATTTTCCCCTCCTTGAGGCCTGTAATAGTTTGGCTTGGGGGGGAGAGTTAAGTGGGGAAGTGATACAGGGGGAATGATTAACCCCTCTTGCAACACTGTGTTCCAGTCTAATTCAAGGCCTCTCATGGCTGCTTTTAAGTTTAAAAAGGCAAACATTGGGAGATCCAATCATAGATCTGCCATATCACGTGTAGGTAAGTGAACCTGCCCCCAGAGATAGTCACTCACCCACCCATTTATCATACTGATTCGCTCTAACCCTACTGTCTTCTGGGCTGCTTGAAATGTTTGCAGAACTTCTTAAAGGAGTAGTCTTGTAATTAATTGACTTTAGCTTGATGAAGAATGAGGAAGATTTTAGACCTTTGCCTGACAGCTGCGCATATCTATTCAAATGTGTGCTGATGTTTCCTTTTCACCTTTCCCCTCCTTTAAAGTTTCCTATCAGAGTTTTTCTGTAGGAAACTGGAGATGATGTTAGAATAGTCCTTCGCTAAAAAAAAACACCCTCCAAGGTCTACAATCTTTTACAGAGATAAACGGTGTCATTGCAATTGACCAAATGGGATAAAAACAGAACTGCATCCCAAACCTTTACGCAAGTTCTCTTTGAAGCAAAATACCCATATATCCAGAAATGGCTCCCTTGAATTCACACTGAATTACCCTTTTCTACTTACTTATCATAAAAATAAATACATTATGCAAGTTACATTGTTTGAAACAAAGCATATCCCTTCATATCCATGACATGAAAAGTTTTGCCTGCTAAATATCTTGTGTTAAATGCACTGATGATGTTTTTATTAAAAGCTGATGGTTTTATTCTGTGACCTGCCCTGAGACCCCCGGGTATAGGGCGATATATAAATAATAATAATAATAATAATAATAATAATATAGCTAACATTTACAAAATCTACAGCTTCATAAAATAGAAAAACTATCCTATTTTTGTTTTTGTTTTTTGTTTTGTTTTTAAAACACCCTCACAGCCTTGAAAATTTGCCACCATGCTTTTTTCTATCGCTCTCTCACAGAGCAACCCTATGTAGTAGCCTCTGGCACACATATAACACCCTGGTGAAAGAAAGCCTAATTTCTCCCCTAGAGCAAACCCTCCAGGCCCACTTCACACACCAACTTGACACCATGCCCTGGTGGACTTGTTGATGCCTTCTGATTCCTGACGGGGATGATGATGATCACTAGGACAGCAGCCAAGACCACCACAGTGAGCCCCACATGGGCAGGTTTCTCCAAGGCCAAAACCACTGGCTTTGGCAGGCCAGCAGTGTGGCACCGGTAGCAGTCTCTGATTTGGGGGTCAATGCTGACCCAGGCATGGTAGGTCCCATCAGAATTGGGAGCAATGTCCCTGGATAAGGTGCCGTTCTCCACGGCCTCCACATCCTTCCTCCAGGTGGTGTTGATCTCTTTAGGGGTTTGGCAGATGAGGGATTTCCACCCAGAAGTTCCTGCTGTGTCACCTTCACCACTGAGGGATTTGTCCTGAGCAGAACCTTCTTCCCATAGTCCAGGTATTTCTGCAGTCACTCAACGCAGGTCTCCTCCAGGTAGCCCTTCTTGTACTTGTTAGTGGCAAACTCTGTATCCAAGGACCGCTTGGTGATCTGGGCCTCCATATCAGCTGCCGTCCAGGTGAGGGTGTCCTTGTCACAGCTGATGAAATCCCCCACCTCCCCATCATGGGCATACTGTCAAAACTCTCTTTTGCTCCCATCTCGCCTCAGCCGTACATGAGCTGCAGAGTGTGGAACCCTTTGCTCTGATTGTAACTATTCCACAAATTCTCCAGGCTGGCTTTGAACCACTGCTCCCAGCCATACAACATTTGGGTATATCTTTCCCAGCACTGAGCATCATCCTTCTCCACTTTTTGCCAATTATTTTTTGTTGATTTTCCATTAAAAATTGTCATCAAATTAATAGAAATTTAAAAGCTGACTTCCCACCCCCTCCCAGATGTTCCTTCTTTTTCCCTCCGTCCATTGCTGCTCCAAACACATTAGCTTTTCCAACTTTCATTTCATTATTTAATAAAATTAAACCCAATCACATTACAAGAATATTTTATCTCCCATCTCCCTGCACATCAGCTGTACAAGTACCAATTTCTGCCAAGGCGCTTATATATTATTATAACCTATCCACAAAATAATCAGGTAGAGCAGATCCTCTTTTATCTGTCTATAATAATCATTAACCAATAATTTTAAATCATTTCCCTCTGATAACCTCTCAGGTAAAGCTCTTCCTGAGAAAAACAAATCCTACTCTCTCTTTTTTAACAACCTTTCCACTTTTTGCATCCAGGGCACTGCAAACTTTTTCCTCTTGTGTATCACTGTCATAGTAAGCAATGGGTTGGTCATCCATATATGCCATAGTGGGCATACATGGGGCAGCCCATGGCAAGGTTCTGACGCAGGAGTGTAAAAAGTACACCTGAGGTGGGAGGAAGAGACAGCACAGCGCAGTGCAGCAGCAACAACAGGATCGAGGAGGGCCAGCGGTGGCCTTGCATCTCGACAAAGTGGAGTGTGTGTGTGTGTGTGTGTGTGTGTGTGTAGCAGTGTCGTTCTTAACCCTCTTGCTGTGCAGTTGTCCAGGGTCCAAGGTTCTGGGCTGCTGACTCGCTGACTCACAGCCTCAGGTTCCCGCCTTATGAAAACACCAAGCACACTCAGATTACAGGAAGATATATTTGCCCATTCATACATACCAGTATATCCCACACTGGTAGAAGAAAATGACATGCCAGCTTCTTAATTTACACAGATTCCTGGGTATGCATAACAGCCATCTTTCAAACATGGAATCACTGAATTGTAAAGTTGGGAGGGACTGTGAGGGTCATCTAATCCAACCCCCTGCAATTCCGGAATATTTTGCCCAATGTGGGGCTCGAACCCATAACCCTGACATTAAGAGTCTCATGCTCTACCGATTTGGGGCTATGATCCATAGGCCATAAAATACATAACGCTATCCTGCTGGCACAACCTAGCAACAGTAGGGCAGACCCAGTATTCCATTTCCAAATTCCTAGATTCTGGATTCCTAGATTCTTATCAGGCAGCTGGTTTTCACTGACCTGAAGTCAGTTACAGCAGCAGCAGGTCAATTTTATATTTCAATATGGCAGGTCGACATTAAATGCAGATCCATGTGTGACAGACGGCAAAGGAAGCAATACAGATCCCCTCTGGCCACGAGAAGTGTGGTTTGTGGTGGAGTGCAAAACCGAAGCATATGCTTATAGTAAAGATGTCAGATTACCCGCTTGCCATGTGCAAGGAGCAGCGAGAAAGAGTAAACGCAGCTGCCCTGTGGAGAGCAAAAACACTGAGCTCCCCTTAAAGGCTCTTTCAAAAGGAACAGTGGAGGGAATGCTAGGGAATGTGTGAAACCTCTGTTCTTTTTCTCCTCCCCATACTAGATCTGAGCCAGTATTTCTCCCTGAACATTTTCCACAAATAAGGGTGGAGAATTTTGAGAGGTCGTTTGTGTGCACCTTGAAGACCTCATGCTCTCAGTTGCCTAGAGAAAGTATCGGTAGTATCTTAGATACTCTTAGTTGGTCTCTAAGGTGCTACTGGAAGGATTTTTTTTTTATTTTGTTTAGATATTCTTGCTTTTCTGAATTACTTCTCCTTCCCCTTTCCCTCCTTTTGAAAAAACCGTCATGCAAACAAGGCACTTTATAGAGTGAGCTGGCACATGTGGATGCACAGATACATGTGCCGGTTGTGCAATTTCCATTCCATGTTGCTGCCATGCCTCGAATCATAAGCGCATGTGAGAAACCATAAGCGCATATGAGAAGGAAATCAAAGGTGGGTCTGCGAGCAAACACATGTACCTGGTTCAGTGCGAGCTATACGTGGGGGAAAAAAACATTGTTTAGCTTGTTTGTGATTCATAACCCATATATGGCCCAATCCTGCTCTAGCTGCATGTAGTTACATGTAACTAGTTGAGCTATTTGTGTATCGGAATGCGTATCAGAATGCAGCGTTGATGGATATCTGTACCCAGATGCTCATTCGGCCTCTTGTGTTTCCCCTCTCCATTGAACATCCATATGCCAATTATTTAGGCATAATCCCCCCACAGGAAAGTAAAGGAGATAAAATGCCACACCAGGAAGGTCCAGGATTGAGACTTCCGGTTTTGATCGCAAGCAGCAGGGGGCGGGAGAAGCTGCTGAAGGGCTTTTCCGAGCTGCACGGGGGCTTGGGGGCAACGCAAAGGCAATGCGACCCCCAAAATCTCAAGGGGGCACCCTTGAGGGAAAAGCTAACCAGCAGCGTTGGAGTGGTTCCGACGTTTCTTCGGGGTTTTTTTTGTTGGAGAGACCCGGGAGCGACAGGACTGAGAAATGCGAACGGTAAACTCTGCGGACCCCGTGTAGCGATGCCTCTAGCTCTCACTGGAAAGGCGACAAACCTCCGTAACTTTAAGAACAGAACCCTTAGTGTTTTTGGAACAATCTTGGGCTAAAAATATGGATTGAATATGGCAGATTGCTGCAGTGTCCCTACCTCTTTAGGTCTGCTATTATGCCAAACCAATGGCAATTAGATTCATAATGCATGTACAGGTAACAGTTGATACTTGTAGAGAATGGACAGTGGATTCGTTGAGTGCCTGTACAAAACAGCTGCAAAATGTTATTACAACTTAGCTGAGGAAGTCGGAGAAAAGGAATAATGGTACAAAAGAATGAGCCATGGAGCTGGAAGACAGAAGCATTGTCGCGGACCTTGTTTCTTACAGCGCTCAAGCTGAAATTTCCAAGCAGGGGTCCACACGACAGCGTTTTAAGAAAGATTAAGTGATCATCAACTGCTGTTCGTGATATCGCTCAACAGATCTAAACATCACTTAGTGGGGAAAGGAGAAGGAACAAAAATTTGCGTCAGGGGATAATCTGCTCTTAGTTTAGATTTCTCAGATATAGAAGAGGAGCTTTAAAAAATAATTTTCTCCTTTACCTCTCACAAGACTAACTCCTACATACAGCAGCAATGTTATTTCTGGGTCATTGTGTCAACAGGGAAACCGTTCCTAACTAGAAACCAGTAGTCATGAAAGAAGGTTTTTCTGCTTCCCAATGTACGGCTAGGTGCTAAATGCGGCAATGTGACAGAGCAGAGAGATGTTTGGGTGCTCAGCCACAACATTTGAGCTGAACCAGTACTCCTCAGCCAAGCTTACCTCGTGAGACTTGTACCTTTGACACTGAAAATCACAGTAGAAATGGCTCAAAATAT